>NW_024530377.1:2491700-2624828 GCF_017590135.1 Pyrgilauda ruficollis
GCAGCACCGCCCGCAGCGCCACGGCCGCCGCCCTCAGCCCGCCCCGCCGCGGGGAAACTGAGGCAGCGGCCGCGCGCGTGTGGGGCGGCTCGCCGCGGGGGTGGGGACACCCACACCCACACTCACACACACCCACACATACATACACACACACACATACACACACACATACACACACATACACACATACACACACAAACACGGAGGGACAGGTCCCTGTGGCGGGGGACAGAGCGGTTTGGGAGGTGCCGCTGTGGTAACCCGCACCCACCGCCCCCCCCAACCCGGCCTGCGTGCTGCGGGTGTGAGGGGGGAACCCGCCTGCAGCGATTCGGCGAAATTTGTGCTTGTTTCGTCGTGAGCTTTTTATCGTGGTGGTTATTGTTGCTGTTGTTGTTATTATTGGGGTTTTTAAGGTGTGGGGATAAGGCCCAGTGTGGTCTGTGAAGAAGCGCCGTGCCTAGTGCCGCCCAGTGTCCCTCACAAGCCACCCCCCAAGCCCCTCACGTTTCTGTCCCCCTCAAAAGCCACCACTGTCCCCATCAACAGCCACAGACTCCCCCAAGCCACCCAATATCCCATTCACTGCCCGCTGACCCCTCCCAAGCCACCCAGTGTCCCTCAAAAAACACCCACTGTCCCTCAAAAGCCACCCCTGTCCCCCTCAAAAGCCACCACCATCCCACTCACAAGCCACCCGCTGTCCCCCAAAGGCCACCACTGTCCCCCTCCCAAGCCAGCCCACCACCCTCTGTTGCCATCAGGGACACACATGCCCAGATCCCGGTGAGTTTTGGCTCAGCTCCTTCGTAACTGCTGATTTGAAAAAAATTATAATGGCCATTATCATTGCTTTAGGCTGGCTTCTCATCGTGATTATCCGCTTTGAATTAAATACCTGAATGGGGCTTTATGTGTCAAAATGCAAGTATTAAAATAGAAATTAAGAATTACAAGATTTCTCTTGTTTTTGTCGAAAGCTAATCTGGCGCGTTATCTTTTCATTAAGGACAGCTCTAGAGATTAGCATCTAATCCCATACATGTTTTCAGTGTGCTTTCAGACATCCCACCTAAGTCACAAATACCCTGAAGCAGCTGTACAATCCCTGGAATGTTTTTAGGGATGCTTTTAAGCGTTTTTTTGGCCAAGGTTTTGTTGCAAACGGGCTAAAAGGAGATGTACCTTACTGGGTCTGGCTCCTTTTCCCCCTCTCCAGATCTTGGGGGTTTGTTTTGTCATTGCTGGCTCTTTTGGTAGCTTTGGAAACTTGGGAAGCTGCTTGTGAAAGGAGTGTTTTTTTTTTCACTCAGGGACTCGTGCCCTGACGCGAGTGTGGCTTTGTGAGCCTGGGACAAGATGATCTTCCAATCCTTAATGTTCTATGATTCTACTTTGTCATTCTTACAAACACAGGATTTGAGAAAATTTTGAATGCAATCCTCCAAGATTCTGTGATTCAAAAAGACATAATCTGGCTGTATTTCATTATCGAGCCCGATTGACTTGTTATTAAAGTTTATGCATGCCTTATACCCTTGTAAATCAGATTTTTCTTGATCCTAATGAAATCTAGGGAAGGAATTAATTCTGTAGAATTATTGGGGGTTTAAGTTGTCTCTAAGTAGGTTAATTTTGTCAAATGTACCATTCCCAATTATTTGAATGTATTCTGGTTCTTCAAGATTAGCTTGTTTATGAATGTGTTTTCCAGCATTTCTAATTTTAGATGCTTTGATGGGGGGCTTAATTTGATATATTTTTCATCTTTATGTATGGTTGCAGCTGTTATTACCAGGTGCATGTTTGTTAAGTATAAGGTTTGTTCTCCATTTGGAGTATCCAATAACTGCTCAGATTAACTTTGGATCATACTTGCCAACAAGCTTTATCGCTGGAATTTTGTTAAAAACTGAACCCCTGAAAAATGTAGGATGTAAAGAAACTGTAAAGAAAATGGAGGATGATTATACATGGACATTGTGAGCAAATTAACATGTAAAAGCTAAAACACTTGCATTGCTTGAAAGCATGAAAATTACTGGTTTTCATCGTGTAAATATTGCAATAAATGGCCAAGTTGTGTACTCTGAATTGTTCGGTGGTTTTGACACTAACATTTTCAATGTAAAAACAGTGGGAAAGAAGTCATATCCTGGAGATAATTGTCTTTTTTTTTTAGATCTGTAGTTTCAGCTCTTATACATGTAGAGAATCTAAAATTTTCTTTAATGAAAATTTGTGTGATTAATTTAAATCTAACGACATCAGGTTCTTTTCCTGCAGAGAGCCTAAAAGTAGCTCAGATACCCTGAGGCACTCCTCTATTAGCAGCTGGGAAAGAGTTTTGCAGAGAGGAGTTTGGTTTTGAGGGAGGAGAGAGGATAAGGACAGAAGAAGCAGCTCCATTTCCATGGGGGAACCTTGACTAGATGGAGATGCTAACATTTTTCATCTTGGTAAATTTTCTTTGAGTTTTCTGTCCCTGTGGAGAGATCTGTTCTGTCCTTTGGTGGCTTTGGGAGTGTGTCCTGCTGGAGCACCCTTTTCCCCTTGGCAGTGGGGCTTCTCCAGCTCCAACTTCTCCTGTAACCACTGTAAAAATGGAAATGCAAAACCCCAGGCACAGGGGTTTGTCTCTTATTTCTCACCAAATCCTCTAGAACTGATTATTGCCAAGGACATATTGCAGAGGGGGATGGTTAGTCTCTGAAAAACTGCCTTCTGTCTCTGTGCCCCTGAAAAATCTTACCAGTGGGGCAAATGCTGTGGCTGTTACCCCATTCCTTCAGACACCAGCTTCTACCCCAGAACTGCTGGGATGTGGAGCACAGTTACCTGGGATCACAGAACACACGGGAACGAACCCATTCCTGTGAATGCAGAAGATATTCCTGGGAACTCCAGAGGTCTCTCTTTATTGATTCCAAATATTCTGCCAAAACTTAATGACTTGCCAAAATGCAAACAGAATTTTCCACCAGTTTCTCATTGCTGACAGCTGTGCACGGTAAAGGGTGCCTGGATTTTTATTTATTTCTTCTCATGTGTTCAGATGACACTTCCTATAACAAATACTAGCAGGTAAAGTAAGGAATCTTACTTTTTCTAGTTAAACCTGTCACTTATCTTGTCATGAAAATAGAGACACTTCCCAGTATTCAGAGGGAAAACCAGACAGTGAGATACACAATGTGAGCTAAAAAAAAAATTGTGAATTAAAAAAAAAAAGTGAATTAAAAAAAATTTGTTGTTTGCATTACTGCTGTGATACAAGACACACAGACAAGACTCTTCCTGAAGATGTAAATTCCTTACCAGGAAAGTAATTATAATATAGAATAATGTAAAACTGCCTTCATTCCTGGTATTGCTTCTGAGTGCCAAGTCTTGAGCTTTTTTAGCTGTCAGCCTCATTCTCCTGCAAATAGCACAATCTAGTTAATATTTTCCACTTGGAGCCCACATGCAGCAGCTCGGACAGGTTCAGATAAATGGTGCCAGACAGTCACAAGCTGGGTGGCAGTATTAACCTAGAAAGCTGTTAAATAGCAAGAAACACATTCCTGTTTAAAAAGGTGATTGTTCCACAGGTTGCACAATGATTCAGAGACAAATAAGCCACAGGTATTGGTGTGTGGTTTTTTTTAAGTGAGCAGACAGTCATGGGTCACTATGATTAAAGCATAAAGTCTTCATTTGCAGCTAGGAAGGGGTTGCAAATTCGTGGGTAATTCTAAAAAACACGTTGATGAAAAGCTGCAGGAGCAGCTGAAATAGAAAATCTGTCACAGCACAGCAGATACGGTGCAATTTTGTTTTAGCAGCTCTCCCAGCTCTGTGTAACTTCAGCTGGAGTTTGGTGTCTGAGCCTTCTAAAATTAAAATCCTGAGTATTCTGATTACAGTGGAAGTGTGTAAGAATATTAAAAAGTGGCTTTGGTTTCCTAGCTACAAGTGTGTTCATCACAGCTCATTGTGCATGTAAAGAAATTCAGAAAAAACCAAAAGGAGAGATGGATGATATGGCAAGCATTTTATTTTCTGCAATTCTGTCCAGTCAATAAGTGCAAGCAAGGAAAAGAAAAAAAAAAACAAAAAAAAACCCAAAAAAACCCCCAAAAATCCTGGTGCTTATTATTAAAAAAAAAAAAAAATAAAAAATAGGAGGACTTACGTTTTGGTTCATGTTTAACAAAGTTAATTTCCAGGAAGAACAAACGGAATGATAGTGCAAAATTTTGCTTTAGTACAGTAATTCTGTTAATGTCCTGCTTTCCTGTAAATGTGGCTTTGGGGATTGAGTTTCTTGGCAGAAAGCAGCGTGGCTGTAGCCTCAGTTCTTGAGAAGGTTCATGTAAGTGAATCAGAGAGAGCACCAAAGAGCTATTAGGGCTATGGGACGCTGGAAAAGTGAGCTTGATGCTTTCATTCCTCAGTATCAGTCCGTTTGGCCTCAAATGACAATCTTCTGGAGTCAGAGATTCCACAGAGATGGACAGCAATTTCCAGAATTTCAGCCAGTCCATTTGTGTTTGTGCATTGCTGAGATGCTGGAAAAGTGTGGTATATGTTGAGTACATGGTTTTTCTTTTCAGCAATTGTATCCAAGTGTTAGAGGTGATTTGTGGTAGGTTCTTGTCAAGTAAAAAGTGAAAAAGTTAGGAAGGAAAGGTATTGGCTTGCTGAAAAAAATATGTTTAATGTCTTTGTTTCATCAGATAGTGCCAGGGTGCCGTTGTGTCACTAACTCAATTTTATTTCTGGTGTTAACATGCTGGTTCTTAGATGACAAAATGTGTCTTTCAGGGAGAATTTGCAATTTTTAACAACTTCAGACTTACTCTTGTGCCTTTCTGTGCACTATAAAGATATGCCCATGGTGTGAGATGAGGAAATAACTCTTGCTTTCTGGTCATGATCAGCAGTTCTGTCCTGTGACAGCTGAGGGACAGCTTTACATTTCTATGGCCTGGGCCCTCTGACTGATGTCATCTCCACACGGATTTATTCATCACTGAGGGGAAAGCTCAAGTGGCAGAGCAAAAATAGCCAAGATACAGAATTATTGATGTCCTTATGTTCAGGCTACTGGCTGAATTTATTGTCGATTCTGGACTGTAGAATTACATTCTATGCATGATGAATTCAGCCCCCAAAAGAGAATGGGGATTTCTTTAGGAAGTGTTGCTTTACAGTTCTGAAGGACAGCAGCAGAGCACTGGAAGAGGCTTTTTTGCCTGACCTGCTTCTCTGTCAGTTTAACACTCTTTCCCCCAGCTCCCTGAGGCAGTTCATTACACAGGAGCCAGTGATATATGGACAAGAGAGAAGCTGATTGCCTCTCCAGAACCAGCATCCTGCTGGGGACCAAACTGGCTGTAACATGTTAAATTCCAGGGATTTGGGAGCTACATGTGCTTACACAGCTCTGTGTGTACATAGAATTTTGAATGCTGAGTGTGAAGAGACAAAATGTGTCCGTGGCATTGCACAGTTGGCTTCCCCTCTCTCAATTATACCAATGACATCTCTCCAATGTCTTTTTTCTTAGTTATGTTCACAGAGGTCATAGCTCTGGGTCACATGTCACCACTACAACAAGAATATGTCCTGGAGAGCCACAGCACAAGGGTTTCTGTTTGAAAACAACCCTGATGGTAAAATCCCACACATGAGCTGCACTGTTTTGTTTGTCAGACCCTTGGTGACTTCTTACAGCATCTTCCTTGGTGTTGTCATGGACCTTCTTGAGGGGGAAAAAGCCCACAAACTTTAAAAATAAAAGGTTTTAATGGGCAGAACTATCCAGATCTACTGAGAGCTAATCAAGTGATTGCACAAAGGATAAAGATATGCAGACACATCTGGCTTTAAGCTTTTTTATTTTTATCTTTTGTGATGTTTTTGTGTCTGAAGCATTATTGTCTGCACTGTACATTTCACTAGCAGTGAGGGCTGATGACTCAGGACTAGGAAAAACTGATGTTGACATTTGGGCCTTAGGTTGAAATTGCCTTCAAGGTTATGCAGGTGTATTTTGGTGCTGGGCTAAAAGATTGTGGCACTTATCTGGCCAATTAATGCCTAATTAAAGCACAGAAAATACTGAGAGTCTCAAAGTGGCATAGAAGGATTCAGCTGTGGCTTTTCAGTGTGGATGGCTGTTCTTTCTCCTCTTGAGGTCTCCTCCTATTTCCACAGTAGCACAAAGTATCAGTAAAGTTGTCTTTAAATACAAAAGGGAAGTTCCCTGTTGGAGAGGACATGGTGAAAATGCAAATTTCCCTTTGCATGTGGACGAGGAAGTGGAAAAGGCAGAGGGTGTCATGCTGCAAGGATGGCATAGAGGGGAATTGCAGCTGGAACCTGACACACTCACAGGAAAGTTTAGCATTTTCCAGTCTAAGCTAGAGTAGCTGAGGAACCTGACCCCTGCAGTCTTGTCAATGGACTCTCCAGCTACTGAAAGGACATATTTTTTTTCCCAGGAATCTGTAGAAATTTGTGATGTACAACAGAAATTCTCTCCTCTCCCCTCTGTCAGGCTGCTCAGCTGCCTGAATATGGGGTTTTCCTCCCTTAAGCAGGAGGTTTTTTCATTTAAATTAGGACTGTAAAAGTTCTGTGAATATGGAAAGTCTCTTCATTGGAAACTTTTTCTCCATTGCTTCGCAACTACTGCAGACCTGAGAGCTGCTCTGGTCTCATTTTATTTATTAGGACTACACTGGAAGAGAGAAAGTGAGAGTGGGACCTGGTAATTCACGGTGTGTTTGACATCCTGTTTTAAAAAAGATGATAATCAGATTTTTGATTTATTTTATATCTTTAACTGGCACTGTCACTCTTGGAGACAGGCTGGCATGTGTGGTATTTTGGGTGTTGCCTGGCTTTTGTGTCTGAGACCTGCAGAAAGGCAGACCTGTCCATGTTAGCTGGTAAGAGATAAATTCTCCACTGTACCTGCATAGAGCTGCAGTTACCAACAATGTCTTATAGTTTCTGTTGGCCAAATATTTTTGAGAGAATATGTCTGGAATTATTTTGCTGTAAAAGCTAAAATGACACACTTTGTTCCCTCGTATGTTTCATCATTCCCTCTATTTTAGGTCAGATGATTCATCTCTGCATTACTGGTTCTGCATTTCCATTGCCTTAATTGGGATTTCAGAGTCATTGCAGTCTGTATAGAATTGTCAATGCTATTTCTAACAACATACAGATTTCTTCCTTCCCTTCATTCCTCCCTAACATGGCAGGGGATGTTGGAATTAGATGACCTTTAAGGTCCCTTCCAGTCAAACCATTCTGTGATCCTTCTCTTCCTCCCTTCTCTCTCTTCTCTGCTTTCCCTGGTGCCCCCTCCCCACCTTCCTCAGTCCCAGGTGGTTTCTTTGCTCCTGGCTTTGCTGCAGCCCAGCTTTTTGGGGAGTGAGCTGGGTTTCACTCACTCTCCCGCTGAAAGCTGACTCCTTTTCTTTACCCACAAGTGACTCTTCATCTGTGTTAAGGTACAGCCAGGTATGTACAAAAATCCTTGCAGGTGAAGGCTGTCAGGAGATGCCCTGGACCAGCACATTTACTGATTATTTCACACACCACAGCAGCAATTATTCTCATTTTCAGCAGCAGCTCCCAGCACATAGGGGGGGTGTCATGGTTGCTTTTCCTCCCACCTTTTCCCACCCAGGTGCCTGCAGACACCAAGAGCAGCCCCCACCCAGCACAGGACAGCACTTGCTTCTGTGTACAGTGATTAAGAGCTGGGTTTAACCTAATTGCACCTCCATATGTCAGCAGGGTGCAGCTGCTGGGTGTGGAGAGACCATGGCAAGTGCTGGAGTTAACCACAGCTTATCTGATCATCACTGGCCACCTAGACTGAAAAATCTGGCTGGGAGCATGCTTGTAGCCAGTGGTGAATAAAATAAAATACTAAGAAGAGGGTTTAATATTTAAGAGTGCCATCCATGAGGCCTAATTGTTCTTAGATTTGTGCTCAAAGGGGCTGTGAGCATTCACAGTTGAAAGGAAGCACTTGAAAAGGAAGACATTTGTCATTGCTACTCACAGAGAAACTTTCTGTTTGCATTTTAAAATCCTGAAGCTAAAGAGGACCATTAATTACAACCATGTAATAAACCTCTGCATGTAAATAATCCTCATTAACCCTGCACTAAATTTATAGCTTCTACTAAAGCTGTGCCTTTTCTGCTTGCTTGAAAGACTCAAACCTTCCCTAGTCATCTCCTCTCCAATTAAAACTTAGGAAAGAATGAGCATTTGCTCTCAAAATATTTTAAGCAAAAAAAAAAAAGTAATCAATATTAAAGTTTCCAGGACTGGCAGCTATGAATTCAAGAAAAGAAGGAAAAGAAGGGTTATTTTAACCATGAGGATTATTGAGCACTGGAAAAATTTGCTGAGGGATGTGGTGGCTTCCCTGTCACCACCACTGGGTTCCTGTGCCACAGCTGCTGCATGTGCCCAGCGTGTTCCCCAGCTGTGGTGGTGTGTCCAGAGCCTGTGGGAAAATTTCAGCAGGGAATTTTCCCCAACAGATGCCCTTGGAGCTCCAAATGGGGCAGCCCTTCAGGTAATATTTCCAGGTAATGTTGAGTGGGCACAGCCAAACTCCTAATTCCTGCTGAGCTGCCTCCTGATTGTTGTCACTCGGTAGCTACAGAGTTTGGTGAGCTAAGGGGATTGGAGTGTCTGAAACTGCTGAAATTTCTGGACATCTGTTTAGCTTCAAGACTGGGCTCACTGGAATAAAACCTGGGTGAAACTGTGAGTTGTGTCACTAACGGACGACCTAAAAATAATAAATTCAGGGCATTCTTTCAAGATAGAGCAATAATTTTCTGTTGCCTGGCAATGTCTTTGGCACCGCATACAGAGCTGGGAGTTTATTTTATGATGCTGTGCAGAAAAATTTGTTTACAGTTTTCCACTGTGATTCCCCCAAGAGGAAGAACCCATGGCTCATACAGAGAGAGCAAACATTAATGACACCTTCTTTTCATCTTGGCAAATTTATGACCAAGTTTCCATTCCTCCTTCTGTATTTCCAGAAATATTTATGCAGAGACTTGTGTTGTCTCAATTCATCCCACTTATTTTCAGTGGGAATTAGTTTGAAACTACTCTGAACAGCTTATTATAGCACAATTTAAATTTTAGTTGATTTTTATGTACTCCTTTTTTTAAATAATTCTGTCTTCACATGGCAAGCAAAAATATTTTCCCTTTTTTTTTCATGGAGGAATAAGGAATTTTCTAATGTATTTCTAGATGACATTTTATTAACCATAGAGTATATTTGGTATGGTTTAAAGGGAATGTTATTCACCCAAGATGTCACCCTTGCTTGATAGAAGAATCTGAAGACCCAAGTTTCACAATATTCTTCAGGCAAGTAAGCTGCTGTATCCCTCCCAAACAACAGTATTTACTATCACTCATAGGACTGGGATATTTTTGTGACTGAATTAAGCCCCAGTAACAAAAAAAGATTTTTTTTTTTTTTCCTCCTGGAGTATACTGCTAAGAGGGGGACAGAAACCACCATGGTTTCTTGGGCTGGAATAAATTTTTCATGTGAACTGGGATAGACCCTGCCTGCATTTTTGGGGGAATACATTAACACTGGAAAGAGGCTTGTGTGAACTGAGTCCACAAAGAAGATCATTAAATAAATCATCCAGAGCTGTACTGATGACAGTCACCTATTACACATTTAGAAAGCAAATGCCTGCTAAAATCAACAGTTTAAAATACTCTGAATTTCTTGTCTCCATTGGCATTTTAACATTTGGTCAATCCCTGTGACAACTGGAACCCCCAAATCTCCTTTTACGGTCAATTCCATCGGAGAGGATCCTGCTGATGGAGGGAGAGATGATCAAAATTACGCTTGGCTGGTGATGAGCTCAACAGAGCCAGCGAGATTTTGTCCTTGTTTTCCTTTTGTTTACATGGTAACTGTCTGTTTCCTCTTCCCATACAGATGAATGTCATGTAGCACAGCAGAGATGTGCTGCCCTTTGCTTGCCAGCAGAAGTTTCTAATAATTGAATCACTTGAGTGCTGAAATTTAGAGGCAAGACTTCTCAAAGGAAAAAAAAAATATTAATATGCAACCAGTTGAACTTTGTGGCATGTCAAGACCACCCTGTCACTCCTACATCTTAAAAATAATTAATTCTTTTCTTCTTGTGGGAAAGGTGATGAAGTTATCTAAGTCATCAAAATTCACTGTTCGAGTCACAGATTTTTTTGCAGCATCTTGATGGTTTTAAGCATAACCTCAGCAGCAGCTTCTTTTTGTGGTACAGGAGAAAATAATTCAGACCTCAAGCTGATCCTAACTCAGTCTGTTAAATACTTTTTGAAGAGGACAGATTTTGAACTGCTCCTTCAACATGGAAAAACAGAATAAGTTTCATTTGTTTTCATAGCAGCTAATTGCATAATGTGATTTAGCTTGAATGCAGAGGGCTGGAAAGAATAAACAACTTAATAAGGTGCTGTGGGACTTGCCTTTATGATGCACATGTAAAGACTTGTTAAGGACAGAGGCTTAAAGTAAACTGATAGATAAAAGCTTCTACAGGGTGTTTACAGCATCCAGCTCCAGCACTCAGTGTGCAGGGAACATTTCCCTCCTCATGGATTGCACACAGTTACAACCCACTGTTTCCCTTTCTTTTTTTTTCATCCTTATCACATTTGCTTTCAGTAAAAAAAAATGTGATGCTTAAATAATGTAATAATTGTGGTTGAAAAGTGGGGTTTGCAAGATCAAGTTTCAACAGGTTGATGCAGTTCCATCATATTAAATTTAAATATTAACAGTGTTGAATCAAACACAATTCCTCTTGCAAGGGTTGTATATTTGCACAGATGTGTGTATCCACCTAGATATGCTTTTTTTGGTGCCTATATGTATTTGTTTAAATATACAAAGCACATATGTTTGTATCTGTATACACATATAGACATGAATGTATATAAAAATAAATGTGTATAATGGCAGAGACACATAAAGGAACAAACCTAAGCAAAACATAAATCTGCATTTAATATTCAGACTGATAGAAATACACTGTTTTACAGTGCATTTCTCTTCACCTGAGAATGCCAAAACCTGGTGTGAAGTCTCTTGGCATTCCAAATATGGAACATCCTTGCCAGGCATTTCTCATTTTTCCTGATTAGCTTTGCAAAAAAGGTGATAGATGGTTTCTTTTATGGGTTACCAAACCAGTGATGCAATATATAATCTTTATTCCAAAGCATTTACATATCTGCTTCTCCTTTCAGCACTCTGGTACCATAAAGAAACTGCCAAAGTTTGTGTCAGCACTTGATGCCATTAGGAGGTAGGAATGATTTCCTTTTCCTGAGTACCTGGAAAATCCAAGAGTGCTGCCTAGCTGAGGCAGGGGCTGCACTCTGGAGAGGGTGTGGAAAGAGCTGGAGATTTCTTGGCATCAGAAGTGGAAATATCAGTGCTGAGAAACTCCTGGGAGACAGAGGCTCTTCCCTGGAGTGGAGTGAAACTCCTGCTCTGAGGATGGAGCTGCACAGCCCTGGAGGTGCCCTCCTTGTGAGACACCTGTGGGCCACTGATGGAACCCTGGGTGCTGAGAAATTTAAACTTTCTCTGCTTAAAGGCACAGACTCTCAAGAGAACACTACAACTGACCTGAGGCTGTGGAGAGGACTTCCAAAATTGACTGATAGCACTGGGATTACCGGTGTGTAGTTGGTTAGAAGTATGTTAGAATATCACAGGGTGGAAAACTTAGAGTGTGGGGTTTTAGAATATAGAAATAAATATGAAGCAAGATGGAGGTTTTAGGGTGGAGACAGGTTGTTCTTCTTCACCTTCTTCCTTCTTCTCCATGGGTTTGGGTGGTATTTTGTAATTGGACAGAAAAGTCTGCACTGTGGGCTTTGAGTGATCAGTTATTGGGAACTGGGAAAAGAGAAAAGAATCTAAGAGTCATTTCTTAATTGGATAGTTTAGCCTTAAAAGACCTTGTAAGAAGAGATAGTTAGCCATTTCGTGCCTTGCTAATGAAAGGCTGCAGAACTCTCAGTTGTGAGGCTGTTACACTGATAAGAAACAATAAACACCTGAGTGTGAACATGAAACACCACCTCAAGTGCCTTCAGTCCTGACCTCCAGAAACGGATAGGCTGCTCTTGGACTTCCACTCTCCCACTGCTCAGCTCCCAGGTGCTGATGGAGCAAACCCTGCTGGGGAGCTCTGGGCAAGCTGGAGCTCTGCCCTCCTCTGTTTCAGCAGCAGCTTCAGCTCAGCAGATGCTTCAGAGCGACTGGGAGGGTGAAGGTTTGGTGCAGAGCCAGGATGCAGAGTCAGAGCAGCAGCAGGAGCCATCCCCAGGCTGGGTGAGCCCAGCACTGCCTCCTGGGCAAGGCTGCATTTCTGTTCAGACTTGGCTTGTTCCTGACAGACACCTGGTGCAGGGGTTCTTACAAGGAGGTTGCAGCTTTTATCTGGGGGAAGGGTATGAGCAGGGCCACGGAAAACACAGAGATGCTTTGATTTTAATTGCATGGATGATTTAGTATCAATCTAAAAATAAAAATAATCATTTCAAAGCAACAGTTGCACTTGACATCCAGCCAGGATTTTCTTTTTTAAAAAAAGAGAAGAAAAAGGAAAAGCATTTTCTCACTGTGTGCAGTGAGAGCTGTGAAACCACCAGTGAATTTTCTGTTTGTTCAGAATCCCCTCAGAGACACAGATTTGGGTTCATAACTGATCTGGGCATTACATTTTGGCAGAAATATTAAAACATGTATTCTTATCCTTGCAGCCCGAGTTTCCCTGTACCTCAAACTTTCATTTCATATTGGTTTTAATAATTTGTTTCAGTCATTTGGTGCTTTTCTGCCCACATTAAAAGCTCCCCACTTCCTTTGTGCTGAGTAATCCAGTATTTGTTCTGGATTAGTCACAATTACAGGTATGAACAGGGAGGAAAAAAGAAACGATACACCTCCCCCAAACAACCTACTTTGTTCCTCCTTCTAAACAAATCTATTTAAATGTTGGTGTCTTCTAACCAGGTTAAAATGTGCTGTTTTTTTGCAAACCTGACTGAATTCCTTACTCAGTATTCACACAGTAGGAGCAGGATGTTATCCCACACCTTGTCTGTATCTAAGGATCCCTCAATCCAGTGTTTCTGCTTTGAAGGGCTCCTCCTTCATGGGCTCTCCTCCTTCATGCTCTGCTTTTAGTTGAGCTGGCTCAGGACAACAATGTGCCTTCAGGTCCTTCAAAATCAGAAACTTCCTATAAACATTTAAATTGAATGCATCAATAGAAGCTCTGACACAAATTGTGAAACAGGTTCTGGGGTTTTGGCTACAGATTCACCTCTGAAACAATTTAGGAAAATAATCAGAAAGGTGTGCTTGGGTCTGTGTCTTTGTGTCTGTAACTCTTAGCTGGCAGTGAGAGTTAAACCTTCAAAAAGCAAATTGTGGGTTTTGGTTGGTTTTTTCTGTGCTTCAGATCTGCTGAACAGAGGCAGGGTTTGCATCTGTGTGCAGGAGACTGATTCCCAAGTGGAATTTCCAGTTGCGTGCACAGTCCTCTGTCCTTCCCATCTGTATCTCAGCGGTGTCAGATAGGATTTGGAGAGATAAAAAAGCTGAAGTCATCCTTTTCCCAAGAGAACCAGCAGGTGCCTTCAGTCAAAAACGGGTTCCAGGCAGCAGCAAGGGCACAATCCAGTGAAGCAGGGCCAGATCTTTGGGCTGGTCCCTGGTGTGTGCTGCTTGTGAGCCCTGTGGCACCCACTGGGTGGGCGAGGAGGTGGCATTGGTGTCAGGGCCCATTCCCTGACTGCTTCAGGGATCTGATGGCAACTGGGATTGGTGTCAGGGACCATTCCCTGACTGCTTCAGGGATCTGGTGGCAGCTGGGATTGGTGTCAGGGCCCATTCCCAGACCTGCAAGGACCTGATGGCAACTGGCATTGGTGTCAGGGACCATTCCCTGACTGCTTATCCCCAGACTCTGCTTCAGGGATCTGGTGGCAACTGGGATTGGTGTCAGGAAGGGATCTGGTGGCAACTGGCATTGGTGTCAGGGCCTATCCCCAGACTCTGCTTCAGGGATCTGGTGGCAACTGGGATTGGTGTCAGGGCTCATCCCCTGACTGCTTCAGGGATTTGATGGCAACTGGGATTGGTGTCAGGGCTCATCCCCTGACTGCTTCAGGGATTTGATGGCAACTGGGATGGGTGTCAGTGCCCGTTCCCAGACCTTGCTGCAGGGATCTGATGGCAACTGGCACTGGTGTCAGGGCTCATCCCCAGACTCTGCTTCAGGGATCTGGTGGCAACTGGGATTGGTGTCAGGGCCCATTCCCAGACCTGCAAGGACCTGATGGCAACTGGGATGGGTGTCAGTGCCCATTCCCTGACTCTGCTTCAGGGATCTGATGGCAACTGGGATGGGTGTCAGGGCCCATTCCCTGACTGCTTCAGGGATCTGATGGCAACTGGGATTGGTGTCAGGGCCCATTCCCTGACTGCTTCAGGGATCTGATGGTAACTGGGATGGGTGTCAGGGCCCATCCCCAGACCTGCAAGGACCTGATGGCAACTGGCATTAGTGTCAGGGCCCATTCCCAGACCTTGCTGCAGGGATCTGATGGCAACTGGGATTGGTGTCAGGGCCCATTCCCAGACTCTGCTTCAGGGAGCTGGTGGCAACTGGGATTGGTGTCAGGGCCCATTCCCTGACTCTGCTTCAGGGACCTGATGGCAACTGGGATGGGTGTCAAGGCCCATCCTCAGACCTGCAGGGATCTGGTGGCAACTAGGATTGGTGTCAGGGCCCATTCCCAGACTGCTTCAGGGACCTGATGGCAACTGGGATGGGTGTCAGGGCTCATCCCCAGACTGCTTCAGGGACCTGATGGCAACTGGGATGGGTGTCAGTGCCCGTTCCCAGAACTTGCTTCAGGGACCTGATGGCAACTGGCATTGGTGTCAGGGCCTATCCCCAGACTCTGCTTCAGGGATCTGGTGGCAACTGGGATGGGTGTCAGTGACCATTCCCAGACCTGCAGGGATCTGATGGCAACTGGGATGGGTGTCAGTGCCTGTTCCCAGACTCTGCTTCAGGAATTTGATGGCAACTGGGATGGGTGTCAGGGCCCATTCCCAGACTCTGCTTCAGGGATTTGATGGCAACTGGGATGGGTGTCAGTGCCCGTTCCCAGACCTTGCTGCAGGGATCTGGTGGCTCAGCCAGCCAGGCAGAGCCAGGACGGGCTCAGTCCCATCAGCAGCTGCTGACACAGCCCAGAGCCCCACCTGGATGGGACCTCCAGGTGGATTTGCCCTCGTAACCCCTGGGGGATGCTGAGCAGGACAGCCTCTGACTCTCCTCCCAGTAAAGCTCCATAGCAAAGGGCAATTCCCCCTCCCAGGCTGCTTTCCCTCAAAACCACCTGGGTTTAGAGCTGAAAACAAGGAGCAGGCTACGTAATGTCTGAGATGGGATTTACTCCCCTGCAGCACTGCCAGGTCACGGATGAGGTGTGATCGAGTCTCATCTGGTGCCCAGCTCGTGTTGGGGATGGGATCCTGCCCTGGAAATGCTGGAGGGAACAAGAGCTCCCCTGTGCTGGGATTGCACAACCTCCTGTGTCAGAGGAGCAGGGCCAGGCAGAGCTTCAGCCTGACCTCTGCCTGACTCATGTTTTTTCCTCCTGTTACCAATAAGAACTTTTTCCTTGTGAGTCACTTTGAAACAGTTCGTGTGTGTGTTCAGGGGAAAGAAAAAAAAAACCAACAAAATTCAAAGATTTTCCTGAGGAACGGTTTGTTGGTGAGACAGAACAAATCACTGGGTCCTTCTGGGGTTTTCTGCTTTCAGGACGACCCAAGAGTCCCTTTTTCCCAGCCCACTGGCCGAAGAAAGAGTCAGGATTCTTTGGCTTGTGTTCACAAGGTTGTTTATTATCTAGTATCCAAAATATTTTCTCTCAGACCCGCAGAGGTCTGATCTACAGGTCTGTCAAGGGCACACTGCACTGCCCTGAGGCAGTGTTATCTCTTTATACTAAAACTTATGTGTACTTTATTTACAGTTATTTTCCAATACCTATCACCTATGTTAGACTGTCTACTTCTACTCTAAACCAATCTAAATGTGCCACCATCACCAAGAAGATGGAGGCTAGAAAGAAGAAGGAAGAAGGACAGGACAAGTCCCTCATCTTGCCCGCTAGACCCCCATAGTAAAATTCTTCAAAATTCCACCTTTCATCCTGTGACAACTATTATGCTACTTATACTTTTGTGACTTGTAATTCTTCATGCAAAGTTGGTAATTTGATCCATGAGTTAAGATTGAATTCCCAAGTGTCTTTGGCTGGATGCCAGGGTCTCGAGCCATTCGGGGCACCCGGAGGGATGTCCTGGGTTCCAACAGGTACTGTCAGGGACTGTTCTGCCTGCACAGTTCTGTTAATGAGCTCCTAGGGCTGTCAGGGATTTTTTTTTTTATACTGTCATTTGTGTAAGTCCCTTCATTTTAATGCTTTCTTCTCTGAAATGCAACAGTGAAAAACACAAGTGCTACTCTTCCACTCTTTGGATGTCTGAAGCTCAGGGAAACAATGACCCCTTCAAAAACTTGCCAGTTTAGCTGTGTCCATCCTAACACAGACATAAAGTATGTTGGCAAAACTGTTCTTGTTCTCTTCCACTTTATTCTCAGGTCACAGAAACAGAAGCACATTTATAGTGTTGTAGCTGTGACTCCTAAAAGGTCTGAAATATTGGGATTTCTGCCCCCTCCCATCCCCATGGCTTCCTTGCAGTGGCAAATTTGACCGTGTGACTCACAGCCCAAGAGCTCTGTGGCAGTGGCAGGGAATTCAAGTCCCTGAAATCACAGGCAAGTGTTTTAACTCTGAGAGCTGAGTAGTTCCTGAGAAATTCTTTTCTCTGTAGGGAGCAGACATTAAGGTGTTCATTGTATGTATTCATTTTCAGAAACAGGAATAAGTTTGTATCCTGGTGGCAGGAATGATTTGGTTTTTGTATTTGGCTGCAAAAATGTTATTTCTGGCTAAGTCAGCCTGTTCCTCTCTTCTAAGACCCACTGGCCTTGCTGATTGATTTGAGCCAGTTTTGACAGATCAGCTGCAGGCAAAAAGACAATTAAGTTTCTGTGGTTTTCGTGAAGTTCAGGAATGTAGAAGAGGGAAGAAACCTTAGCACTGCCCCACTAAGGGAAAAACTGGCTTGAGCTCAACCCTTGCTAAACATCTGAAATGCCACAGCAGGAGCAGTTTTAAGACTGCCCTTATGGTGAGACAAAATTCACTGGGCACCAGAAAACGCAGCCATGGTGCAGAAATCAGGTGGAAATCAGGTCTCATCTGAACTTCTTGTCACCTTCATTGGCAGCACGGTTTTGCCTTTACCTTCCTGTCCTGGATTTTTTAATTCCACGGTGAGATCTTCAGGACTGGTGAAATCCATCCATTCCCACAGTCTGCTCTGGCCACAGCCTGGATTTTTTCTCAGACTGACAGGCTGAAACTGTGTTTCTGTGAGCCTGGTGAGGCCTCTGAGTATTTACTGACAGCTGATTTTGAGAGGTTTTTGAGTAGCCAGAAGGTGAAGGAGGTGGTTCTGCCCCTCTTCTCTGCCCTCGTGAGACCCCACCTGGAATTCTGCATCCAGCTCTGGGGTCCAGCACACAGGAAGGATGTGAAGCTTTCAGGGGGTACCCAGAGGAGGCCACAAAGATGATCAGAAGGCTTGAACATCTCTGCTGTGGAGCCAGTCTGAGAGAGCTGGGCTTGTTCATCCTGGAGGAAAGAAGGCTTTGGGGAGAACTTAGAGCACTTTTCAGTGACAAAAGGGGGCTTGTAAAAAGGAAGGAGATTTATTTTTATGGTGAGGCCTCTGAGTATTTACTGACAGCTGATTTTGAGAGGTTTTTGAGTAGCCAGAAGGTGAAGGAGGTGGTTCTGCCCCTCTTCTCTGCCCTCGTGAGACCCCACCTGGAATTCTGCATCCAGCTCTGGGGTCCAGCACACAGGAAGGATGTGAAGCTTTCAGGGGGTACCCAGAGGAGGCCACAAAGATGATCAGAAGGCTGGAACATCTCTGCTGTGGAGCCAGTCTGAGAGAGCTGGGCTTGTTCATCCTGGAGGAAAGAAGGCTTTGGGGAGAACTTAGAGCACTTTTCAGTGACAAAAGGGGGCTTGTAAAAAGGAAGGAGATTTATTTTTATATGGCCAGATAGTAAAGGAAAAAGGGGCAATGTTTTTAGCCTGAAGGAGGGCAGGTTTAAATTAGATTTATGGATGAAATTCTTTACTGTGAGGCCCTGGCACAGGTTGCCCAGAGAAGCTGTGGATGCCTCATCCCTGGGAGTGTCCAAGGCCAGGCTGGATGAGACTTGGAGCTACCTGGGACAGTGGAAGGTGTCCCTGTAGGGATTTGGAACAGGATGAGCTTTAAGGTTCCTTCCAGTCCAAGCCATTCTGTGATTCCATGATTCTAGGTTAAATGATTTAATAATTCTCAAGCTTTAGATCCTGGTTATCTACAGGAAGATGTGTTTACTTCTGAAGCACAGAGCAGTTTTTGTTATATTCCCAATGATCTATTCCTCAAATATAAATTCCCAATGAGCCCATAGTCCTGTTCCCCTTGTGCATATCAGTCTGTCCTGAAATGTCATGACCATTTTTTGCATCTGAAATAATGATTGCTTTATAGACAAAATAATAAAAAGCAAGAAAGAAATGTTCCAGCAATGACCTTTCTGTGTCAAACCCCTTGCCTAGAGAAGATCAGAATCTTCTAAGTGAGTAATTAAATCAGAAGTGAATCTGTCTAAAGCAATAAATGCTGAAAAAGTATGATGAGAAAGCCTGCTGTCAGCTACAATATTTCAATTACTGATGGTACAGTCTAGGAGAGTCAAATCCCATCTCTAAAAATCTGCTTCTTGATCCTGTAACATTATCCACAAATGGATTTCCATGTGCCTTTTAGCCCTTCCTTGTATAAATGGCAAACTTTAGATCAGTTTAGACATTAGAAATGTAACAGCAGAGCTGGGAGAACTGATCAGCTCCAGATGACTGTGCCAGGAGCACTGGGATGAGCTCCTTCCAGGCTGGAGTCCAGCTCACTTCCAGCACCACACAGCCAGGGCTTTTATTCTCAACATCTCCTTTTCCATCTCTGTTCCTGTCCTTCCTCACCACCAAAGAGAGAGTGGGCAAATCTTCTGCTGGAGTCCTAAGGCAGAATCACAGAATCATTTAGGAAAAAACCTCCAGGATCATCAAGTCCAACTTTTGTCTGATCCCCACCTTGTCCCCAGCCCAGAGCACTGAGTGCCACCTCCAGGTCTTGCTTGGACACCTCCAGGGATGGGCACTCCAAACCTCCCTGGGCAGCCCCTGCCAATGCTGACAACTCTTTCAGTGAAGAAATTCCTCCTGATGTCCAACCTGAATTTCCACTGGAGCAGCTTGAGGCTGTTTCTTCTTGTTCTGTCACTTGTTCCCTGGCAAACAGACCACACATTTGAAAGAGATAAGGGAGAAAAGACCAAAAATTTATCTGAGAAATACAATGATGGCAACCAAAAATGGAGTAATGTGCAGTCATCCATGCATGTACAGATGTTCAGTTATCCAAAATATTGATCAATCTGTAGTTTCCCTGCAGGAGACTCTGTTGGCTTGTGCTGAGCAAGTACAGCTGATCACAAAGAGCATGTGCTGCTGCAGGGGATGTAGGATATAATCCTAAACTTGTTGCAATTAATACAGCACAAGAATGTGGCTGGAAGATGGGAAAAGGGCTGGACAGGGCACGGTTTGCATCCTTAATTGCCTGAGTGGTCTTTTCCAGTGTCTGAATTGCTAAAAAGTAAATTTCTATGAGCCTGACTGATGATAACTGAAGAAATAATGCTGATAGTTAAAAAAAAAATACAGATCATGAAGAGAAATATTTATATTTGAGCATGTAACTGAAGAAATAATGCTGATATAAATCAAAACCTCAAAGAATTTGCAAATTGTGAGGTAAATCTTGAAATACTCATGATTTCTGTAGCCATTTCTTGCTTGGATTAACCGTTCACTGACTTTTCTCAAATTTTTATTTGAAAAGGGGGTTCTGCACATTCTGTATTTAGGAATCATTAACTCACTACTGCAATGGAGTTCCAACTCAGATGCAATCCAATTCACATGTCAGTCTGGCATTACCTATATTTGAAATTGGACAAGACATATTGTTCTTTATAGGAGGGACCAAGTAATTTCTAGGGGCTAAAGGTCTGGTTTTTGTCAGTGCTAGCCAAAAAATTTCAACCAAGGTATTTTTCCTGAAAATTTAGATAGTTCAAAAAAAAAATACAGATAATGAAGAGAAATATTTATATTTGAGCATTGCATTTCACTGATTTAAGTCCTCTTTCTTATGATTATTTATTTATTAGTGGGGTTTTAAAGTCAGATGGCATCCCCTGCCCAGCTTACAGCTTGTTGCCTTCCTGGCAGGAGATGTAAGTGGTGCATCTGTGGATACAGCCTGGCAAGACATGCTGGTGCTAAGGTGCACATTCTCCTTAAAACAGAAATATTTCCACATCAATTCATTTTTTCTTTTTAAAATTTTTTATTGAAGCATTCTACAATACTGATTTTTTTTTTCCCCTCCCTCGGAAAACTTTAATTTTCCATTGTTTTTCTTCCTTTTAATTTCATTTTCCCCATGATGAGCTTGATATTTGATTTTCCAAGCCAGAAGAACATCTTACAACTGCCTCAGTGCTACTCCAGGCCCCATCTCTGCTACCTGAACACTCAGAAACGAGAGGGTCTGTGGTTCCAGATCCCTTTCACCCACATAAAATTGTCTGCAACACTGTGGTACATATTTAAGTGCTTCTCTGAACATATTGCCTCAGCTCCAAGAGCTGTACCTGTGATTTTCCATCCTTTAGTGTCAGCTCCTCATAAAATATCATCCCGTGTTTGCTCCTTGTCTTTGCCTGAGCCAAGTGACATTGCACTGAAGTTATTGTCATGTGCTGTAAAGCTGGAGGCACATCTATCTTGGGAATGTGCCTTGATTGTTTAGACAATGGGGAAAAAAAAAAGATTTTTGGTTTTTCAGACCTGATTCACGCCCTGTTTAACAAGGTTCTTGATTGCCTGGCATTGCTCTGTCTTAGGGGATGCTGGAATTGCAGTGAAATGAGGAGCACAGTGACAGCAACTGGACAAACAGCTGAAACTCAGGAATAAACACTCACAGAGAGATTTGCTTTTACTCTCAGTTTGCTCTCAAGGTACAGAATTAAAGACCTTCAAAGTAGTAGTACTGAATCCAAGATGTTTATACCTGGTGTTTGAGGTGCGTAAGTCTGGCTCCCAGATGTTGAATCTTTAAGGGGTGAGAGGGAATAAGTGCTCTGAAGGATGAACAGGGACTAAACCAGCAGTTTTAAATTGCCTTTTTCTCAAAGTCAGGCTGGGGGAGCCAAGTAGAACAGGCAGAAGAGGCAAATTCCCTGGAGAGAACCAGCAAAAATTCCCAGCAGAGCATCTTTGTTTCTGTTGCCAGCAGTTATCACCTCCCTGCAAAAGGAAAAAACCCAGAGCACCTTTTCCCCTAATCCAAAAGCCTACCTGTGAGGACAGGCAAGCTCTGCCACCTTGGAAACAAAGGGATAAGGAAGGTTTATCCAGAATGGGCCCTGCAATGGCCAGGATCACTCTTACTTCTGTTCTCATCCTCTGGGCAGCCACACGGCAGGGAAGGGGAGATGAAATTACAGGTGAGTGATGCAAACCTGCCCACAGGACAGCTTAGTTTGGATGTTGCATAGATATTTCTTTGAAATAAACCAGCCAAGGTGGCCACTCTCCAGAGAACTGGCAATGTCCCAGTGATCATTGAAGAATCCTCTGTTGATAATTGAACAGAGAAAATCTAACCAAGCAAAAACCCAACCTTTGTCTCCAGCCTTTCATCCCCAGGCAAAAATCCTTGTCACTTCCTTTGTGCCAGAAATGAACAAGGAGAATTTCTGCTTCGTCTTCAGTATTGCGCAAATTTTTATGAAAATTGTCTCTAAAATAAGCTTTAGCAGGAAATGTGCCTGGCAAATTCCTGGGGATGGATAAGGTGAAGCTGTAGAAGACATACTTAAATTTCATCTGTGGTATGGGCTGTAATTTTGAAAAACCCTAACCCAACTGTAACTGCTAAATGACCCCTAATTTATTCTTAATTTCTGGTTTGATTCATTTAAATGAGAAAACATTATGATTTTTTGACTGCTCTTCATTGCTTTTCTTTACTTATGTGGTTTGTGAACCTCAGTTAAATATAAACCATATTTCTTAGAACCTTGCAGACTTTTCTGTTATTCTGTTAAAGCCACAGCTGAAAAGATGTTTGCAGAGATTAGGGCCAATAGAACTCCCATCCCAGTGCCATTTAAAGTAAATGGTGTTGACTTCAAAATTTGGAATTTGTAGAAAAATCGAGCCCACGATCCTTTTTTCATTCATGTTTTGGAGAGTTTGCATTTCAAAACCAAGCTTGAATCTGCCCTCCATGAACCCATTCCAACAGTTTATTTTTAAGGTCATGCCAAGACAAGAAAGGGGCTTGTCTTTCAGTCTGACTGCTCTCCAGTAGGAAAAGATTTTGCAGATCTCAGCTCACAGTGGCTCCTGTGGCACCTGAGTGGTGAAGTTTCCAGAACTGCAGCTCTGGCTGTGACACAAATGCTATGAAGCATTTTATATTGCTGTTTTTTGGTCATGTTCTCAGTTCTGATCTGGCTTTAACCTTGAGTTCCAAGGAGCCTGTTCCTGTGCAGCCTTTGCTCCCAGGCTTTCCTCTCAGTGTTTGTTCCTATTAATAAAGGGCTTGTTTTAATTGTTTATGCTCTTAACATTAAAAAAAAATTGATATTGTCCCTGATGGTGCTGAAAGCTGGTGGTTTCTGAGACAAAATCTAAAATCCAGAAGTGATAGTGGTAACACATCCATACTCATGGCAGGTGACTGCCTTCTGCTTTGCCATTGACTGCAGCTTTGAGTCACTGAAAACAACAGCCAGTGCATTTTAATTCCATTTGACTGTGCCATAATCCCATAGATGGGAGTAATGAGAACAGAAAGCCAATTTGCTAAAGAGCCCAAATTGATCCAAGCCACATTGCTCAGCAGCAAACTGCTGTCAGCAAAATAATTGAACTCTCTGAGTGTCAGAGCTTGTTTTGAACGGTCTGGAAGTGATGGATGGGGCAGAGGTTGGTGGTGCTGCACCTTTCCCTGACACCTTCAGTCCAACTTCTGGCACTGAGGGCATCTTTTTGTACCACCACAGCCTCATCTCAGAGCTTCTCTTTAGGCTTTGGCAGCCTCATTCTATACCTAGTGTGTGTGTGTATGTATATATATATATATATATAGATATATGTACGTAGTATCAGTGTTTAAGTATGAAATATGACTTCATATCTGCTCTGACAGCTGTAGCTTCCAATTATAAACTGTGTCTAATTCTACACCATCTTATTCTCAGTTTCATACCTGTATTTATGTTGCACATTGCTGTAGAGACTAAGCCAGCTCAGCTGACACTGGAATTTTTAGCTTTCCAGTGCTGCAGCCTCAGCTCTGCACGGACAGCACGAATCCTCAGTGCTCTCCTTACTCAGTTTTTCCCTTCCAGTCCCTGCTTTGCTCTTGCCAGGCTTTACATGAGCTCTGGAGGAAAGGAGGGATCATGGTGATGAGGAACAAGGCTGAGCTCTTGCTTCTCACCTGCCCTACTCCCCTCAAACCTGATTTTGTACTATAACAGTCTGATTCCTTAATGTAGGAGTTTCCATTTCTCGTTTTCATAGAACAATATTTGTCCTGCTCTTTGTAACAACAGGTGTTTGTGCACTTTCTCCAGGGAAAGGCTATAACCAAAATGATTTAGGTATTAATTCTGTTCCACCCTGGTTATTTAGCCATTCAGGTTACAAACAAATTTTTAAAAACTCTGAAAACAAATAAAAAAGCTGGAGCAATACTTTTTCCCCCCACACCTACATGCCTAGGAGCTTTTGCAGAGAAAGGTATTCTTGGAGCAGTCTTAACACATGGCAAGGGAATGCTTTCCAAAATGCAATGACAACTGCCTGCTTCTTGTCAGGCACTTGTGCCTCATGTGAGGTGCTAATGGATCAAACACAGTGAATAAAAAGCAGCCCCTGAGCTCTGATTCCTGCTCCAGAACCCACGTTTTCTTTCCTTTCCCATTCTCCCAGAGAGTTATCCTAAAGTTACAGGATAACTGATTTCTCTGGCTCACTTCTCCTTCCATTTCCTCCTGCACAGCCATGTCCTGGTCAGAACTGCATCCCAGCCTTTGGGCTCTTCTCCTGGCTCTGGGTTTGAGCCAGGCTTTGAGCCAGGCTGGGTGTCTTCTGTCCCTCCTGAGCACCTCTTGGCACTCCCTGTTTGGGGACACAGAGCAGCCTGGTGCCTCTCAGGGGTGTGCAGACCTCTGGGCTGTCCCCAGAGCCCCAGGGAGCAGAGACAGGGGTGTCCTGCTGGAGGCTGGCTGGGAGGAAGAAGCAGGGAGTGAGGTTTCCACGCTCAGTGTTTCCTGCTGACCTGCTCCAAGCAGCAGCACAGAGTCCCTGGAGCCTGCTGGGAGCTCTCTGGCTCTCACAGGCACTCCCTGGAGCACAACCAGCATCAGCTCTGCCTTTTGCTGCAGGAGGGAGGCACGGATGAGTGAGGCAGGGCAGGGCTGGGCTTCCAGAGCCATTTCTGGACACCAAGTCTATTCCATGTTTTCTTCTGCAAATGGATCCTCCTCTCCAAAGCTCTTTTCCTAGTCCTGCTCAAATTGCACAAATGTCTTTTGTTTAGCTGTGATAAAAGCACAGGATTTAAAAAGCCTAATTTTTTTTTTCCCTTCTTGAATTGTTTTTAACATGTTTCATGCTTTCAGACAGGAGATAAGTTGTACAAATAAGATTAGCTGTAAATGTTTTTATTGTATGCTTGTTGTGTATATTGTGCTAGCTTCAGTCTGTCTGTTGGCTGACCTTGGTGCCCTCAGAGCTCTCAGAAAAAAAGAAAACAGTCCTGCTATATTTGAATCTCTGCAGCTAATTCATATTTATCCTTATTAAAGTTCCTTCTGCTTTGGCTAGAGGATGATACAGGCATTTGAATTCCATCTGATCTGTTTCCCAAGTGGGACACAGAGTGACTCAGCCCCTCTGGCTTCTCTAACATCTCATTAGGAGCCAGCCTGATGTCTGTGACATGACTGTAGGTTGCTTACTGCTAATTCTTAAACTCCATCTGCTTTTGTTGCTGTTGTTGGGGTTCCTCTCTGTTGTTTGGTGTTGGGTTTTTTCCCTATCCCTGTTGAAGTTTTTCAATTTTAAGAAAAGCATCTAACAAGGTCACTCCTCATCAGAAAT
Source organism: Pyrgilauda ruficollis (assembly GCF_017590135.1). Lineage (NCBI taxonomy): Eukaryota > Metazoa > Chordata > Aves > Passeriformes > Passeridae > Pyrgilauda > Pyrgilauda ruficollis. The sequence goes on from NW_024530377.1 coordinate 2,517,267, forward strand.
GGTTTCAGAACTCTGGAGGCTGAGTCCCATCCCCAGACCTGTGTGAAACGATGCACTTAGTGACCTTATCACTGACTTTGTTTGGACTCAAAGTCAGTGAAGCACCGCAGGTTTCCAGTGGCTGATCAACAAGGTCTGCTACAAATGCAGAGAGGCAGTGCAGGATCTCCAGGAATACCTTTTGTGTCAGATACCTGGAAGTGCTTCCCAGTGATGTATGAGTAGCCAGTTTTAGCCCAGGGTGATGTCTGAAGGATGTCTTATTCCAGACATCTACTGTGACTCATCTGCCCATGAGTTCCTCACCCTTTGTTCCCTTTATAGTCAGTGGGGAGTGATGAAGGCTTTGGCAGCAGGAGGCTGGAGTGGGCTTTTAAACTACTTGGATGACTCTGCCCTGGAAGTGCCTATTGTGCTCTACTGTTCATTTATATTAGCATATGTAAATTTCTTTAATATTAACTTGAGTTAAATTGCCCTTTTTCTGCCTCGCACCTGAAGGCACCAAGAACTCTTTGAATTTTCTGCCAATCTTCATCCTTTCATGACCAAAGTGATGCCTGTGACAAGCAGTCACCATCAATTCCTTCTTGTGTCTGTTTTTTGAAGCGATGTTCTTCCCAGCGTCAGCCTTCCTGGAAATCATTCATCTGTGTTGGTTCTGCTTTCTTATAACAGTTTTCCACTGGGTACTGCAGGGAACTTCTGCTCTGGGGTGATGTTGGAGTTCTGGATGCTGAGGGTTTTAGACTTTCTGTACAGACAGACTCTGACTCCCAGGGGAGCACTGCATTGGACCTGAGGATGTGGAAAAGGCTTCCACAATTCATTGGTAGCACTGGGATTACGGGTGTGTAGTTGGTTAGAAATGTGTAATATCAAAGGGTGGAAAACTTAAAGTTTGGGGTTTTAGAATATAGTAATAAATATGAAGCAAGATGGAGGTTTTAGGGTGGAGGCAGGTTGTTCTTCTTCACCTTCTTCCTTCTTCTTCACCTTCTTCTTCCTTCTTCTCCATGGGTTTGGGTGGTGTTTTGTAATTGGACAGAAAATCTGCACTGTGGGCTGCGAGTGATTAGTTATTGGGTTAAAAGGGAAAATAATTTAGGTGTCATTTCTTAATTGAACACTTTAGCCTTAAAAGACCTTGTAAGAAGAGATAGTTAACCATTTTGTGCCTTGCTAATGAAATGCTGCAGAACTCACTGCTGTGAGGCTGTAATATTGATAATAAACAATAAATACCTGAGTGTGAACTCAAAATATCATCTCAAGTGCCTTTGATCCCAACCTTGACAGAGGTAGAAAAAGGAAGCCATTGTAATTGGACAGAAAATCTGCATTGTGGGCTTCGAGTGATCAGTTATTGGGTTAAAAGTGAAAATAATTTAGGTGTCATTTCTTAATTGAACAGTTTAGCCTTAAAAGACCTTGTAAGAAGAGATAGTTAACCATTTTGTGCCTTGCTAATGAAATGCTGCAGAACTCACTGCTGTGAGGCTGTAATATTGATAATAAACAATAAATACCTGAGTGTGAACTCAAAATATCATCTCAAGTGCCTTTGATCCCAACCTTGACAGAGGTAGAAAAAGGAAGCCAAATTCCATCAGGGTGACAAGTTAATGCTGATCCTTTTCTTTCCTGTTTCTGTTTCCTAGAAAAAGGCCTCTCTTCGCTAGGGTACCATCTGTGCAACTACACCCTGACCAAAAGTGTGCTTAAAATGGTTGCCTACCAAAAGTCCTATGAGAAGAAGACATCCTGTGGAAGGTGGATCCCGTGGATGGTGTGTCCCCAGACACACCACAGAACAGAGTTCCACAGTGTTGAAGTCCCTGAAACCATCACTCTCACAGATTGCTGTGAAGGATATGAGCAAGTTGGACTCTACTGCTCTCTAGGTAAGTTTTAGTCAGATTAAGAGAGGAAATAAATGCTTTATATGGAGGTAGATTCACTTCAGCTGAGATGTGTAAAGGCTTAATTCAGTTCTAGGCCATAGGTTCCTATTCACTGAAATAAATGAGTGTAAAATCATATACAGTAAACTTTGTCCAACATGGCAAGGAGTAGACACAGCAGATTAAAGCTCCTGATTCTTGCTGTTTGTCACCTCTAGTCACAAATTCACTAAACTTCCAGGGGAGCCTGAGGAAGGCACCTGCTTGTTAGCCCTCCAAGGGCTCATTACCTGTCCAGGTTCAGGCCAATATCCCTGGCCAAGAGCAAGAATTCACTGTCTGGTGCTGTGTCTGCTCTGAGCCAGCCTGCATCTACACCAGCAGCTTTCTCCTCAAAAGTAATTCAGGATGCACTTGGGATAACATCTCCTTTGATGTGGAGCAGGGTCTGTTCTCAGAGTGCAAACCCAGTTTTGGTTCAAATTTAAAACAGCCTGTGACCTCAGGGCAACTTGATACCAGATGCTTTCCAACCAAAACTAGACTGGGACCCATTTTCTTAGGACTTCCTTGGTTACCTGTGACTGTGTGGGAGGTCTGAGAACTGGTGAGCTTTTTGGTGGATCTGATCTAACATCTGAGTGTTAATAAGACTCTACTGAGGAAGACTCAACCACCTCTGTCTCCAGATGGAAGCTTTTCCCCTTTCCACATCAGGGTTACCAGCTGTCAATCAGAAATTCCCAGTTTTATCAGAACGTGAGGCCTAGATGGAGGGGATTCCTTGGGGAAAAGGAACTTTCTTTTTCCAATGGATAAATTTAGATGTTTTTAAGCTGAGCAGGCATCTTGAATTATCTAAACCAGCACTGAACTGTTCTGTCATCCAGAAAAGTTCCGCAGGACATAATTTTGTCTCCTATTTTCAGCATGACATTGCATTTTCCCTATTTCCACTTTTCAGTATGGACCTGGGCATTTACATAACCGCACACAGGAACAGCAGATTGAAAGGAAAGGTCCTGTTGCAGCCCTGGCCCTTGTTTTGGGTCATAAGACTTGGGTGACTCAGATGTGTGGGAATGTCCCCAAACCTGCTCCTGCAGCGGATCATGTACCGTGGCATGAGGGGGGATGAGCCATATGTCCTGTCATGGGATCTGTCAAGAACAATGTGCTCATCCCACATTTAAGTTGCTTCAGAGCATTGAAAAAAGAACCTCCAAACTTTTTTTTTTTTTTCCCCCCAGGCGTTTACTCCACAGTCACAGGTAGAATATTGTGTCTAGCAGGATTTTAACAGAAGGGTGGGAATACAGAAATGGTTGATATGTTTTATTTGTTCCCAAAAATATTTGCTAGAGAAGAGAAATTAAATAATAATTCCTAATTTGCTCTATCCTGCTACTGTTTGGCTCTTGTGGAGTCCCAGCAAAGCAGAATTTGAGCTGCAGATTACTGTGTGCCCGAGCAGATTTGTCAGACAGGCAAAGGACCTGCTGCTGATCATCTTCTATTTTCCAAGCATCAGTTCCACGCTGGGGAAAATCTCCAGTACATCTAATTATGGTTGAAAAGTTACTTCAGTGAAGTCTTTTGGATATACAGACATGCATACATGTGTGCCTGTGAGTATCAAATGGCAAGACGGAGAGGCAATCAGAGAAAATGGCTTTTTAATTCTGTAGTACAAGGAAAGAGCTGTGCCAGCTAAATGTGGAAAAGTCACCATGATTGTCACTGTTTGCACAAGAAATTCAGGCGTTTCTGAACCTCTGAAAATCAAAACCATCTTCTTGTGTGGAAAAAAAAAAAAAAAAAGCATCCTGGTAACACTTGAAATATTTCTTTCCCAGTATAATTCTGTCTCTTAAAAGCATCTCTAGGGATATTTTAGGCTTGAGAGCTGTTGATGATTCTGTTTCATCCAACATGAACAAATCTGTAAATCTCTTGCAAAGCTTAGCTGCAGAATTTTTCCACCCTGCCCTTGCCATGTTGTTGATGGGCACTCTGGGCAGGTTTGTCCATGAAATACTGTGGTCACCCTGACACTTTTCCCTGTAAAAGTTAACTTGGGAATATTTAAAACCATTTAAGGATTTGTATGGCTTCTAGGTGATTTCCATGTTTACATTATTCTGGTATCTTTGCTTTTCAGGGCATTAGTCATAAATTCTGTGAATGGTAATGCACTGTCTAGACACAGTCTTAAATAAATGATGAGAAGAGAAACTGGAACTGCAGAAATTACTGCACAGCACGCTGCTGAACTACTGTGATTTTCTTCTTGATGTTATCCATGCTGGTGTGCTCTCCATCCTGCCAAGGGGGAAAGGTCTCCATGACCTTTCACAGCAGCCTGTTCCTGGCCACTCCTCACCTTCTCTTCCTAGAAGGAAACATCTACCCCTGCCTGGGATATGACAGGCCCTGCATTTATTGTTTCTTTACTCTAGACCACTGGTCAAGTTGCTCTGGTAGTTCTCACTAGTTGTGTGGCTGTCCATCAGGATAGTGTTACAGGTGCACACACAAATGACTTTGACATTTTTAAACAACAGCTGGAAAGTTAAACATCTAAAAGTTAGGAAGTGCTGGAATGAATTCTTAAGGTAGAATTAAATAAAACAACCTTTGCTTTCTCTCTTTTTGCCCAGGCATGCAGGTCAGTGAACTCCTTTAATTACCTGACCCAGCTCTGCAGTGCCCCAGGGACCACATTTCCCAGTGCCCAGGGATGCTGGAGCCCCTCTGAGGAGCTCCCCAGAGTGTGTGCCATCCTCACCTCCACATTCAGTGCTCTGCTCAGCCTCTCACTGAGTAGAGAATTATTTATCACCTCTGAAGGTGAATCCTGGGGGATTCACAGGCAGCAATTTGCCTTCACAAAGGCTGTGGGAAGCGAGGGAGCTTCTGTGTCGTTCACAGATGGGCAACTGAGCTGCAGAGAAACTGAGATCAAACCATTCTGGGGTGGTTTCAGACCTGCTTTCAGACAACTTGGGTGCAGTTTTAATTTTTTTCATTAATTTATTCAGAATTTCATGGTGCTTAGTGCTGCTTTTAACAAGTTGTATGGTTGGGGCACAGGGCTGCAGGTCAAGCTCATGAACCTGTGAAACCCTGAAGGTTGTTTCACCACACAAAACTTCTCCCAGCATCTTGCCTTTTAGATAGAGACAGGATCCAGCTCTCCAGGCTTGTTTCCAGCTGCCTGAAAGGATGCTGTGGTTATTTCTCCTGGTGGCTGGCTTGCTGCCCACTTTCCAGCACAAGATGAAACCAGAGAGCTCCTTATCTGCCATCTAACCCTGCCTGATCCCCAGCTAGGGAGGGAAAGAGTGCATCAGCACATGATGAAGCCTGGTTTTTAAGCACACACATACAAAAACACCTTAAGAAGTCTCAACACAACTTTAATTGTGGATTTTCTTGAGAGCACTTGATTTGCAATGTTAAATCAGGCTTTAAGTGTACCTTGTGTGTACAATTTCTGAAGGTTTTCAGAGAAACAACTACAAAGTAAAAGAAAAAAAAAAAAGCTCATTGTAGGTGTCCAAGCAGCTCCTCAGCAGGGCTGGGACTTCCAGAGCTGGCATGCAGATGTTCCCATGCTGGCTGTAACCAGAGCAGCAGCAGCTGGCCACAGCTGTCCCTGTGTCACAGGAAAGCCAGGGGACAGTGGTGTCACACATGGGCAGCACTGCAGCATCAGCCTGGGGTGGGAAGGTGCCAGAATGTCCTGTGGGACTGCATCCAGAAGCAGGTGGCTCTGGCTGCCCTGCAGTTTGTGTCCCTTGTGTGCCCCCAGCAGAAATGGGATTGTTGGCATCCCTGCCTGTTCCCCGTGGTGTCTGCTGATGGGAATCCTGTCTGGGAATTGCCTTGTCCCTTTCTGAGCCATCTAAAGCTGTCTGTCTCCACATCCTCTGTGCTGACAAGTTGCAGAAGTTTCCTCCTGTTTGGGTAAAGAAGTGAGTTCTTTCACCCATTTTATTATTGTGGGCTCTGGTGAAAACCAGCTCTGCCTTCATCCTGCCCCTGCCTTTGGGATTTTGTAAAGCTTGACCACATCCCTCTCAGCCTTCTCCCCTCCAAGGCAAAAGGAGCACCCAGGATGGGTGTTAAATATTTGTCAGATGCTGGATCAGCACAAATCCCAGTTAAACCCCAGGAAAGGCAATCAGGATGGAAAACATCCACCTGAGCAAGTAAAGCCTACCAATGCTCAAAGACCCCAAACCCAGGGTTGTGTGATGCAAACTGCCAGCCTGCCTTTGGAACAGACTTTCCCAGGGGCTTCCTCTGTAATTTCATAGATTTGTCTCCACCTTCTGATACCTGAGACAAATGCAGGGTGCTGGTCCCTGGCTCCCACCACACCCTCTGGAAGAAACCATCCCTTCCAGATGGAAGGAGGGAGGGGAAGGGGGTTATGGCTGAGCTAGTGTTGTCCCTCAACATCAATCTCCTGGGAGATGCCACAGCAGATCCAGCAGCTGTCCAGAGGCAGGCTGGCAAGTGACCTTTGGTTGCTAAGCTGCAGTTCTGCTTCCATACATTGATGTAAATAACGGAGGAGAAAAGCCTGTACTTCATCCAAATGACACAGGAGTTGGCTGGCTTGCTCCTCACTGCTTGCTTGGTCGGTGACTGTCCCCAGCATGATTGAAGGGAAGAGCATAAATTGAATTTCCAAAGTGCATCTGGTACAATTAGGCAGAAATGTGAAGCGAATCCATCTCTGTTTCCGTTGATCTGAAAAAGATGACCTTTTGATTTCAGATAAATGGCTGCTGTGGCACCCAGCCAGGATTCAATAGTGTTTTCTGAGATTGCATGGGACTCATTAAACCATTTACACTGCAGTTAAACACACACACAAAAAAGCGACACAGGTGGGAAAAAAAACCAAAACAAAACTGCTTTGAACCTCAAACCTTCTTGAACTGCACTTGAATCTCAGAGCTGGAGGAATTTCCACGCCTGGGTCCAGCTGCCTGGTTTGAACAGTACAGAGCACTGGTGAATAGGGAATTTTCTAACACAAGGAAATCCCTTGGTGCTCATGTTTGTGCAAAATCCAGTGTGAGAGGCTGCTTAGCTCCCTGCACAGGAGGAGCAATCACTCGAGGCTGGGAATGTGTGTGAGAATCAGCTAAGGGCAAACAAGGCTGTTTCACAGCTGAATGTGGCTTTGAAAATCAAGAGGGATATTTCTGGGAAAAGGACCTGTTTGGGGAAACCACCTGTGGAGTGCCAGCCCCAGAGAGAGGAGGACCTGGAACGTGCATGTGGCAGCAAAATGTGTAGATTCCGTTTAAATCTTGGTTAATCAAGATAATTTCCCTGGCTAAGAAGGTTACTTGGCTGAGGCCAGAAGTGCTAGATTCAATATCCCCTCCTGCTTCTCAGAAACCTCACATTTATTCTCATCCAAAGCCTTGGGATAACAGAAATTGTAAACCCACAGAACTGACTGTTCAGAATAGATTTATAGTTTGCTGAGGGCCTTTCACTTGCTATGGGCTTTATGACGTCAAATGTGGTTTTCCTGCACCACAACTGTTTCTCTTGCAGCAATCAGGTTCATTTTTCTCCTGGCTGACTTCAATTGCTCAGTAAAGGATGAAAGAACTGGAGGTGCAAAACAAATGGAAAAGAGATTTCTTTCAGGTCGCTTAGAAAGAGCAGAGCTGAGTTGGGAATGTGGGTAAAAAAGTGAGTTTGTAGGGCTTGGAAATATTTTCTCTTTTCCTCCCTAGGAGAGATTTTGTGCTGGCTCTGACCCAGAACCACTGTCTGCCCTTGGCTTGGGAAGCAGCAACCTCCTGCCTCAGCTGCCCTCCCTGCAGGGCTCTCTGGCGTGGGCCACCAACCTCCTGGAGTGGCCAGCTGGAACAGAATTACTGCAGCTAAGGTTAAATTTGTGCCACAAAATGTTAAATGAAAGTTCTCAACTTCCATCTTACACAGTACCTGTTTTCTTTGATCATTCTATATTATTTGGATTAGTCACAGCTGATATCAGGCACATTTTCTGTTTCTCAGTGCTTCAGTGTCTCCACATTTAGAAACTTACCTACGAGCCCATCCATCCATAATTATTAATGGAAAGTTAGAAACTCAAAATTTCTGTAACAGAAATGTCATGGACAAGAGAAAGATCTGAGAATATTTACACCCTTGAAATGAAATAATGATATTTTAGGCTGCTGTTTCCTTCCCATTAAAAACTCAGAACAGACACGCTTCTAAAATGAGGAGGAGGTATTTAGTATAAATTAAATATCACAACTTTATGGAAAAAACTTTCTGTATTTTTCTTCTCAGAAATGTTTTTGTTACTTAGCACTCAACAGATCCAGTGTATTTGCCTCAAGACCTGGTATTTGTCCAGTGAAGGATATGGAAACATTTGATTATCCTTGCACGTTCGATACTGAATGTCCAGGGCTGAAAAAATGCTGCAGCTCATCCAAAGGAGCAGGCTGTGTGGATCCCATGCCAGAGGGTATGTTACTGATAAATTCAACACTGCTTCTAATAGAAATATCCTTAATTTTCCCTCCTGAGGGTGGGAGTGGGCAGGAAAACTGTTACCATAGCTCTTCCTAAAACAAATACGGGATTGTGCCTTGAATGGATTCCAGGATATTCAGCTTCAGTGCCTGCACCCCTGAGCACTGAGTGGTGTGTGGATGCTGTGGGTCCTGCAAACCTTCCCTGGCTCCTTCTCCTTGGCTGGCTCCTCTGCCTGTGGCATATGGCAAACGAGGCCCTGGCTGGGCTGTTTGTGGGCCCCTCAACATTTGCCAAGTGAAATCTTGCTTGGTTTCCTCAGAGCCTCCCTGAAGCTCTGTCGCCTTCTGTAGCACCAGAGCTCAGATGATTTGGCTGTTTTATTTCCTCCACTGCAGGGAGGATGTTCTGGTACAACGTGACAGTGCTTGTGAAAATGGATTTTAATGAATTGATCTGGGTGGATTCCCACCTTCTGAATCATTCCCGCCTTCTGCACTCCGTGGTATGTACAAAAACAAACTCTTCCCTCCTTGTGCCCGTGATTCTGCTACTCAGGGGCCACTCTTTGCTCCCCCTTTGTTCTGACCCATTGATGTTTTTTTGGCCCTATTTCTGATTATTTCTGTATTTCTGATTACTGAATGTCAGCTGCGTCCTTAAGCAATCCAAGTCACATTGATGTATCACTTTCTTTAGCAAATTTTTCAGGTCTCTTCCAAGGGCAATTTAAAGACATACTGAAATAAAGGGGGTTTTCCTGCTTAAGTAGTGCTTGCTCCAGTTTTGTCTCAGTTCAGTTTTGGGCCTATGACAGACTGGGACCAGACTTCAAGACATTCAAAGCATGATGTTTTCTGATATAGAATTTTAAGTTAAGCCTTTCCAAGACAAACCTATCTGCCATAACCTGCTGGCACTGATGGGCAGAGAACAAAAATGACAACAACAACATTGGTGTCATTCTTCTTCCTATCTGATTTCCCCTTCTCATATCCTAAAAAAGCAGGAAACCTGGTCCTGTTGCTGTGTAGTAGGGAGTAGGGGCAAAGATCCACCAAGGCTTTTACATCTTGGTCTAAAACAAGCAATGTGGAAGTCAAACACTTTGAAATGGGGAGTTGAGGTGAAGCTGTTCAATGAGCTGCTCCTCAGAGTGTCCTGCTGTCTGTTCCACTGACTCTTAATGCTCAGTCCACCAGCAGATCCCTTCTCCCATTCCTGACTCTCAGCTGGGATGGCTGGGTCTCTCTGGGGTCTCTCTTAATCCCACCCCTCATCCTGAGTCCATTGCTTTTCCTCTTTTTTCTTTCTATTCCCTTTGCCAGCAGTCCATTTAGCTGTTCAAAGTAATGAGTGTAGGACAGCTTTATTGCAGGTGAATTGCAGTGGCCTGTGTAATTTATTGTAATCCATTGAGACTTTGCAAAGTAGGATTTTCCCACCTCTTCCTGGGTTACTCCTTGTCTTAGTTGGAACAGACAGGTGTCTGCTAAGGAAGGCCGGAGCCTCCCCTGAAATGGTCTTACAAACCAGGACACTCCTTCTGCCAAAGCATTTTGAGATCAGCTCCACGCCCCCCTGAGCTTGGCATTTCTGTAACATAAATCTGCTGTGAAATGTGAAAATAAGAACTCATCTTGCATAAATACAGGCCTAAACCACTTTACCATGGTTTCTGAATTTCTTCCTGCACTCAGATTATGATAATAACCACTGCATAATTCATGTGCTGGGAAATGACCAAGGTGCTCCAGTGTCTGCTGGCCTTTTTTCCAGATCACTGGTGCATTGCAGCCCCTGAATGCCTCTGTGCACCACATCCAGAGTGACCGTGGGGACATCTACGCTGGGACAGTGGCCTCCCAGCTTCTCCTGGGCATGCACCATCCAGCTCCTCTGGCAGAGGTTTCCTCCTCCCTGAAGGCCATGGTGGAGCGCGTGTATGAAGTGATTGACGCACAAGTGCAAGGTCACTGACTGTAATCCTGCCACATTTTAGGGGCTTTGTCCCTCTTCACTTGGGATCTCATTTATATAACCATTAATTTGCTTTCCAAGGTAGCACAGAGGAACTTGCAAACTTTGCAAACACAGCCCTGACCTTTCTGCTATAGGATGGAGAGTTAATGATTATTTTGGAGTGAATAGTTTGGAAGGGAACGCCTCCGAACCCTCAAATTTATTTTCTCCCAGTAACATAGTTTTCAGATGAAAAAGCAAATATGTGCATATTTGTAGCACAATCATTAGTTGTATTAAACAGGCTCTTAAAAACCTGTTTTCTTGGGAAGCAAATATATTATCCAGTACCTTGTATGAAACAAGCAATATTTATAGTCTTTTAATTACTATAGCACATTACTACATACTTTTAAAATGTTACATAAACATTTCAATGTATTAATTTTAAATTATGTCAAGCTACTTATTGCTCTGCAGTTGTCTGAACATTTTCACTCCTGAAATGCATTATTCTTATTCTGTGTTTGCTCAGTCCAGCCTTCAGTGAAATCACTGGGTAGTCTTCCTTCCTCCTGTGCTGACATCTCAGGTTTGGATGGTGTCCTACAGGTGTAAGCAGGAGCTGCCCCTAATTGTCCTCTAATTCCAAAGAATTGGGGTAAAAAGTGTTAGGGTGGTAACATCCAGAATGGCTTTAACAGCATTACTGCAGATTTCCACTGAATTTATCATAGCCAGAGCCTGGTCTACAAACAGTTCAGATCAATCTTGATAATATCTGTGCAAGGTGTGTTGTTCTTCCTAGATGTCAATGAATGCTCCTATGCTGAATTCAATGCTTGCCCTGAGAAAAGCAGCTGTGTAAACCTGGAGGGTTCTTACAGCTGCCACCCCCAGCATGACCATGGCACTGTCATCCCTCACTGGCTGAGCCCCAGGAAGGAAGGTAAGAGATGTAGCTTTCACCCTGGGAAGTGCTGAGGATGTTCCTGCAGGACTTTGTGCTCCTTTGCAGGAGTCACCTGCAGGAATCTCTGGTGCGTGAGTGCCTCTTCTCCTCCTGTTGGAGAAAATGCCACAGAAATCTGATACCTATTTCTGATTGAAATGGAGAGTATTTATTTCACAGTCCCTTGTGTTTCCTCTATTTCACCCTCAGCTGTCCTCACTCCCCTGCCAAAACCTGAAACTTCAGACCCTCCTGCTTCTCAGAGCAAGTCACTTGTTGTCATTGCACCTCCCCAGCCTCTAGAGAAACAATTAATGGCATTATTTATACCATTTTCTATTTTCCTGTTCTGACTGCAGCCCGGACTCAGTGGTTGTGTGATCCCACCCTGAGCTCCTGCACTGCTGCTGAGCTCTCTGCTGCAAGCAGCTGGAGTTTGGCACTGGCTGAAATAATTCCTTGTGGTACCAGTTCAGCAAAATGTACTTACAGCCCACAGACATCAATGGGCCTGCTAATAGGCTTTAAGATAATGAGATGAATAACTGCTTGCAGATTCTATGCTTTAATTAGAAAACAATTTTACAATCCCTTAATCTCAAAAATTAAGATAACGTATTACTTTATGCTTTTGTGATATGATAACACTTATTTTTTATTTCTATTATTCTATTGCTGTTTGTCATGTGGAAAACCTGAATGGTATTATTTTGGATTTGTTTCCTTAGAAATACTCTAACTCTGATAATATGATTTTCCCCTAGGCATTGTAGCATCTACTCCGAGTTCAGTAAATGCTCTTAACACTGGCAGTAGCTCTCCTTCTCTAAGGAAATCAAGTCTCTTGTCCATAACCAACCAATCTACAGATGCTGGGTGCTGTAAGTGACTTTGGATTTTAATAAATGCTTTCTTGATTTATGACGGGAGCAAACCTCAGTAGATTTGTGTTTATATGGGTGATCCAGCCCTTTCAGGCAAGAGTTATTACAACCCTTTTAACAACACCCTGTTCTTCTGTGGGAGGAAAGAGATTTAAGTTGTTCTTTGAGAGTTCAGAGAGACAGGCTGGATATTCTTGATCTTCATCCACGACTTCTGATCGAAGCTGAGGCCAGAGGAATTAAACTGAGGCCCCTCTAGCACAGGGGGGAGTGGCTTTGGGGGTGTTTGGCAGCCACCTGGCTCGGAATGCTGGAAACAATTGTGTTCTGTTGAAGCCATTTATGAAAACAACCTTTTCTCCTTAGCCTAACCATCAGCATGAAGGACCTGAAGCTGTGGCAGCAGCATGCTGTGGTCTCTGGGGTGTGATGCTCATTTCTCCTGGCCCCAGCAGAGGTGTCTTGTCTGGGCTCTCTCTCTCGAGCCAGACAGGCTGGCTCTGCTGCAGGGCAACTCATCCTGCCCAGTTTAAACACCTCCTCCTCCCAGGACAGGAATCATCTCTGAAGGGCCCTGTCTTTTCCCATTGACGTGACAATGATTGCACTGGACTAGAGTGGAATGACAGGTCAAGTGCTGCACGCCACTCTCCCCCAGCCTCTGTTAGCTGGGCTCTGGGGGGGTTTTCCAGGATAAATCCAGGCAACCTTTGCCTGAACAGGTGAAGTTTGGTGATTAAAGTGACAGGAGGCAAAGCAGGTGTCAACACATGTAGAGTACCCAGAGCCACTCTTCCAAACTTATTGCTGTTGCTTGCACCTGTAGCTTGCTGGCTGATTATTTCTGTGACTGGAGATTTGGAGGAGATTAGGTTGTCCAGAGGGATTGGGGCTGCTTCATTCCTGGAAGTGTTCAGGCTGGATGGGGCTCTGAGCAGCCTGCTCTAGTGGAAGGTGTCCCTGCCCATGGCAGGGTGTGGAACTGGATGATCTTCAAGGTTCTTTCCAGTCCAAACTATTCTGTGATTCTATGATTGAACAGAAATGCATATAGTAAAAGGAAATAAAAAGGTTAAACACTAAATAAGTCACTCTAGTGGGATGGTTCATGGATGAGGGGATCTGCTGGTGTGAGAGGGGCAGATTCTGTCCTGACCCTATTTACTGTCAGAGTGCTTGTCTGTAGTGGATTTAGAACAGCACAAGGTTTTAAAAGTGAAATATTGCTTTTTCTGTGCCAACTCCTGCAACAGATCCCTCTGCAGTTACAAACCATCGAATCCTCAGCGTTACCAGCAACAGCTTTGGAATGTCCTGGCTTGTCAGTTCCACTCTGAACCACACTTTCCAAGTCCGGGTGGCCAAGGGCAATGAAACTGTGCAAAACCTGAAGACAGAGGAATTGCAGCTGGATGTGTCTCACCTGGAAGCAGGTGTGATGTATTCAGTAGAGATCAGTTATGAAACTTGTGGAAAAACCATTATCTCCCGTCAAAATGTTAAAACAGGTAAAGAAACACTTTAAAATACATATATATAATATAGTATATCTCTGTCTTCTCCATTCTCCTCCTTCCATGCCCACTCACTTGCAGTTCAGCAATGACCCTTTGGTCCTCACTGAACAACTCCTTCAGCACTTTTTATCTCATCTACTCTAGCATTTATCCAGCCCAGAATATCAGGCAGCAGAACTTTGGCCTTAGTTGATAAAGCAGTTCTGGAGCTGATTAGACCATTACAGATATCAGGCTAGGCTAGCTATAATTCTTTTTAAAAAAATTTATTTCTTTGGTGCCTGGCACTGCTTTCTGATGGCACCCATCTCCCAGCAGGCCTCGTTTTTCCCTGGTTGATGGCTGTGGCCAGAGGGAAATCCAGGCAACTGGTTTGTCAAGGGCTCAGCTGAGCTAACAAAAGTGCCCAGGGGAAGGGCAGATTCTGCTGAATAAAGGATTAAAGAGAATTACAAGGACTGACTAAGGAAGCTGCAGACTACCTGCCCTGTTCTGTTCAATTAACTGGTGGTGGGAGATTCCTGAGGCCCTAGTGTGTTGATCAAACATAATTTTGCTTTTTCTCTAGTCTTAAATTATTTCCTAAGCCTCCATGCAAATAAAGAAATAAATCCCTCCCTTTTTTTTTTTTCATAAGAGCAGGCAGTGAACTCTTTATTACTGACCACAGTGGGAATGCTGCTGTTCATGTTTGTCCCTAAGAGCCTTCCCTTTGATGAGATGAGGGATGACTCCAGTTTGGGTCAGAAGGAAATTACTCTCTTTGTGGAGGGAAAGTAGGAGGTCTAGTGGTTATGAAAACAGAGAGCTGAACTTCAGAGTATGAAGTTGGAGCACTTGAGAAAAAGAAAATTTTTCCAAGGATCAGTCCAAGGAGTAACAGCCTGGGAGTGTTTATACAGGACAAAGCAGTTAGAGATTCCTTGGCTCTTGGTTTTGGCTCCTGTGCTCTGTACAGTATCTGTCAGGGCTCACCACACACACAAGGGGCATGCGCAGCTTTTTGCTATATTTTCAATTTAAGAATATATTTACGATCCCCACTGCCAAGATCAGGAAAATAAATAAATAAAAACTGTGACTGGTGGGCCAGAGATGAGCCCATGGACAATTCAACCCTGGGTGTAATTTCAAGGCAGGAGTTAGGAGGGCCAGGCCCAGGTGTGTGTAAACCCACACGTAAAGTATGTGTACACCTATTTCTCCTGCAGTTGCAATTAGGCACCAAAATATCTCTTTATACCTGATATAAGTGCATCTTCTCAATGTATCAGAAGCTTGTAGGAGCCTATTGGATTTATTTTTTTTATTTAATACCAAACTCTCTCAACCTTTCTGCTATCAGCTGAGATTTTGGTCCGGGTACATAAATTTTAACTGAATCCTTTCCTACTTTGTCAGTGTGTTTTAATATTGTGTTTTACAGAGGCCAAGATATTTGATGTTACTATGAGGATTCTCAACTACAACTTCACTGATGATTTCCATAATTCCAGCAGCTCAACATATGAGGAATTTTCAAGGCTGTTGCTTACAGAGGTAAAATGGCTATATCTCTAGGTAATATGTATATATTTTAATGTAAACTGTATTTAATCTAATAGAGGATTTTATGCCTGGATGAAATGTTCCTTCAAAAATCAGCATACTATTTCCTGTGACCTTTCTTTATAATTACAACAAAATTCAACTGACTAGACAGATCAAGCCCTTGGCCTTGTTAGCAATGAAGCCAGTGAGAATTTTCCCTTGCAGAAGAGTGAAGGAATTATAAATGCAGGCATGCAACAGGGGGCTTCTTTCCTTGGATCTTTAATTTGGCAATAAACTCACAGTAAATTAACTTGAGGCTTTTAAATGGATTATTGAAATGGCATTCCTGGCATTCATTTCAGCACAGTCTGCTCAATAAATGTCTTACTCCTCTTAAATAAATAGTTCTCTGCCTGCTCTCTTTCTTCTTTCAGGAAAAGTATCTGGATCAGGCTTTCTTCCCCAGCCCCATTCCTTGCCTGCACACATGTAGCCACTGTCCACAGCCAGGTGTAATCAGCCAGAAGCAAAACTTGAGTCATGAAGTCTGGTGACAGCTCCCCCAAAAAAGGGGGAGGTTTCAGATGGAGCAATCTCCTACAGTTTTGCTGTACAGAACAGGGCCCACCCAGAGGAATTGGGATCTCCACCCAACACAAGGGCTCCCCAAAACAAAGGGTGACTTGTAATCATGTGTGCATTTAAACGCAAGAGAAAACCCCAAAACAATAATGGAGGTATACATTCAAGAGCAGCAGAGAAGAGGCATTTGCCCAACAGAAATTGCAAGTTGAACCTCCTCACGTGTCTTTATTTCCCACACTTGCAAGTTGTTCACTTTTGTTGTGTAGGAAGATTACTGTGAGTGAGTCTTCTCTGAGATTAATGCAGACCTGATTGGCTTCATCAGGTTGGGAAGAAAAAGGAGCATTGCCCATCTGTGTTGCTTCTGCCTCCTTGGGTGTTTGTGAGCACTCTCATTTCTTCTCTCCTCATTTTCTTGCCTCTCTACGCTGATGTGAGCTTAGACCAGCTACACAGCTTGTTTGTAGGGATCTTTTTGAGCAAGCTCTGACTGAATGGGAACAAAGCTGTGCTGATTTGTGGCTCTGGATTCATGCTCAAAGGCACACTTTGAGGTGTATGCAGCAACAAAAGGCTCAAGCAAGGAGCTGCCTTCTAGACATGTGAGGTGAAACTGCCAGCTCCTGCACAGCTCAAACACTGACAGCAGTGTGCCAGTGTTCAGTCAGAGTAATGCCATTTGTTAGCTGAAGTGACTGCTCACTGGTTTGGTAATTAACCATGATGTAATTGTGATGCTGCCTTGAAGCTGGGCTGTCGCAAACATGTTTTTTGAAGTTATCCACCTCCATTTTTCCTGTCTCTCATCCTGAGGATTTTTTATTATTGGACTCAGGTGCAGGCTGAACTTGATCTGGGGAGTTTCAAATGCTCCCTGGGAACTAAAGCCACACCCACACTTGCAAATGAAACAAAATGTATATGTGACATACAGATATAACATCAAGGCTCTGCTGCACACACATACCAGGACAGTTCAGCTCTGATGCAGGCAAACAGGGCCAGGGGGAATTTTGCTCCCTTGAGCCAAAATTCAGAGCTTGGTTTGTTAAGACCAGTGGTCAGATGGATACAGTTTTCAAAGGTATAATAGATTTATATAATTGCAGAAAGGTTTGGTTTGGAACATGCCTTGAAGATCATCCAGTCCCAAACCCCTGCTGTAGGCAGGGACACTTTCCACCAGACCAAGTTCTCAGAATCCTGTCCAACCTGGCCTTGGACACTTCCAGTGATGGAGCATCCACAGCTTCTCTGGGCAGCCTGTGCCAGGGCTTCACCACTCTCATAGTAAAGAAGCTTTTCCTAATATTTAATCTAACCCTACCCTCTGTCAGTTTGAAGTCATTCCCCCTTGTCCTGTCACTCCAGGCCCTTGTAAATAGTCCTGCCTCATCTTTCCAGTAAGTTCCCTTCAGGTACTGGAAGGTCACAATTAAGTCTCCTCAAGCCTTCTGCTTTGCAGGCTGAACAATCACAATTCTCTCAGCATTTCCTGGCAGCAGAGCTGCTCTGATCCTGCTGTCTCCTCTGGGCTGGCTCCAGCAGCTCCTCATCCTCCCTGTGCTGGGCTCCAGGGCTGGAGGCAGCTCTGCAGGTGGGGTCTCACCTGAAGGGGGCAGAGGGGCAGAATTCCCCCCTCTCCTGCTGCCCACGCTGATTTTAGTGAAGCCCAGCACACAGAGGGTTTCTGGGTCCCAGTGCACACAGGGTGTGTCCAGCCTCTCATCCACCAGCACCCCCAAGTCCTTCCCAGCAGGGTTGCACCAAGGACACTTGCACTACTTTGTGCCACAATAATCTCTGAAAAATAAGATTTCTGAAATACTTTGGAACTTTTCTTTTTCCAGCATCTTCTGTGTTGTGCTTATATAAATGTTTAAAGAGGTACCTGTTGGCTCCCTAATTGTCAGTGCTTCTCTCCCTTTGCTCAGCTTGAAAATTCATTCCCACCCAACATTTCTGCCTTGTACAAATCTGGGAAGCTCAAAGTGCAGATTGAATCTCTGGCAGCAGGAAGCATCGTTGTGAAGCTCAGAATCACCGTGCAGGATCCTGAGTTTCCAGTGGATGCCTCCACATTTGCCCCAGTGCTTTCCAACCTGCACAATGGCTCTGTGCTTGTGGTGGATCAGCAAAACACTGCAGTAGAAGGTAATTTTTGGGGTTTTTTTTCTGGAAGAAGAAAGCAGTGTTTGTGTTTTGATCACATGCAGTATCACCAATATTCTTCACAAAATAGAGAAACAAAGGATGTGGTTTGTTGAAGAGAAAACCATGATGTGAGAATTCTTCCAGATGTTTTATCCATAAGCCCAGAAGGGTCAGACAAAGGAGCACTGGCTGTCCCCAGGTACCCGCAGGCACTGCTTCTCCTCACCATGGTTAACCCAAGGGGAACCCTTGGTTTCCTTATTCATTTTCCTCCCTCTCCTCTCTGTCCCCAGCTGGAATTTTGCCATATCTTTCTCAAACTGAAAGGCAGACAGGATTACTGTGGAATATCTGCAGCCTTTAGATGCTCACGCCCTCTAGACAGTTTTGTGCTCCAAGACTGGAGGACTGTATTTGGGCCAAGATTTAAGAAATCCAACATCTTCCCTCTAGAAACCCAGCCAGAGGAATTCCCAAATGTCCTTACTGTGAATAGGACTGAAGAAACACGCATGGAATTTATGTTAAACCAGGCCTTTGTTTGATCTTCAGTAATCACCACTTTTATCTTCAAAGGACTGAGTTCTGTCCTCAGGTTTCCCAGCTGGCAGAGACAGCAGAGTTCAGAAAGTTGCCAAAGCCAACAGAAGAGGTTATTCTTCTCTCTTGGTGTGTTGAGCCTTTCTGAGCAGGAAAAACTCCCTTTGGAGTTGCAGAGCATATGCAGGTTAAGGAGAACAGGACAGGAAAAAAACCAGGAGACAAATTGCACTTGAAGCCTACAAATATCATAGTGGCAGCTGAATTGCAAGATGCTGATGTGTGCCAAAATACTTTGTGAATGTTATTGATCCTAGGACCAAAAGGCTGAGGAAGAAGAAGGTGATGGCTCTGGACTGTCACTTTAGCTGCAGAAGACCGGGTGGCTTCCAGTAGCACCACACTTATCCAGGGGCACAGCCAACACCTCCACTCCTCCCTAGGGGCTGAGAAAAGGGGTTTCTTTATTAGCTCTACCCAAATAAGAGTTATTTCCACATGAGTTTCCTAAGTGGAAAATAAGGAGTGAAACACAGGAAGGAAGGATTTGTATAATGGGGTGTTTTGCTTCCTGACCTCAGAGAGCCTCAGGACATGACCTTTGGCAATAAGCCCACCCAAACCCTGTCCCCTGGATCCTCCCTGCAGCCTGGCCACCACCTGGCTTTGTGCTTGGTTTAGTGACACTCCATTCAACTGTGAAAAGCAGGGATGAGCAGTCAGAAGGGACAGCACAACTGAAGGGAGTGGACCAGATCTCTGGGAAGATCCATAAATTATTAAGTTTATTGCCATGATGAATAAAGACAATAAAATCTGTTTTGTGGGGCATGGTGAGAGAAGAGAAAGGGATGTGTGCTGAGTCAGGCCCAAGATCTTTCTAGCACAATGTCCCAGCCAGAAGCCAATTTCTGGAGAAAGCATCACCTCCTACAAATTATCCCTTAGCCAACAACTGTTTTCAGCTTCAGGACTCCCTGGGTCCAGAGCGATTTCTTTGGCTTTGTTTATCCCCCATGAATCTCCCCCATCAAATCAGATCTTTAAATCTTTAGCATCTGCAACATCATTTGGCAAGGAATCTCACAGATTTTTACCCTTTGCATGTACCCCTTACAGGTGTATAATATGTAATCAAAGTGAACACAAAGGTGGCTTTTTAATAATTTTTTGACTAGGACTGTTGGTTGAGGTGTGTGTAGGGAAGTGCCAAATGTGAAGGGCCAGAGAGGTGCCGAGAGTGCAGAAAGACAGTTCAGAGCAGAGCTTGCCTGAGATGTGAAGGTTTGGAGAGGGAAAAAGTACACAAGTGATGCACCAGTCAGTGCCAGCGTTTTGACCCGATGCGTGATTGAATGTGGCCATCAGGGGTGAAGGAATTTGCTTAAAAAGCTGTGCTAAGTGAGGAGAAAGGAAATCCTCAGAGACAATGGAGGCAGTGAATGTAAGTGATTGGGCAATTAGCATCTCTCAGATGGTGTTGGAAGCCACCAAGGGTCACAATTATTTCATGGCAGAGTTAGGAATTAACGAGATTTCATCTCTGGTGTTCAGTCAATCCTGCACCCTTCTGCATTCCCTCTAAGTGGCTTAGGCTGGAACATAATAGGCAACTGCTGGCCATAAGCACATGACATTGTCTAATGGAGAGTTTCATGGACACAGCAATTACACAATGACAAAAAAAGTAAAAAGAATTGAAATATTAGCTAGAAGGAAGGAAAAGCAAGCAGAAAGATGAGTGTGTGTGTATGGGCATGCACACGGAATGGGACATTCCTTTGTTTCACCATCATTATAATCACCATCATTAATCTGCAAGTTTGCAGAACAAGCACTTCTGTTAATTTGTTATTCAGAACAATTTTCTAGCATCTGATCAGAATGATTTGTCCCAAGACACAGTTTTTAGCCTCATTTGCTGCTCTCCCTCTTTCAAGGCCCCGAGGCAGAAGGTGAGTGCACAAGGCAGCCACACAGGGAGGGCTCACCTGGGATTCACTGGAATTATTCCTGTCCAAAGGACTAACTCAGCCCTTGCGGATTTGCTGGAACAGGGTGTGAATGGCAACACAAGACTCCAGATATAAATCCCTTAAAAGAGAAGAGACTCAACAATAAAATAGGTCCATAACTGCATGAAAAGGTCCCTCTAACTGATACAGAGCAGCTGAAATCAGACACAGGAACACCCTTAGAACATTTTCATGCATTGATGAATCAGGATGTCTTTTCTGACACTACCAGAAAGAGGGTCACAATTTTACAGCATTACTTTTGAGAAGAAAAATTGTATAAAAAGAGATTTTGCCCTTGGCACTTCCTCTGTTAAGAAGAGAACAGTGCTTCCCCTGGGAGTTACTAACATCTACTTTTTATTTGAAGCAGAAGATTATTTGGATTAAGTCTCTATTTAATGTTGTATCTACTGGTAACTAGTGGTAACAGATCTATTCATTACCTGATATATCTGGAGGTGCTGTACACAGAACTCAGTATAGTGAGTGATTTTGATATAATTGTAGTACAAAGCTACAGCATTTTTTTTTCACTTTAAATGTGTTTACCTCTAAAAACAATGATTTTAAAAGTCTTTACTCAGAGAAAATACTTTTCAGAGTACAAGAACAAGAGAATAACAAAACAGTTAGTGTTCTGCATCACTCAAAGCTTGGCTGACAGGTTAATGATGAAAAAGGAAAACCATGAAAGTAAATTAAAAAAGGGCTACTTAATGATTATTTCTAGCTTAATGCAGCCAGCAGGGAGGCTCTCTAACCCTTGTTCTTGTTTTGGTCCCACAGACTGGGATGAATGTGCTTCCCTAGAGAATGACTGCTCTGTGTTTGCAGAGTGCATCAATTTGATGGGCTCCTACACGTGCAGGTGCAAGACAACCATGGATACCAATCCATCCCGACCTGGAAGAAACTGTGAGGGTGAGAAAAAGGCTGGCATGTAGGGTTTTTTTTCGCTGTGAAACATTGGAATAAGTTGTGGGGTTTTACATCTGCTTTTATAACAGCAGATGTAAAACCCCTGTTTTATAGCTCTTCATACAATTGCATCTTTGCAGTCTGTGGCTGAAAGGGTATATGTGACCTGTCTCTAACTAAGTAACTAATTATATATTTTTATTTTTAGTTATAGTTATCATTATAGTTGTAGTTATAGTATATAAATAAATAAATAAATAAATTCAGGTGAAATCTCTCTGACATCCTCCTTGATAAGCCAAATAACTGCAAGGAGTACTTTTCCCTCTTTTGCTATGTCTGTGGCTAATTTCCTCCCACCAAGCTGATCCACAGCCTTGCCAACCAGAACAGGAGACCCAGGAATCAAATCTGCTTCTTTGTGTCAGCCCAAACCAGATTCAACCCCACGAAAACCACATGTTCTACGCTGTGTTCATGACCATCCAAGACCTGTTTTTGTAATGCTGCCATGGGTGGTTGAGCGCCCTCGGTGCCATTTTCAGGCCAGGCTCTGGTGCCTCCTTGTCCAGTTTGAGGCCCATTTCAAGGTGTGTTTTCTGTGTTGCAGGTGAGATTGTGGATCCTTTTACTGAAACCGTGGCTCCTGAAACAAGAACCAGCATGGACTTGGCTCCTGAAGAAGGCAGAAGCCCTGCAGGCCCTGCTCCCGCTGCCGCCATGGGGACAGTGGCTGCCGCAGGCCGCACGTCAAGCGCCGCCACACTCCTCCCTGCTGCGCTGGCCCTGGGTGACAAACGAGCATCCCACAGTCCCACCAGTGCTTCTCTAACCCCTTGGCAAAAAGGTCTGGCCCCACAGATGGCTTTCAGCAGCCCCATGGCTGTGGGGGTCACTCCCGGCAGGACACTGGCCATGGAGACAGCGGCTGCTGCAGGCCCCGCGTCAAGCGCCGCCACATTCCTCCCTTCTGCGCTGGTCATGGGTGACAAACAAGCATCCCACAGTTCCACCAGTGCTCCTCTAACTCCTTGGCAAAAAGGTCTGGCCCCACAGATGGCTTTCAGCAGGGACAGCAGTCCCCTGGCTGTGGGGGTCACCCCCAGCAGGGCACTGGCCGTGGGGACAGCGGCTGCCGCAGGCCGCACGTCAAGCGCCGCCACACTCCTCCCTTCTGCGCTGGTCATGGGTGACAAACAAGCATCCCACAGTTCCACCAGTGCTCCTCTAACTCCTTGGCAAAAAGGTCTGGCCCCACAGATGGCTTTCAGCAGGGACAGCAGTCCCCTGGCTGTGGGGGTCACCCCCAGCAGGGCACTGGCCGTGGGGACAGCGGCTGCCGCAGGCCGCACGTCAAGCGCCGCCACACTCCTCCCTGCTGCGCTGGCCCTGGGTGACAAACGAGCGTCCCACAGTCCCACCAGTGCTCCTCCAACCCCTTGGCAAAAAGGTCTGGCCCCACAGATGGCTTTCAGCAGCCCCATGGCCATGGGGGTCACTCCCAGCAGGGCACTGGCCATGGGGACAGTGGCTGCTGCAGGCCCCGCGTCAAGCGCCGCCACACTCCTCCCTGCTGCGCTGGTCATGGGTGACAAACGAGCGTCCCACAGTCCCACCAGTGCTGCTCCAGCCCCTTGGCAAAAAGGTCTGGCCCCACAGATGGCTTTCAGCAGGGACAGCAGTCCCCTGGCTGTGGGGGTCACACCCAGCAGGGCACTGGCCGTGGGGACAGAGGTGGCTGCAAGCGCCGCCACACTCCTCCCTGCTGCACTGGCCCTGGGTGACAAACGAGCGTCCCACAGTCCCACCAGTGCTCCTCTAACTCCTTGGCAAAAAGGTCTGGCCCCACAGATGGCTTTCAGCAGCCCCATGGCTGTGGGGGTCACCCCCAGCAGGGCACTGGCCGTGGGCACAGAGGCCACGAGCCCATGGCAGCAAAGCTCGGTGGCCAGGGCTGCTCTCCCAAACACGCCCGTGGGCACAGCCAGGCACAAGCAGCTCGGCTCACTTTGGCTGTTTCCAAATCAAACAGCCTCAGCTGCCACCAGCACTCTGACATCTGCTGCTGTGCCCCAAGGCAGCTCTCCAGGTGGCCCTGACACAGCTCTGCTGGCCACAGGGAACGCTGGCATTGCCACCCCCAGAGCAGATGGAGAGGTGGGAAGGGAGAACAGCTCTTGGTCTGAGGGACACTCTGGAGCCTTGGGGACACCAGCTTGGACAGGAACCTCTCCAACCCCCAACCTGGACCACAGTGAGTAGACATCCCATGGGGGTCTGCATGTGGGGGAGAAGCAAAGCCTTGCTCAGAATTCAGAAAAAGGCATCTAAAACTATTTTTTCAATGTCAAAATTATTTTCTTGGTGCCTGCAATTTTTTCTATGTCAATAATATTTTCTGCAGGAATTGGCACTTTCTCTTTGCTAAATCAGCTTCTGAAAGCGATTCCTCTTCCTGGCAATTTAGCAGTTGCTTTTATTGATGTTACATTTCTTCACTCCAAGAGGAGGAAGCACATAAAAGAGTGCACTGAACGTGGCTCATGGCAACATTTGCTGCTTTTCCTTTTGCCACACATCCTGGTTTTTCCTGCAGCCTCTGGCACCAGGATATAGCAGCAGCAGCTGTCTGTGGAGTTAATTTAGGGAGCCAGGGAGGAAAAGAACCTGCCTTCCCATTGCTCTCAGCAGAGGATGATTAGTCAGAGTCCTCCACAAATCCCCTGTGAGGCAGGAGCTGCCTGGAAACCCGAGAGACACTGCTTCAAGAGATGCAATTGAGAGCAACAAGGCTGCTGAAGGTTTAATCTGTCTGGGTTTTGGGCAGATGTGTTGCAGTTAATTAGGGGATTTTTCTGTTGATTGAAGCTGAATCATATTTCAGAAAGTCAGATTTAGTTTTAAAATTGCAGTTCTGTTTGGGATAGGAATGCTGCTGTCTGCCCATCACTAAATGTATATTTTTTTCTGTAGTGTGTCACTATTCAGTTTGTCTCTTTCAGTTTTGCTTCTGCTTGTCTTTATTCTGTCTCTCATGCCCTCCACATCTCTCTGATCCCAAGTCACACATTCCTCTGGTATTTTATCTCCCCCTCCCCTGTGATCTCATGTTCCTGGTGGTCTCCACTGATCCAGCCCCACTTCTGGTGCTCCCTCATTCCTTTCTCTCTGGAAAATATCTTTTTCAGCCATGTAAAGCCAATTCTGCTGCTTCTCCAGCCTCTCTTGTCCCCCCAGCCCTGCTCACCAGGTATCCCCTCCTGCCATCCTGCCCTGCCTTGGGCAGCTGTGCCAGTGCCTCAACTGCTTTCTTCTCTCCTCCTAAAAAAAGATGTTTGGGGTTTTTTTAATGAAAAAAAACAAAAACAAAAACAAAAACCCATAAAATTAGCTAATTTTAACTGACAAAAAGCCACATAAAGGCTGTTCCCAGCTGGAAGAATTCTACACAAAAAGAGTTCAGTTTATAAAAACTTGTTTTATATTCCTGATGAATCAAATATTCAGCCAAGTGCTTTTGCAGGGAAAGAAGCTTGTGAAGGGATTATGCCTAAGGAATATAAGAGCAGGAGCCACCAGAGTGGCATCTCACTAGCCTGGGGCAGGAAATCCAGAGGGCAAATCCAATGTTTGGTGAAGTTTCATATGCAGCTCCTCCTTGTGGCACCATCTCTGACCTGGAGGCTCAACCTCAGCCAGCTCTTCATAGTCCAGTCTTTGAAATACCAGGGGGCTTTCTTATTTGAGAATTGTTCAGAACATTTCCCCCTCTCACCTGAGACAACTGAATGTGTTTTATCCCCTAAATACCTGGGTTCACATGACAGGACAAGCCATGGCAAAAAGCAAACCCGAATCTTTGATCTGACTGTCAGTGGTGAGGATTCCTTTGGGATCAGAATGATGCTGGGATGAAGGAACCCTCCTCCAGTGGCCTGCTTCAAGCAGGCATTCCTCCCCTCCCCTATAAAGCTTTACCTGATTACTATTTCTTTTCCTCCAGTACCTCTCCTAGTTCAAGTGATTATTTTCCCAATGTGAGTAGAACTTGGGTGTAAAGTGGTCCACAGAGGTTATGCAGAGCTTTATAATTCCTTCTGTTTCAAAGAAAGCAACTAAAATGGCAGATTAGAACTCAGTATAGGAGTCAGACAGTCTCAGAGCTGGAACCTGGTGCCTGATACCCTGTGGAGGTGCAGGGAGGAAAGCAAGTTGCTACACCAGAAAGTAAACGCTGGTAATTTGATGCAGAATTTTAAACTGAATCCTTAGCCAGATGATAAAGTTCTTGAGGTTTTTGGTGAAGACTATCCTGTATTTATATAAATCATTGAAACATCAGGTTTTGCTGTGCCAGGAGTGAGGATTTGTTAGGAGCTGGGGGCAGAGTGAAGGCAATTTGCTGGCTGTGGTCACAGCACTGGATGATTGCAGTCATCACTAAATGCATGCCAGGGGCACAATCCATGCCTTGAGAAGCCCCTTCTCTCATCTCTGATCACTTCAGTGTCTGTAGTAACAATGCCAGGACCAGAACCACTGGGAAACACAGAGAAATCAGGAAATAAACTCAAAATGTTTGAGTCTGTACTGATGTCATTCAGCAGTGAACTAGGAGAGAAGTGAATGAACAACACCCTGTTGGGATTCATCTCATCCCACCACAGCTGTCCAAAGTGTAGATGTGTAAGCTCAGGCAGCAGCACAGCCTTCCTCTGAGGCTGCAGGGAGGATTTGGT
This sequence comes from Pyrgilauda ruficollis, assembly GCF_017590135.1. Taxonomy (NCBI): domain Eukaryota; kingdom Metazoa; phylum Chordata; class Aves; order Passeriformes; family Passeridae; genus Pyrgilauda; species Pyrgilauda ruficollis. The sequence continues at coordinate 2,543,498 of NW_024530377.1, forward strand.
GCTACAGTTTGGTCCCTCTGGAGGGACTGGTGGGACATTCCAGCTGAGCCTGGGAGGGCAATTCCAGTCCCTGAATAGAGCAACATCCCAGACATCCCTGAGGATCCAAGGCAGAGCTGGCAGACATGAGACCTACAGGAGGTCAGTGCCTTTCTTGAGAGCCATCTGAGGCTCAAGCAGGGCAGACTAAGATGCTGGATGATTTATTTTTAGACTTTTGGGGTTTGGGCTACATTTCAGAGTGCTGGCCTTCTGCTGCTGTGAGTGGATGCATGTGGCCAGGGATGCTGGGCACTGTGGCACACTGTCCATGGGTTGGAGCCCATAAAGCACATATTACAGAAATTGTCTTTTTTCTTACCTTGCAGCTTTCCAGAAACTTAGTGGCACAGTTTGGATAACAAACATGGAATACTCTCCAGGCTTTAGCAATAACAGCAGTGAGGAAAATCAAACCTTTGCACGGCTCTTTGTTGATGAAGTAAGTGGTGAAGAAGGATGTGACCTATTACCTGTCTCAATAAAACCCTGTGTATGTCTTTTTCCCCCAAAGCCTGTATAACTCACGTGTGTCCCTTGACACACCTGTAAGGTTTGGCTTCCCCTGACTGCCTGAGGCTGCAGGATGAGTGTGCAGCTGTGTTTTAGAGGAAGATCAGGATTTTGGGATTCTCTGGTACCTCCATGTCCTCTCCTGCTTCTGCCTAGTTATAGTGAATTATTGATCTCCTCCAGGGGTGTGGTGGAAAGTTAATGGAACCAGCAAAGTGCTCTGATACCCTTGCCCTGAACAGCACTATCCTAATTAGCTGTATGATTGTTATTATCCTTTGTAGCAGTACCTCAAGGCTGACAGTTCTTGTAATCATCCTGGATTTTGTAGCTCCATATCTGGAAAGGGAGTGGCTTCATGAAAAGTCACCTCTGCCGTCACTTCTAATCAGAGTGCAGGATATCAAAGCACAACATGATATCTGCTGTGCCTTTAACCCTCTCAGCATTCTGGGGTGTTGCCTTTTACAGTATCTAATATTGCAGGGAATTTGCCAAAAGTTTGTTCCTTCTGGTTCTCCCTCCAACACACCCATGCCTGGAAATCCACTGGTTATGATGGGCTGCTTTATTGGCTCCTTTACCTCCCCTTCACTGTCTGTGTTTTCAAAGGCTTTGATAAGTGTGGTGATAAATCCATCACTGGCAATTTGATGGATTTTTCAAATCCTGCAGAGGCCTCCCAAGACTTCCTGGGGACAGAGTCACCACTGGAACACAGCTGGCACAGGGGCACAGGCCAGGCCAGCCTGGGGTCACAGACAACTGCAGGGAGGGAAGAGGGTGATCCATTTATCCTTCTTGCACATCAAATCAGTTTCCCACTGCTCACGACTGGTTTGCACCTTTCCGGGTGTGTTAGCAGAGCACTGGCTTTCCTGGAGCTGTTTTGGCCCCAAGCTGTCACATCAGAAAAACTGTGACAAAACGAGAGTGATGTGATTAGCAAAGTGAAAAGGGAGCAATTCTCCACTGACCTCTCTGTCATTCAGCACCACGCTCTGCCCGAGGCTATTTCAGAGCAGCACAGTATTGAAATGGACTGAAATGAATGTATTTCCTTCATTCAGTCAGATATCTCAGTCCAGAAAATCACGGGTACTCATGTATTTAGGAAAAATTGCAAAATGGTTACTTAAAGGAACAAAATGAAGTTTTCTCTTGGTTTTACTTGGGTCTCAAATTTTCATGCAGAAAATGATCATTTGGGATTATAAGGAACTAACTCCTTTTCCCAGCACTCTGGTTTTGTGGATCAGCTGGAGAGATGTGTTAGTGTTGATTCCTTCCACCTCTGAGCCACTGTAAATGGGCTATAATTGCATAGCTGCTGTAAATAATATTATAAATATTGTATTTCTAGATGCCAAAGAAAATTTAGGAGACCAGAAAGATCTGTATATTTTCTTTTTAGGTTATGAGGACCAGAAATGGATCTTTTAAAGTAAATGAGGAAAGTTTTATGAGCTTTAAAAGCACTCTCAGGTTCCAGTTAAATACAGTTTGCCAAACATTTTTTTAAACCTCTTTGGAGTCATAATCTACAATTCAGAGGATTTATATATCCTAATGTGTATAATGTTCTTAAGCCCCAGCACTTAAGTGCCATGTGGTTAAATTGGCAGCACAGCAAATGGAAATATCATCCTTTAAATTATGAGAAGGAGGTAAAAACTTGATGTGACAACCTGCACTATCATTGTTCAGGCCAGTTCCACCACCTTTCTAGTAATGCAACTTAAAAACAACATAGCTAAAGGCAAAAAAGGATTCAAGTCCTGGGGTTTGTTCAGCTTGTGTTTTACAACACCCCAGTTTGTGTTTTACGACATCCTCAACAAAATCAGTTGGGAAAGCAAAAGGTTTGAGTTGAAAATACATTCACTGAAGTGCAATAAATTCCCAAGTGGAAAGTTTGTTTTGGATTTGGGTGTCTTAAAGTTAGCTGAATGACAAAAAGTGTGAAACTAATAAATGATAATGCCTTATGGGCGACCCCCTCATTTGGAAGGCACATGGCCTGTGTTTGTGTAGCTGGAAGCACCTGAAATGAATGCAGTTGAAGCTATATGAATGTGGAATGAGTATAGGAACAGGGATTAAGGAATTTTCGCTATTCCAGTGTAATTTCACCCTTTTGTTAATTTGAGTTTATCCAACTCCACATCCTGGAAGCTGCTGGTGATGGTGGCTGTGCAGATGTGTGCTCTGGTACCTTCTCCCTGAAGGTGCAGCCAAACCACACACAGTGGGGATAAATCCATCACTGGCAATTTGTTGTTTTTTTTTTTTTTTTTGAGTTTTTTGTTGTTTTTTTTTTCTCTGAGTGAAAAAACAGTCTTCAAACAATATTCTATTCAAATTACTGTACCTTTTACTTATTTATTCCCAGTTTCCAGACTGTCAGTAGTGCATTTCCTGTTTAGGTTTTCTTTGTGTGATATAGAAATTGCAGATATGACAGTCCAGGAGGTAATTTCTCTTGTAAGAACTCCCCATATTAAAGGGTATTGTATGTTGAATATTTTTTTTCCAAAAAGTTCTGTCCCTCCCCTTTTTTTTTTTTTTTTTTTTTTTTTTCCTAGCCCTGCTTCATCAAGCGTTGCTTTGATAACCCAGGGTGTGGTACCTGTTGGGAAATCCTGGAGTCTCTTGGATAAAGGGTTTTGTAGTGTCACCTAGTGGCTAAATACAAATACTGTGAATGTGCCCTGACACTATTCAAGCTCTGGGTCCTGATTTGGGAGGAAAAATAGGAACAAGAACAAAACAAACAAACAAACAAAACTGTAGCCAGGTGGGGGTCAAGCTCCAGTCACAGGGAACAAGTGACAGGACAGGAGAAATTGGCCTCAAGCTGCTCCAGGGGAGGTTCAGGTTGGACATCAGGAGGAATTTCCCCACAAAAAGGGTGCTCAGGCCTTGGAACTGCCCAGGGAGGTTTGGAGTCCCCATCCCTGGAGGTATCCAAGGAAGGTCTGGAGGTGGCACTCAGTGCTCTGGGCTGGGGACAGGGTGGGGATCTGTCAAAAGTTGGACTTGATGATCTCAGAGGTCTTTTCCAACCTCAGTGATTCTGTGTTTCTGTGAAAAAAGAAGAATCAAATTTTCAGATAAGGAAAGAGGATGAAACCAGGATAGGCTAAGAGGATATCACAGGTGTCTTGTGTTTAATGTTGAGAAGTTCGGACAGAAATTATGAGAGCTGAAAACTTAGGTCTGACCTCCAACTTTTCAGTACCTGCTTGTGAAACAGCAGGAAGAGAGAGCAGAAGGAGCCCAAGAGACCCTGTCTTGGTGAAATGGGAGGATTTTGGGCTCTGACAAGGACAGTTTATGTTCTGCCCAGGTGTTGACAGGGGAGCCATCTGCCTCCATCCTCCCAGCTCTGCCTGAGTGCTCCATGGGGCACTCCCAGGTTTGCTGTGTGGCACTTGCAGGCACAAGGCAGCCGTTCCCAGGGGCACACAGGGGGTTTGCTCTGTGCCACGTTGCCTTGGCACCCAGCACGAGAACCACACCAGCTCTGGGGACTCAGGAAAGGGCTGCAGGACACCTGCAAGTCCTGGGACCATCTGCAGGGCTGGGAAACAGACAGTGGGGAAGTCAGGGCTGGGTAGTGCACAGCAGGCAGGGCACAAGGCTGTGCAAAAGCTGTGAGAATCCAGCACTAAAAGCACCAGCTCTGAGCGTGGGTGCAAGGCAAACAAGGCTTCTCCTGGTGGCTCCCAGTGCTTGCCTCTTCCCTGGGCTCTCCCTGGTGGGAATCACTGCTGGCATCCCTAAGCAATACACACTGAAATAAACTGTGCCTAAACTCATGGCTGAAATCCAGCCCTGCTGCTCCAGATATTCCCTGCAGGAATCAGGGAGAGGAAAAAGCAGCTGGAGGTGGCCACAGTCACCTGGCCCCTTAATCCCCTGCTCTGGGCATTTAGAAAGAGGTGGGTTTTGCTTGGCTCTGGTGAGAAATCAGCTGCAAAGCAAAGCCTGAAGGTCACCTGCTCAAAGTTGTAATGTTCCTGGGCTGAGAGAGCCTCTGAGCAGTGTGGAGTGTCAGGGGGTTTTCCACTTCCAGCAACAATTCCTTGTATTGGACTGGAATTCCTTGTGTTGGATTGGAATTCCTTGGGTTACCCCTCTCCCCAGAGGCATTATGAGAGGTAGAACGTGGGAGCTTCCCTGCAGTCTCCTCCCTCCCTCTCCGTTACCAGAGGCAAGGGCTTGTGCCAAATGACAGACGAGATATCTTAATCGCTTGGCTCGTTTAATATTCGTGGTTAAATGTGCACCACATCCTTCAGCTGCTCTGGATTGAAAATGTTACAAAGCAAAAGGTCAATTTTCTGCTGCTTTCCTCCAGAGCAGGAAGCACAACACTGATTTCTGAGCAGTGTACACAGCCTGAAATATAATTGCTCCATCTGCCCATCCCCACACACATTTTGTTTTTATTCCAGGTGCAGAAATCTCTGCCCCTTGAGGTGCTCCAGCAGATGGATGCTGGTCTGATCAAAGTGCTGGTAACGGGTGTTACTAATGGGAGCACAGTGGTAAGTTTCAATTTGCTGCTTGCAGAAGAAGTGGATGTCCACCACGTCATCACCACTTTTTGTGAGGCCTTGGAAAACAGCTCCTCCTTCACCGTGGACAGGAGCAGCCTCTCCATACACGGTGAGGAGCAGCTTGTGCCCCAGTAATTCTTCAGAACCAGACAGATGATGAAAGCAATTATTAATCTGTGTCTTCTGAGGTGAAAATACCTGTAAAACACACGGATGAAAAGCCTTTCTCTCTCCTTATATTGCTCCTGCTTATCCATCAGTAAGTTTTTCAGAGAACACCCACAGATGACATAGGAAGTGAGGAACCACTGATCCAAAAGGACAAGACCAACTGGTCTTTTTGACAATGTCTAGAACCAGTTTTACAGAGAAAAAGGTAAGGAGATGTTAGAGGTTATGGATTGAGGGATTTATAAGCTACCAGTGGAAATGAGTCCCTGAACACAGTCATAACTAGCACTTTTTAAAAGAATTTAAAAACACATTACACTCTACTTTGCACTAATAATTTTTCCCTGAAATAGAAGTAAATAGAAATTAATAGAAATAAATGAATATGTGAGTTCTTCTTCAGTGGGAGTAGTTGTTTTCCTCACACACCTGTGGATCTGGAGCTCAGGTGGAAGCCCACACTTTGCCAAGGCCAGCATGATGGCTGATTGTACAACTTCTTTTCTTATATATGTAATTGGAGTAAGTAACAAAAACCATTAATCTCCTGACTAAGAGCAGCTGAAGTCACAAGTCACCTCTGAAAAAAAAAAAAAAACAACAAAAAACCCCAAATACTGTGTCCCTGACACAATCCATTTGTCCAAAGAAGGTTGCTATAACCTGTCAATTCGAATCTCATGCAAAAATACTCCAGAAACATATTTATTCTCTGCTGTATAATTTTTTTGTCTGTTACACTCACAGCTGTAAATCTGGAAAGTTACATATCCTGGTAATTACTAGGATCAGAACTATCTTGTGGTAGTGCTTTGTAGAGTGGCTGCCCCCCTCAAACCTGGGCTAAAACAAAGGGTTTGTTTCAGGGACAGGTTCCCACAGAGCAGGTGGCTGGTGCTGCTTTCTGAGTACCACCTATGGTCTGGTTTGCTCTGGTTTTTAGACTTTGGAAAGAGAAAGAGAAGTAAAAGCATGTTTTTTTTCTCTAAAAAATGAAAATTTTGGCCAGGTAAACATTAAGACAGCAACTAGACTACAACCTGGACCAGTGACACAAGCCTTCTGCTTCACTCATGCTGGGCATTTACTCAGCATCTCCTCAGAACTGTGAAATGGGGGAAAAACTAAGGAGGCCCCTGGGGTTAGAAGCATCCCCTTGGGCAGTGGATCACTTTGGGAGTGGGAATGTACTATATTAATATTTAATGCCATAAGTTCTTTTAAGAGTTCTGTTTCTCATATTTGCCACAAAAATTAGACAGGATTGTCAAGATTCTTAATGATTTTCATTAGCAGTAAAAGAGGGGACAGAAGAGGTAATAGAGAAAGTAACAGAAAATACTTGATAGGTATGGCAATACCTGTATGGCAAATGCTGGAAATGCTGAGGAAATGCTGATATTACAAACTGTACTTTTCTATGAGCTGATTCATCTGGCTTCTCTCTTTCCTCAGGTCGTTTGTTAGCTGATGTATGATGGGTCTTCTTTAATATCCTAAATTCTCTTAAGCTTCTTCAGTAATTTATATTTGGTTTTGTAACCACAATGATAAGGAACATTTCTTACAGAAGGCACAATGATTTGTCAATTGATAACAACATTTGTTTAGTTTTAACTAAGATATTTATGTGATTATAAGCTTTTGGGAAATCCAGCTCTGGAAGAGCTCCAACTTTTATTTTCCTTCCTTTATTGTGCAAATCAGTGGTTTTTTCATTTGGGGCATTTCTGGAAGCTGGGCAGTTCCGTAAGGATTTATATATTTGTACAGATTTTATATATTGCTTGGGAAATAGGTGGTATTTTTATGTTTTAACCACTAAAATTATTTAAGAGCAGTTTTGTGCAGTGAGACACATTGTTTGTGCTTCCCTACAAATGGAGTTCATTGTCTTGATTCTCTCTCAGTCAGAGGTGGGTGAATACTCAGGATGTAACCCCAGACCTGTGCTGGATGTTGGGTGTTTGAGACACATTGATCTGAACCTGTGCTTCCCTTTTCCCCCACATTTTTATTCCTGGAACCATTACAGATTGCCTCTGACACATTTATTCCTCTCTCTCAGGACACACCTGCAATATGGGGCTGCCACATGAGGTTTGTCCCATGCATCCCCCAAAATGAGTTTTCCAAAGCACTTAAGGTCCCATCTTTTGGGCAGTATCTGGTCACAAATGAAGCCTGTGCTTTTTTGTCAAACTCCCAGTGTTTTTATCAAATCCTGGTGATGCCCCCAGCCAGAACTGGGCAGTCTCCTACAGCTCCAGGCAAAAACATACAAGCACTTGCTGAGCAGCTTCCAGTGGGGAATATTGTACAAGCACTGATCTTCCAAAAGCTGCATGTACATGTGTCACACACTGATTACTGCAGCTGCCAGGAAATAAAGCACTTCAGCTTTACTGATGGGCACTTATGTGTCTCATGGGCTCCTTTCTAAAAAAAGCCCCAGCTTTTGCAGTAAGTAGAGCAGGTTATAAGAACAAAAGAAGCTGGTTTCCTGCCAGTAACTGTGAGTTTCCTCCTAAGAGTTTGCTTTTGCCTAATGAGACCAATCTCAACATGTAAATTACAACAGTACCTTTATTTTTGGCACTCTTCAGCACTTCCCTCCACCCAGAAGGCAACAGTGACGGATAAGAAACCTGTGAACAGCACAATTTTACCTGTGACATCTCTGCAAAATTCAGCTCATGTCTCCTCCCCTGCTTCACTGGACTTCTCTCCTGCTGAGCACAAAGCTCTGGAGGACACCATGTTCTCCAGCACAGTGCTGAGTCCTCTCCCCACGGATCCCATGGCAACTCCAGATATTTCTCCTCGAGCATCTCCAGCCCCCCTGGTCAAACCTGCCCAAGAGGTTTCCCTTAAAGACGCTGTGAGTGTGTTCTGTGAGATTGAGAGGATCGTCCTTGCCATCCAGAAGAGATTCTTGCAGCAGGAGTCTATCCCAGAGAGTTCTCTGTTCCTGGGGGAGCCTGGCTGCAATGTGAGCACCAGCAATGGCACCCACGTTGTGCTGCAGGCAGGCTGGAGCGCCTGTGGCACCCAAGTTGAGACTGTAAGTCCTCTGATCAAGGGAATGCCAGCAAGCTCTGGAACACTTTATTTCTCTCTCAGGAGTGGAGAGGCAGTGGCAGATCCTTAGCTAGGTGTACAGTCTATTAGCTGCTGAACGTCTGTTGGAGAAAGAAATCCCTGTCCTGTGATGGAAAGTTGCCTCAGTGTGTGATGGGAAGCACCAAAGAGAAGGGGAACGAATCTTTGAGGTCAGGCAGCAAAACTCATGAGCCTGTCCAAACTGAGAGTCATCTCCCATGCCTCTTCTGGGTTCCCTTTGCAGCTCTCTTTTCTTAAAAGTAATTTCATCATCCCATGCTGAAAAATACTTCAATAGCTACCAGTGGTGGGGACAAAGAGTGACAGCTCTCTTTGGATCCCAAACCAATGTTCAGACCATGCCAAAGTACAGAAACTCCCTTCTGGAGCAATGACCATTGCTAAGGAATGATCATTGTCCCATCCTTGGAATTGTTCAAGACCAGGTTAGATGGGGCTATGGGCAGCCTGGTTTAGTGGAAAGTGTTCTTGCCCATAGCAGAGGGTTTGGAACTTAATGATTTTTAAAATCCCTTCCAACCAAAGCTGTTGGTGGAGTTCTGTGATTCTATGATATGACAAAAAGGAAAAGAAGGAAGACTGGTGTATTTTCTTTGCCTCCCTGTACAGCAATAAAGATACTGGAGCTTTAATCTGTTTGATTTTTGCTGTCAGGAGAATGAGGAACACCCAAGCACCTGAAACTGGAAAGCTCTGGTACAAGCCTGGAAACACTGACGTGTTTTCTCCTTTCTGTGCTGCAGAACATGACTACTACTGTGGTGAGAACCACCCTTCGGAATGATGCTTCTGCTCAGGGAATAATCCACCACTTGAACGTTGCCAGTCCCATCCACTGTGTGTTTCAAAACCATGTCTTGACTTCCTCTGGGTACACTGCAGAAGGGTGAGGAACAACTCTCTCTGCTTTGAAATTCTGCTGTGTGGCTGAGTGCTGCTGCACTGGGAAAGCCCCCAGGGGCTGTAGCTGTATCCAGAGGCAGCACTGGGAGCAGTCTGCCATCCTGGGAGTCCTGTGCTCAGAATGATGCCTTAAGTTTTGGCTTTTATATTTTTCAGATCCTGTACTGCATTAGTGTATAACTCTGAACTCCATATAGAGTGTTTGTAAGCTCTCTTCACAGTGTGGTCAGACAAAACAATCCTTCCAGGCCTGAGAACCAAGGTCATCATCACATCCTCAGGCCTGAAAAGTATAAACAAAAGTGAATTGGGGGGAAGCAAACCAGGGAAATGTGATTTCATTACCTGGACAATTAACCTCTCATATGCAAACAGACCACACTTGTATCTGCCCAAAAAACTCATGACCCTCATCCATCTTGGCTGTAGCCTCTGCCAGGCTCCTGCACAGCCCAAGGTGTATCTGTTAAAGGCCTTTAATAAATATCCACTTTATTCTCTAACTCTGTCTAGCCTCTGCTCTAGGTAGCCAGTCCAAGGCATCAAGGAGATCCCTGCTGTGTGCTTCTCTCCTACTCCAACTTTGTGCCAGTAGATCCAACAAGCTTGGATCATTTACCTGGCTAAACCACAGGTGGAAATAAACCTTTGGGAACGGCAGGTTCAGGGGTCAGAATTCCTGTTCTCCTCATTGCCTTCCTGGGCAATCCCTTGTAGCAATAACAGCATTTTTCTGCTTTTGGAGCACATCAATTGTTTATCTTTCCACCTGATGTGGGCCTGTAGATTGCTATGTGGCTTCTGAGAATGACAGTTTTTAACCCCCACAAATCCTTATTTGGTCAACTCGAAAAACCAGAAGATACATCATGCAAATACTTTTTTTTGTTGTGGAAGCCCCACCTTCAAATAAGATGGAATCAAATCCACACTTCCCAGAAAATCAAGGCTGTGCTGACAGAAAATGTGACAGCACAAGCCTTTCTGTCATGGGGAGTGCCCTCCCTTCATACAAGTGCACCTCCTCTCCTGCCTATCATCCTGCTTAAACTATTGGCACCAAATCCAGTTCCTGTTTCCTAGCCCTGTCCAGAGATTGTATTTTCCTTCCTATTCCCCAGCAAAGTCTTTGTCAGGCCACTTTTCTTTGAGCTCTATAATTTTCTCATGCCTTTCACTTTCTGTTCAGATTTTCCCTGTCTCATTTTCTTGGCTCTTTTCTGCACCAAGCTTTTACTGTCCTTATTTTGAGCTCTCAGAGAGCTCATAGCCTTGTTCCCCTTCTGCTCCACACTGGTATTTCTCTCTGCCCTGTTTGAATTGCTGAGACACCCTTTGGATTTTCCCACTTTTGTTTCCATTCTCTCTACCTTTCCAGCTGAAAACTCAATGCTTTTTCACCCTTCCTTTTGAACAGTGTCCTGCACTCCTGGACTGCAGATTTTAAATATGTGGGGAAACAGGCACTGATTTAAGACTTGCAAAAACTTACAGTCAACTTTGTGGTCTTTAAAGAAGGATAATTGATTTTTCAGACCTTACACCATCTTTGAGGATTTGCATGGATCTGGATACTTCAGAACAGAAATGCAATTGTTTATTGGAAACTCCCCAGTCCCCAAAAATTTCAGCGTCTCTGCCAGTGAGGATGTGCTGATCGAAGTGGGGATGCAGAAGGCAGACAGCCAGCTCAAGGTGGTTCTCACTGACTGCTGGGCCACTCCAACCAATAATTCAATGGATCCCCTGGCATTTGTTTTTATCAGCAACAGGTACAGCAATGCCATTTGCAAATACCATGAGCCATGCCTTAGGTCTCACAGTGGTACTGACTAATAATGTGTTATATTTTAAATGACTTTTACATGTGTTCTCATCATTCACATGCACCGTCCCTTTCTATCTGGCCTGGTTGCACCTTCTTTGAATAAGAAAGGTAGATATGAAAAGGGATTTCAAAGGGCTATGTGAAAGTTTTTTGGGTTTGGTTGTCTTCCTTCCAGTTTTGTGAGGGAATTGTGCTTTCAACCTGAAGAAATCAACTTGAAGGTGATTTTGGCAGTCACTAGTGAAAGAGCATTTGAGAAGTGGGTGCTTTATCTCCTACTCTATGGTTCAGAGGTTTCTCTGTGGTTTCAGCTTTATCAAGAGCTTATGTGCCTCTTGTCAACAAAGAAATAGGTTATTTAATTCCTCACACGTGATAATAGAGCAGCCTCTGGTGAAAGAGGAGGTTTGTTCCTGTCTGGATTCCTGCTCTCACCCCAATGTCATATTTCTTAGGCTCACCTTAAAATGCAGGTTAATCATTTTGCTCAGTAACAAAATCTAGTCCTTTAAGTTTGAGGTTTTTTCCAATTTGTGTTTGGTGAAGCCAAGTTTAAATCCTTCTTTCTGCTACTCTTTCCCTCCTTCTCCAGCTCTCCAGCCACTTCTCACAGCTCCTGTTCCACTTGGTTACTGTGGGAATAAAGCAGCAAACAGCCCCTTATCACCACTGCACTGCCAGAGCTGCTTCATGAAGGGTCTGGCTGTGACTTCCTAAAGGAAGGAAAACCTTAAGACCCAAATTCTGTGCTATAACCAAAACCTGCCTTCTCTAGCCTTAGCTGCTCTGTTTGGTTTTTGTCTCCCTTTTCAGCTGTCCCATCCCAAATACTTACACCACGCTGCTGGAAAATGGGAATTCAAGCAAAGCTCAGTTTAAGATGAAAATTTTTTCCTTTGTCAACAACTCTGTGGTTTACTTACACTGCAGAATTCATATTTGTATGGAGTCACCAGGAAGCACCTGCAGGACTGTAAGTGATTTGCTCTGATATGCTATTTCCCCCCCCCAAGAAATTTTTTTTTTTCTCAGTGCTATATGGAGTCCTGCAGTGGGATGGAAGGAGTAATGTTTTCAAACAAGGTTTAAAATAACTCTAGAGGTTTCTTTTGTTCTCTGCTGAGAGCAGAGAGGAGTGGGGAAACACTACAACCATATGGAAGCATCAGCTTTTCCTCCTGTGCCTCATCCTCCTAGAAAAAGGATGGAGCTTGCACAGAGCTGGGGAACCTGAGAACTGGACCTTTCACTCATTTTAAGGATGACTAAAAAGCCATGGAATTAGGCTGGGTAGAAGAGTGTCAGCTCAGATGGATGTGTCACAAAATAGGAACTCCCAGAGTAGCAGTGTCAGAAGAATGTCTGAGTAAATTTATATATTTTTCTGTCCTTTTTTTTCCTTATCTCATACAGATTTACTTCTTCAACAGAGAGTTTAGGTGCCAGGAAAGGAAACTCAGTGTCATTAAGTTTCTAGGGCTGTGACTTTAATAGAGATTATTATGGCTTTTTAAAGCCCGATTGCTTTTCAAAGCAATAATCCAAGGCATGTTCTGATAAGAACTGCAGTTTTTAATTGTCTTTGTTACAAAGCATTGCATTGTTTCTTTTTACTTGCAAGTAAGTGATACACAGCTTTATCTAAAAATCTGTTGCTACCATAGAAATAAGGAAAAATATGTTTAACTGGTGGCTTTTTTTCTTACTAGCAGACACTTGGGAATTCTCCTCTTCCTCTGCCAACCTTCCTGGCTCTTTTTCTATCAAGGATGTTTTCATTAGCAGTTTGGTGTTCCCCCATTGTTTAACACTTTCCTCTAGCTCTAAATAAAACAGTTTAAACTCATTATAAAGCAAATGATCTCTTCCTAAAGGATTTTAAAAGGCTACCAGAAGATGCTTGTTTCCTTTCTCAAAGTATAAGGCTTCCTCCAGATTAAAAACAAACAAACAAAAAAAAAAGTAGGGACAGGAAGCAGGACTGACAATGGTAACATGGCTGCAGTTTTGCAGCTGAGTATGAATATAAATATACATAGGATGCATTGTTCTTTCTCCTATGCAAAATTTACCCCTATGAGAAGTCAGTGAATTCAGTATTTTCGATTGATGCTAAATTGTGATGTGGGGAAGACAAGCACCAGGCACATCTACACAGGGTGAGCAATGGCTTTTGCAAAGAAGAGAGGAGGAGCTGCAGAAAGTGCAAAGATCAAGGAAGATGAGCAAGAACAGAGGATATTTGTAAATAATGTAAGATGGCTGGGAAAGTGCTCTGGGTCTGGGATCTGACCCTCTGATCTGTTACTCTGGGGAATAGTGACTTGCTTCAGGGCAGGTTTAGCTGAGCTTTTCACCCACACACTCAATATTTACATCTTGGATTATTTCTTCTTACTCAGTCTATTTATTCCTTGTTTTATCTGTGGAAGAGAGTAAAGTGCTCTAAAGGTTAGAGCTGAAAAAAATGGACTGGCTGAGGAGAAAAGCAGTAAGAAATGAGTAGGAAAAATTACTTTGAATGGGAAGAGGAGTGATGTGCCACCACCATGCAGATGTTTGGTGAAATGTGGCTGCTCCATGGCCACGTGGAACCAAAAATTCATTGCCACCAAGGAGCAACTACATAAATGTGTTCTCTAACAGATTCAGCTACCTGGGAAAGCTACTTGAGAGCAGACCAAAGTCATAAATAACCACATGGGTGTTTTTCTGGGTGCTGACCCAGCTGAAGACACTGCTGCTGGCAGTGGATTGTAGAGGTTTTCCAGTGCAGCCAAACTGGTAACACTGATGGGACATTCTGGGGTAAACAAGCTGGTAAGACTCCCTGCTGATTTTGCTGGTCATGGTATGATGCTGCCACTTCTCTGGGGTTTTTTGTGCCCTTCCAGGAGAGCCAGTGTACCCTTTGAGTAATGTCAGTAGGTTTTGGTTCCCATCTGAGAGCTTTGGGCTGTGACTTAAAACTAAAAGGCAGCAAACAAAAACAAAAAAAAAGGAAGTGCACAGAAAATGTCTGTGCAAGTGCTGCTCACAACAGAGCAGCTGATCCCCAGCATCCCACAGGACAGGGATTTATTTCAGCCTTGTAGTTCCCAGATTAATGGTTCTCTTGTCACTGAAGCTGTGGGTAGATTCAGAATGGCACATGGCTAGGCAGAATCTGAAAGCTGCTGCTGCTTTTGCTGGTGCTGGTTGCAGCATCTGCTGTGCCTGCCACGGGCAGCACAAACATCCAAACAAAAGTGCTTGCAAAACCCTGGCATTAGTAATAAATTTATTGTCCCATAAGGTTTCTCTGAAACAAGCAGAAAGTGAAATGATTGTCTGTGTGAAATGTCTGTTCACAGCAGTGTGTTCCAGTGTGACTAATTACAGATTTTATACTGATTTTTCCCTGATGCCATTTCTTTTCGACTTCCTTTTGGTGCTAATTTCAGTTTAACAGAGCATAACATTAAGAAACAAAAGCTGGATGGTGAGAGTAGCCCTGGGCTTTCACAGGCTCATCAGAAGGTTCTGTATTTTGAGTTAGTAAGCCACTTGACTTGTTGGAGTTTGAATTGCAGAGGTGCCATGCGAGGGCTCGGCTCCTGAAGGCTGGAGAAACCATCGCCCTGCACAGAACATCCTGGGGACCCCTGTGTAAATCAGCTGGTGAGTTGAGAACAGACTGTCATGCCAGGATTATTTTGTGCTGGCAAAGGAACCCGAAGGCCTGTGACACACAGGGGTTTTGTGCCCCTCTGTATTCCTTGGGAGCAGGCAATCCTGCTGGAGCCACGTTGCAGCGTGGAGAAGCACGTGCCCTCCTCAGAGCAGGGACTGTCAGGTTGTCAAGGGAATGTAGAAAGGAAGATAAAGTGCTTTTGTGTGGCTGTTTGCACAGGGTAGCAAGTGCAACAACCACAAAATCAAACAATTATTTCAATTATAAGGTGTGAAAGCGGAGACGATTTTTCAGATTGCAATCGGTTTTCCAAGTGTTTACACCGCTGTTAGTCTGCAATTATTTTGGGGCTCTGAAGTCCCAAATCAGAGGATGTAAGAGATTTTATTGTTGTGTTTCCTTTGGCTCCCTGCTACTGACTTGATTACCGTGGTGAGGGGAAGTGGCAGAGCACAGCTGATGCCCAGCACCTTTGGTTAATTTGGTGCAGTGCAGGTTAATTGAGGGCAAACACCAGCACCAGGGACAAGCAAAGTCTCATTTGTTATGCACCTGCTTTTTCTGCATTTAACCTGAGTGATGCTTTCAAGGGCACCCTTGGTCTCTCATGTTTTCAGTCATTTGGCCCCCTCCAGCTTTACATTTATAACTTCAAATAAAACACTCATTGAGGGTGGTTTGCCTCACCAATACCAGAGTCTTAACTCGTGGCTGCCATAAACAAGACAGTTCATAATGTTCTTTTGGGCCTAAGAACTGACTCTGACTTAGAAGAATGTATTTTTCTCCCATTACATGGTCTGTTCAAATAGACCCTCAGTGCTCATTTCTGAATTAGTTCTTTAAAAAAAATATAAAGCAAATAATGCAGCTTTCTTTGTTTAGCTCTTACAACAAGTAGCTCTCGCTCCCATTTTTGCTGGAGATCCTGATTAATTTCTAATTTTGAAAAATGGTTATTTCCCTAAAGGACCCGTGGTGAGGGGAGCCTTCTCTGAGTTGTGCTAAATTGACTTCTAGGCAAAGGTGACACTTTTGAATGCTGTCTCTTATTTCTAGTTTGGATAATCACCCCACATTTTAAGTGATCTACATCTCTGTGTTGAAGGGGATAACATGAATGATGATGTCAGTAAGAACAGCTGTAAATGCTGCAGTGAAATATGAAAAACTTGACCTGCTCTGCCAACCCTTGATCATATGCTATGGCAAAGGCCACTGTTCCACATCCCCAGGAGGGCCTGCTCTGTGTCTGGCTACAGGCTGCCATTTCCACTCTTCATGTTCTACTTTATTCCTTTGTTTTATGCTGAAATTCAAAAATGAGACTGAATATATTACACAGCACTGCTTTGGCCTGTCTTGGAATGATGCCCTGGGTGTCTGTAGCTTGAGCACTGCTCTTACTGACCTTTGTGGCTGCCAGCAGTGCCCTTTGGCCAAAAACCTTGTCTCTAATTGCAGGTGTGTGTGCAGTGATATTTGTCTTCTGTGTACCTCAGGTACCACACAAGTGCTTGGCAAAACAAGTGCTGTCCTGAAAATGTAAGCAAACAAATGCAGGTTTTTGTAGGTGCATAGAGCCTTTGCAGGAAGGAATTATAAGACCTTGTACAAACATGAAGACAGACATAATAATACAGGGAGAGGGGTTTCTGCTTGCAGATTTGGACAAATATATGGAATGTTTCAAAGGGAACTAGGGGAACACTTTCTGTCTGTGATCTGAGGTGCCTTGGACATGTGGGACTTGACTCTTGCCCACACTGGGGCATTTGGGTCGTTCTTTGCTTCCCCTCTGAGTGTGGGTGCTCTTCCAGCAGAGCACAGGTCTCCTGCAGGTCCTATGCCCTGTCTGCCAGCCTTGTGCAGACATTGCAGACCTCAGGCTGCTCAGCTGGCTCCAATCACTGCTCAGGTGCAGCATTGAGCTCGTGGTGACCAAGCCAGTGTCACTCCACTGAGCCACATCTCTGCTGGCTCAGCTGGGAGCTTTGAGACCCAGCAGACACAGAGAATCCTTCCCCACATACTCTGTGTTTGAAGAACAGTTACATAGATGATAAAAGCAAATCAAGTCATTTTTATAATCATAGATGAATGGAGGCAGGATTAAGACAGGGGAATACTCCATCTCTAAAGTACTTCTGAAAGTAAGGCAGCATTTTAAAAAGTCACCAGTACTAATTCTTTAGTTCTTACTTTAGCTGAAAATCACACTCATGTCTGCAGGGACTCTGCACTGGTGTGTAAAAAGAGAACATGGTCTGTCCTCACACCCTTTTCATGAGAAGCACCCTCCCCAGAAGGCTGAGACACTTCTGTAGCACAGTTCTGTATTGGCATGTTGGCTAATTAACAGGCAGGGCTTGTTTCTCTCCACAGTCCAAGATTTAGGAATTTCAAGATTTTTTTCTTTCACCTTGAGGTTCCCTGAATTAAAACTTGCACATGACATCTCTGAGTCTCTCCACAGAGCAAGAATGGCTTCTCTTGCATTCATCATTCTGCTCTCCTGAGTAATACCTCATAGTAATGGGAATTCTGGAGTTGTGCAAAGATGCTGCAGCATAAAGGATCTTGTCAGGCTCATAACACTTCTGCATCATGATGGAGCCTCAGTTGATGGCTCCATTTTGGAGCTGGCACTACTCAGCTCTTCTTTCCTCTGTATCCACTGTCTTTGGAAGGGAGTTGATTGCCTGTCTCAATCCTGATTAATTTGGTTTATATTTTTTTATAGTGGGATCATGTCTCATCACATGGAGAACTGAAGTTTGTCCTCACTCAATATTTGCTTTCCTTGCTCTACACATCTTTCAAATTAATGTAATATATAAAAAGCCTCTATATCCCCTTTCTTCCCTGCACCTCTTTTTTCTTAGCAATCTGGTTCTTGCCTTTCTTTGTGACAACAGCTCCAGGCTGAAGTGAATTTTGGCAGTTTTTCCACTGATAAAATAGAAGGGAAGAAAACAAAAACATCTGGGTCTCTCTTTGAGTTTCAAGATCTGGTTTTCTCACTGTGGCAGATCACTATGTGCTCGTCTTAGCATCACTTGTGCCATTAATATTGTCAAGCTGCATGTTTCCATTGATATTCAAGGAAGTAAATCAGCAAACCCTCAGAGAGATCTCTTTTTCAGTCTGTAGTTTGCTGTTTGCTCAGGGTGAGGTTGAAACTTTGAGCTGCACCAGCGTTGAAGAGCTAACTGTGCAACGCCTTAGGTATACAGAAGCTGGGGAACAAGCATTGGACTTGCCACCAGGTAAGGAAAAGCCACTGTGGATCTGGGGCTTAACCTGCTCAGGGTGTTCTTCAGCAGGAGTTTTTAAGTTTGATTCATTCTGTAATTGACAAGGCTTCAGTGGAAAAGAAGGGGAAAAAAAAGAAGAAGTTATGTTTGTTGCTGGCAGCCCATGTTTTTCCAGATAAATCAGTTGGTGTCGGGGTCCGCTGTTATTTGTCTCTGCCCCGACACGGGAAAAGTGGTTCTGGGCGGCCGCGATTTCGAAGGATGAGTCTGGACTCTCAGATTTTCTGTCTTCAGTCTTGTTTATTAATTCTTATCTACAAAGTTTTCTCTCTGCCCAGCCGAGGTCCGCTCAGCAGGACAGTCAAGTGCACTCTCCCCCGCCCACAGGGCGGTTGTGTCCTTTATAGTGAAAATTATGTGTGACATTTTTACCTTTATTTCCCAATACTATTCACCCTTATAGACAAGTGTACCTTCACCATGAACCAATCCCCAAGTGCCAACATCACCACAGAAAATGGAAGACATGAAGAAGAAAGAAGAACACAGGACCACGCCCTGAATCTTCCATCTTGTCTTCATGACCCCCCTGTACCTATTTTTCTAAAATTTGTATCTCCTTCCGTAAATGTACCATTCACACCCAAGAAGCTCTCATTTCCTCATACACAGGTTCTTCTCCTTTTGATGGATCAAAGTCAAGCCACCAAACCCTTTTGGCAACATTCCAGGGTTTCCGAGCCCCCCAGGGGCTCCCCTGGTGTCTCTGCACATCCACAGTGGTGTGCTGAGATCCCACAAGTTGGTCCCTGTGTATTCAGCTCGGTTAGACCCTAATGGTTGTACAGTCAAGCCACACACTGCTGCCCACCTAAGTGAGAGCTCTCCAATTGCAAATGAAGAGTTCTAAATTTGACCTGAATTTTGCCTGGCCATGAGACCATCGGTGCAGCAGCACAGGCTCACTTTACACGGTCCATTGGGTACAACAACAGTCTGGTCAGCTGGATCAACTGGAGCTAAAATCTCTTCATGCAGTCAGCATCCCCTGCAGGGCTCTTTCCTGGGCTGCTCTTCTCTGCTGCCCCAAATCTCCACCTCAGTGAGTGTGTTGGAAGATGGGAGGTGAAGAGGTGTCAGTAACTTGTCCCACCAGCCCCTGGTTTTGCTGCAGTCACTCCTCCTACACAGTGATAATCTGCTGTGCCTGGGTCACATCTAACTTAGGAACTTATAAATAAATTCCTCCTTAAGCTCAATGGACACCATTATAAAGAACTCTTAGTGGAAAATGGTGCTTAGCTTGAAGTCATGAATGTTTCTAAGTAGTTATAGCACTGAGGTGCTGATTTTTGGGTACTGAATAGCATAGGAAAGTGGCTTTTCTATCCTCCTAGTCCAATTTCCATTAAGTAGTAAAATTACTGGGTAAAAGATTTCCACATTTTGCAAAAGGTTGTACTGATTTAGAGCTTTTATATATACCTATTAAATATATCACTAAATTTCAGAGTAATCATTTGCGTTCTGCTTTACATTCAAGTGACTCTGTAAGGAGTGAGACACTTTGACTTGTCTTTTCCTCATAGAAATAAGAGTTACCAGATCCTGATCTAAAAAAAAAAAAAAAAAATCCATTTAGTTGTAAGTGGTGAAACTATAAATTACCTTTTCAGTCTTAGTCTGATGAATGTGGAATCATAGAATGGTTTGGGTTGGAAGGGACCTTAAAGACCACCTAGCTCCAAGTCCCTGCCATGGGCAGGGAAACTTCCACTACCCCAGGGTGCTCAGCCTGGCTTTGGACACTTCCAGGGATGGGGAAGTGTCCAACTTCTTTGGACAACCATAACCATTAGTTCTTGTTGTGTAGGAGTCTCTTAACTTTTGCTCAGTTTGCTGTCAAATGTGTGATGTGTTTGCCTTCTGCACTCAGTGATCAGCTATTTTACTATAAATATTTTTCTAGTTTTTAATACTTACAATCCTGAACTTCTTGGAGGTGACAGAATTAGAGATCTGCCTGCTGATTTTGGTGGAGCTATGCCATTTTCAAAAGCTGAGCACTACTCCTCAGGATGAAATGTCAACCAGTAACTTGTGTTTGAGACCTTGCATGCTCAGCAGAAACTGTTACTTGTGACTGAGTCTGTTTATAGGAATTTTGGTATCTTAATAAAAGCAGCCTTGTAACTTATAGTTGACTTCTGTACTGTTTTCCTGTGTGATTTGGTCACAGGTATTAGAGATGTGCACTTGGTGGATGTGGCAGCTTCTGAACTGCTCCAGTACCAGTATAATGTTCAGAAATCACTGAAAACATGACACAGTGGACTGCACTTTCCACCAACTGCAAGAGAAAAGACCTCCTAAGGGGCTCTTTCTTCATCTTTACAAAGGGTAAACACACTTTAGTTTCATCCTTTTCATCAAAGACAACCAAAAGAGCATTCAGCATTCCCAGTCCAATTTATTGCAGCAATGTGGTGATTCAACCTGAAACTACTGTCACACCAGCCACCCCAGGTTCTTCACTTGCACAGCTCTGACTGCTGCTCCAAAAGAAGAATTGAGGCTCTTTGCTTGAACAAATAGGTTCTTAAAGAGTGGCACAGCTCCTTTATCCCTGAAGGAAGTTGTCCAGGCAGTCCCATCCGCTGATTCCTTAAACAACTAAAAGTTTGGTCTTCCAAAATTCAGTGTTCTGACTCTTTGCCTGGCCTGTATACCTCAGGCTTGTGAAAACCACCAGGGCATGATCACTGCAGCCCAGGCTGCTGCCAATGCTGACATTTCACTATTTAAAAACATAAATGTAAACAAATAAACATATAAATAAAAACAAACCCCCCAGCATTCATTTTATCTATGCTGGAAAGCAACAGGTGTAGTAATGCTTCCTCTCTTTTTGTACTATCACTTTTAGATTAAGAAATTAACCTCTTTGTGCCCCAGAGCCTCCCTGATTGCTTTCAAATCCCTGAGCTGCTTTTCCCCTGTCCAATTTGGCATTGCCCGTATTTTGTTCCTTCAATTAAGCAGTGGCTCTAAATAATTACTTAAAACAATGGATGGAAAATATAGAGGAATAAAGATTTAGTTTTGGCTTCTCACACTGTTTCCTAAGAAGCCCTTGGGGCCAGTGGTGTGCATCCATTAAAATATAAACAAGACAGGTTTTCAGTGCCTGTTTGGAAAGTTTTCTTGCAGGCTGCGGAAGGAAACAAAGGAACTGGAAAAGTTTGGCTGCAATTGATCTAAAACCATGATGTTGAGTATGATTTAGTCAAAAGCCTAGGGCAGAGAGCCTCCTAATGGCTTCCCTGATCCACAGGCAGCAAATTCCCTTCCCTGCCTCTCCTGCCCTCCATTCCCCAGTGTTTTTTCCTCTGAAATCCACAGAAGGAAGAGTTTCAGAGACCTAACACAAACACACACTAAAAATAAACATAATGCATGTGTAAAAGAAGAATCGAGAAAAAACCAGAATATTTGGAGATGGCAAGGAAGAGATCAGAGCAACAAAGCTGAAATTCTGTATGGAAGTTTCACAAATAAAACACTGGTGTAGTGCTTGCAATGGATCTCAAAACATCCCCTCACAATATTCCCTTTAAATCAGCTGGTGTTCAGTCCTCTCCATGATGAAGGATGGGGTAAATGAGTGTTTCTGCTTAGAAACTGGATTTGGTAAAATAATAACTGTAAGGAATTAAAAAATATTAGTTTTATTGAACTTTCTTTTTGTTTGTTTAGGTGGTGTGTTTTAGGGAAAGTTAAGCATATTTAGGAATACTGCAATTTTACTGTGCAGAGAGATCAATTTGAGCTCACCTTTTCCCCTTTTTCCTCGCCCTGTCCTTACAGAGGAAATATTAGTAAAAGTGCTTTTCCCTAGGTAATTTTCCCACTTATAAAAATATTTAATACCTTCTGGAAAATTACAAGTATTTGTAGGAACAGGTGAAGTAATAAACCTTTATTTAAACAGTGGTTTTCTCCTTTTCCTGCTTTACAGCAGAAGTAATCAATTTCAAAAGGAAAGTGGCATTTCTCTTCCACAATATTTCTGTTTAAGCCCAAAAAGAACACAATCATTTGGCAACTGCTTTTCTTTGAGTTTTTAGGTAACTCAGGTAACTCTGAGGAGGACCAGAACCTAAGGAAAATGAGAAGAGAAAATAAGCTTTGGTTCCATTATTGCTGATGCAGTGAATATTTGGCAAATTGCTGCATAGGACTTTTACTTTTTCCTCACCTGGATCAAGCCTTTGGGAAAATCCAAGGAAAAAATGGATATAATAATTGATTGAGGAGTGCTTGGTACCCCTGGGTATGGTGGCATGATGGAGCTGCTTTCACTGGTATTTGGAGGCAGATCAGACATGGTTCAGTAGGATATGAGGAGCTGCATTCTCAGCAGGCTGACACCAATCCATCCCAAAAAACCTTGCTCCCTCCAGGACTGTGAAGGTGACTCTGAATTCCAAGAAGAGGCTGCCTTCCTGACAGAGACATTTGAGTAAAATTTTCATTTAGGTGTAATTATTCCAGCAAACAATATCACTTCATCCTTGGGAACGTGCTGGCAGCTAATAACACTACTGACAGTGTGGATTCTTCATGGCTTATGCTCAGCAATACTGAAACTCTGCAAATCCACTCAGGAAATGTCTGGCTTTGCCTCTCGGAGTGTCTGGAGCTTTGATATGGAATGTTGGCCACGAACAGTGCCCTCATTTATTAGCTGCCTTTGGCATCTGGCAATTTGAAAAGATGAAGGAAGGGATTCACAGCAATATTTTGAGCAAATGCAGCTATTATTGGTACATGGAGACAGAAGGGTGGTGTGTTTGTTCTGGTGCCAGCCTTGAGAGGCTAATTACTGAGTTGCATGGCAATGGTGTTCTCAGGATTACTCCAGCACATTGAATTGTACCATACCTGCCCAGTGAGCAAAGGTGCCCCCTGGGCTGCTCAGCCAAAAAAGTGAAAATATGGAAGAGCTGAAATTCAGAATGCCTCCGAATCCAACTTTAATTTTTACAGAGCAGCTCTGGGGCCCCGCCTTTGTGTGTGTCTGTAAGGAATACATCAGGAGTTACAGCTGAACAAGATGCTGTTTGCTTCTGGGCATGTTTTTATTGTCCCAGAAAGATTTTCAGCTGATAAGTTGTTCGAGACTACGTTTTGTAGCCCTTATAAAAATCGTCTGGCTTAGTCACAGGAAATGGTAGATACTGCTGCAAATTTCCTGAGTCTCTTGGCATTTATTTGACTACCTGTTAGCATTTATCTGACTACCTGTTCTCCTCCTTTTCACTCGATTGGCTACAGCTGTGACATTGAATTCCTGAGCAGGAGAAAGGCACCTCTGTTTTCGGAAAGATCAGTGAGAAGCATGACCTTGTGAAGTTTATTCTCTTCCCTGAAAGGACATCTAGCTGTCACCTGAGTTCTCAGAAAGCCAGGATGTCCACGCTGTGTCTTTGTCCTATATCTTGGATGTCCTGTATCCTGCACTTCTCTTGTGACACAGCACTCCCAAAGACAACACAATTCCTATGTTCTTCTGTACCTCTTCTGGTACTCCCTACACAGACTAGAGGCTGTGTGGCCTCCCTGAGAAAATGAATGTTTGGCATCTTCCAGCTTTGTTATTTCTAGCACTTCTCCCAGTACTGAATTTTTTAAACTGGGATTTTCATGGGATAAAGCCATACACACCAGAGAAAGGAGCACCTGGGGTGGCCTCTGCTATTGACTCACTGCCTTCCTCTGCTGCATCCCATCCACATGAGCAACTGATATTTGTGCCATGTCTTGGGGTGCTGCATCTTTGCTCCTCCTGCTTTGAATTCCCCGGTGCCACTCAAATCCATTCAGCTGCTGTGACTGCCCCTGGCACTTGTCACTGAGAGCAAGATGTGACACACATTTCCCTCCCAGCAGCCTTCATCCAGGCCTGGGCAGGCATCTGCTCAACTTTTACAAGGAAGTTCAAAATTAAGAGTAAGAGATGCACTTTGAAGTTAATGTGATGGTGCCTGGGTTTTTTGAAAGTGGGGTGCTGAGTGAAAATACAACCTCCTTCTGTGCAAGTTGCTGATATTTCAGGTAAGTCTTCATGGCAGGTTCTTGCTGGAACTCCTGCTGCATTTGGCCGACGATGGATGAAGCAGGAGACAGAATAAAGGATGAAAAAAAGCCTTAAATTATTTCTGTGATTGTACAGCTTTTGTTTGTTGAAGCACAGGTATTAGGGACTGTCAGCTGAACAAACTGTGTCTGTGCTCTAAAGTCACCTGCTTGGAGTTTGTTTTCCTTCCCAGTCTCCATAAAGATGCAAACAGATCTGTCTCTATTTTAGCACTTCCTTGGGGAGTCAGATTGACCCTGCTAAACTAGAGCATCCCTTAGCCATGCTCTGCATTTACTGACACAGGTTTACTCAGGTTTTCTGTCTAGTTACACAAAAAATCTGCAATTACAGCTGCTGGAGTTAGTAAGTGCTTCGTGGTGCCCAACCAACCTTCCATTATTAACATGCCCAAGTAAAATCTCATGGAAAGTTTTACTGCACTTTTACTGCTGCCAACACAGCCTTGACTGATCCACTCAGCACAGCCAGGTGAGTTCATGTTCTGTACCTGTTTCCCAGTTTTCTGAGCCCTCTGCTGGGAGTTTGGCCTCTCCTAGGAGAGGATCTGCAGTCCCCAGCAGCCCCTCTCACTGTACAGCTGTAAGCAGCTGCTTTCAATGGATGCACAGAGGGATTTGAGCTGGCAGAGACCAGGAATCTGGCAGCTGATAAAACCCCATCCTCTGAGGTCACAGCTGACCAAACACACCTTCCTCCTGGAGATGCCCTGCTTGAGGATCAGCCACCCAGTCCCTGGCCTTCCACAGAGAAACTGTTTTCCCTCCTGCCAACAGGGTCTGGGTTTTATTTTTCTGCTGATCCTGCCATTGCTTGGCCGTGTGCTGGTGCCAGTGGCACGGGGTACCCAAGGCAGGCAGAGGTCACTGTCAGGGGGGGAGGCCCTGGCACAGCGTGCCCAGAGGAGCTGTGAATTCTACTGTCCTTCAAAGATGGGATATTAGAAAGAAATTCTTCCCTGTGAGGGTGCTGAGGCACTGGAACAGGTTGTCCAGAAAAGCTGTGGATGCCCCTGGATCCCTGGAAGTGCTCAAGATAAGGTTGGAGGGGGCTCTGAGCAAGCTGGGATTGTGGAAGGTGTCCCTGCCCATGGCAGGGTTTTGGAACCTTAAGGACCCTTCCAACTCAAACCATTCTATGATTCTGTGAAATAACTCATCTCTTATTGCAGCCAGAGGCACAATTTGAACATTTGTGGTCAGATGGGTTGAACTGAAAGAGGAAAGGCAGCCCTCTGTAGCTCACAGGATGACCTCTGGTAGAAGTGAAGGTTCGCAGATGGGAGAGGAGGGCAGTGCAAGTCTTCCTTCATGTAGCTTTTCCTCTGCTGTGCACTTGAATCTACTGTCAGGAATACTCCTGAGTACACCCTCAGGAGATGTTCCAGCCCATCTGTCCATGATCTCTCTGGAAGGCATCCCATGGCCTAAAGAGGATTTGAGACCTGATGGATGTGGGCAATGTTTAACCCTTCCAACTACTGCATTCACAGAGCTGGATGAGCTCACATGTTCCACCCTCCCATATTTATATACAATGACAAATTATTTACAACTGATCCTTAGAGATGACGTAATTACTCTTTTTATAGTCCCAGTGTCTGTTGATAACCATCAGGTGAAGCTGTTGACTCTCTGCTCACATTGCTGCAGGGAATTTCCCCAGGCTAGGGGAACAAGACAAGGACAGCCATAAGTGAGGTGTGGCATTGTTTCTGTCCTTCCCCTCCTCCTTTTTTCCTCAGTTTTGACCAGCCAGAAGGTGAACAGAAACTTTCTTAATTAAAAGTGCACTACAGGTGTGCCTTTTTGAGGCATCTTGTTGTGTGCCTTTTTGAGGTATCTTGCTGTGTGATTGCATCACTCCTGAAAACTGCTTTTTCATTTCTGCTCCTTCAAAACTCCCCTGTCCTCCTCTTTCCCCTTTCACCTGGGGTAGACAGACTCCTTTCCCTCTTCAGCCAACAACAGTTTGGCTGAAAATACTTTGAAAAACTCTAAAACTGAATTCTTGAAAGGCTGGAGTGTGTCTGGTAAATTCAGCACACCAGCAAGGTTAACCTACTCATGGTGTCAAGAAACCAGGGTTTGGGTGGTAAATCTCAACAAAACCAGAAACCTCCTTGGTATTATTCTTTTATACACAGAAAAGCAAAGATATTTTTTACTTGGAGAAAGGAGGGAGAGCTTTGGGGTATTGAGGGAGTTTGGAGAGCCAACCACAATGAGTCAAATCTCAGGTTTCATGGGATAAGAGTGGATCCTTTCTGGAATCCTGCAAGAATATCTTTGGATGAATCACTTAGTGGAGAGAAGACCAGCCTAGGATAGAAAATATGTTTTTCCAGTGAGACAATGAACCTCTCAGTGCTCCTCCCTCCACCCCCTCTATTTCTGTACTGGCAGCAATAACAATAACTATTAATTTCAAGTGGCATGAGTTTGGGAAAGTGTTGCTTTCCAGTGCAATAATGCAGGAAATAAGCAAAACCACAAACCTGCCTGTGATGTAGACAGCTAATGAGGCTCTTTTGTGACCCCATGGAGACCTGCTGGGCTGTGTGCTTTAGCCTGGAGATGTTTTGTCCTGCTTACCAGGAGATCTGCCTCTGCTGGGAGCTGCTCTGGTTCCCTGTCCCCAGGTGAGCCAAAGCTGCACATGCAGCAGCGAGGGCAGGGCTTTTACAAAACCACATTTGGGACAGGGGAAGGATGCTTGGAAGTGTCTGCACATCACAGTACAAAGCAAAGTGTTTATAACGTGACTGAGAGCTAAGACAGACCTGAGCACATCACCTGAACACACCAGTGGGGTGTGCTCTGTTTCTGAGATTTACCTTTCTGTGTTTGGAGGAGCTGGGCTGTGGCCAAGCCATGATTTTTTCCCAAACATCTTCTCAGGCAGTGCAGTGCTGGTGCCTCCTTCATCCCTCACATTTACCTTACCCCAGTGCAGTCAGCCACAACATAATGGACAATGGGAAAAGCCCTCAACAATCCTGCTCTCAGGCTGGGCCATGAGGCACTTACAGCCAGGAACAAGGAGAAAAAAATGTGCTGAAGCAAAAGCAAACACAGATCTGCAGTGATAAGATCAGAAACGGCAACGGAGATTTTTGTTCTCCTCAACTGAACGCAGGTTCTGACCTTTGTGCGTTAATTTTAGAGACTTGATTTCAACTTTCAGGTAGTGTTGCTTGTCTGGACAGCACCTGCAGTGTAAATTGGAGTCAGATTTATGAAAATACTTTCACTCAGCCGATAAATCCCACAGTTAAATAAGAAATCTATAGGGAAATACATTTCAAGAGTACTTGAATTATTGCTTTTCTTTAAATATCCGGGGTGTGCACTTTTCCTTTACATTTGCACATGAGTCTTTCCCCATAAATTTTATTCACCTGCTGTTTGAGTAACTCACGTTAGAAGGCAGTTTTCACCTGACTATTAACATTGCAAAGTGATGTGTGGATTGAGGATTGCTCAATAAAGGAGGGGCTCCTTCCTTGGCTTGTTTCCCCCTTCCCTTGCACCTCATCCACCAGGGTAATTTCCCCTTCCCTGTTACGTAGCAGAGCTGAACAGAAAGTTGTCACAGAATCAGAGAATCACTGGATGGTTTGAGTTGGAAGGGACCTTAAAAATCATCCAGTACCAAACCCTGCCATGGGCAGGGACATCTTCCACTATCCCAAGTGGCTCTGAGAGCCTCATCCTACCTGGCCTTGGACACTTCCAGGGATGGGGCAGCCCCAGCTTCTCTGGGCAACCCCTGCCAGGACCCCACCACCCTCAAAATAAAGAAGATATTATTTTAAATATCTAATCTAAACCTACCCTCCTCCAATTTGAAGCCATTCCCCCTTCCCCTGCCACCTCCTGCCTTCATAAATAGCCTCTTTCCATCTTTGTTGTAAGCTGAATTTTCAGCTAATTTTAGACTAATTCAGAATTTGTAGCCAGTTTTCACTTCTTGAGACTGAGCTCACAGCTCCTTTTGTGTCTTCAGCAGTAACTGGAGCACAAAGGCAGTAGCAATGCCAAGCAAGAGGGTTTAATAATTTGTGTCACAGTAGAGCAGGGGGGCAGACTGTGCTTTGTGCTGACATTCCCTTCCCCAAGCAGCTCACAGTGCAATAAGTGACAGTGGAAGAAATAAGCTCTATGCAAAATACCCAGCCACTGAGCTAAGAAATATTTATGGTTGTTTTTTTTTTATGCCATGCACTAACACATCTCCCATGCAGCAATATATGTCACATCACAGAAAAGGAGATTACTTACCAACAGCCTGTGTGATTTATATTTCATATGTGCATATATCGATGTATTTTCTCTATCTGTAAGGACACATATGTCATGAGGACCTCAGCACTGGGGCTTTTTCATGTCAGTGACTTGTGCACCCAGCTCCCCTTGGGTTCCCCACAAAGGGGCACTTACCACCCTCCACACCCATTCTATTTTGCACACTGGTGTCCATTCACCCTCAGAAATTTGCTGACACATGGTAGAGAATGAGCAAGAAATATTCACATTTTTAATCATTAAGATATTAATAGTATGTATTATTAATTAGGTATTATATAGATTATTATTTATGTATTATATATATTATATACATATTATGTATTATTAATTATACATAATAATGTATAACTCATTAAGGTTATTAATAATTTTAATCATCTCAGAGTACTCCACTTAGCAGTAGGTAACCATTTCTTCCTTTCTTTAGGAAATACATTTACAGTCCTAAAGCTTTTCTCTTTCTACATCTCTCCACAACTTACATTGCTTTCATAAAAGCAAATAAATAAAAATAAATAAATATATATATATAAATATAAAAATATCCTCATGTTGTTCAACCACTTGCATTTATTTGGGGTTTAAGCTTTCTTCAGGGAAATAGAAAGTTTTCCAAGTGCTTGAGATTTCCACACACCAGTTCTTCACCTCTTGTGGTACCAACTGCTCTGCTGCACTGATTCATCTGAAAGCTCTCCATGCCAGATCTGGGCAGATTTTTAGTCTTTAAGGAGTGGTATCTGCACTCTTCAGGAATCTTTGTGGAAGTACTTCAGCCAGATATCTAACCACGGAATTTCTCTGTTAATAAGGGAAATCCACCTCAGCAAAACCCTTGGGGCTGATGAATAGTGAAATGTGGCTAAATCATGTTTCCAGAATGTTCTGCAAATCTCAAATGGCAGCTGCAGCAGAATTACAAATTTTAAGGTTGTTTCATAATGCTAAGGTACTGAAATCAAATGATTGCCAATGTCAATGCAATCTTATAGGAGTTGAATGGATATTTTAAATTATATTTTAATATTGTTTTATTTCCTAATGACCATAGATCCTCTTGTTATCCTATGCACTCTACCCTTGAAATACAGAATTCCAGAATATCCTGATTTGAAAGGGACCCACAAGGATCAGAGTCCAACCCCTGGTGGCACAGACACCCCAACAATCTCCTGAGAATGTTGTCCAAACTCCTGGAGCTCTGGCAGCCTTGGGGCTGTGCCCATTCCATGGGCAGCCTCTTCAGTGCCCAGCCACCCTCTGGAGGAAGAATCTTCTCCTAAAATCCAACCCAAAGCTCTCCTGACACCGCTTCATGCCATTCCCTGAAGCCCTGGCACCGTTCACAGGGAGCAGAGGTTGGTGCTGCCCCTCCACTGCTCACACACATTTCCTTTGCAGGGCTCACACAGGAACCTGAAGGATTGTTTTGTGGTGATTCATTTAAAGAACTGGTGTTTTAGAGAAGGATCGTTAGCTTAATTGCTTGCCATAAGATCCCTTTGTTTCTGGGTGTATTCTGAGATAAATGTGCCAGCTGCTCATGTGTTTGTTTTGAAAGCAGGGACAGATCAGGCTGGTGGAGGAGAAAGTCTCCAGTGCCAGAGTCTAGCCTAGAAAATTATTGAATTAATACCCCTCAGGAGAGCAAAGCAGACCAGATTAAAGTGAGGAAAGAAAAGAGCATTCTAAGGAACTGAGACAAAGAAATAACAGCAGAGGACAAGTCTTAGTCATTGATCTCCTGCTGGAGCCCTTGAAGGAAGACAGTAACAGGGAAACAGAGCCTTCCATTATATTTAGTCCTGAAAAGAAACAAAACAAGATTATGGGTCCTATCCTCCTCCCGTTAATGCTGGCAGGCCCCAGAAGAATAATTTGCATTCCAGCTAAGCCCTTGTTGTTTTCATATCTGACTTGCAAAACGGTTTCTCAGAAATCAGCTGGAACAGGCACGGGGAGCTGAGCCCACCTGGCGCTCGGATTAACCCAGAAAGGTGCTTGATGTCTTTGAGCTGCCCCAGAGCAACATCACAGGAAAATTCAAAATCATCTTAGGCTGAAACATCTTTCACAAACTTATGGGGTGGTTGCAAACAAGGCTGTTTAAACTCCTTGTACCCTGTTCACAAATGTCACCAAATTCCTGTTCCCACACCTGTCTTGTGTAGGGACATTTTTTGTGAGGCTTTGGAGCACAAAAAAAAAGGATTGTGATGCCATGCCTGGTATACTGAGCAATCATTACAGGTAATTAATGCTTTTTTTCTTCAAAGTGCACAAAGGTTGAAGCTGTTTTTCATTGTGAGACAAAAAAGCAGCTAGAATCATTCAATAACCCACATACTCACGGAATGAACTTTGTCACTGATTGTAATAATTGGCACTGACATTCTGTTGTGGTGCTGAGGACAGGCAGAGAGTGGGAGAGTCAGGCTGGGTGTTTTCAGGGATGGAAATTTCTGTAACTCTATATCCAGGCTGGATGGGGCTCTGAGCAGCCTTGTACTGGGAGGTGTCCTGCCCATGGCAGGGGGTTGGAAGGAGAGGATCTTTAAGGTCCCTCCCAAAACAAATCATCCTGTGACTCTGTGTTGTGCACACCTTCAGGGTAACGTGTCTTGTAATGGATACAATATTTATATTTGTATAATTGCATGAGTCACCTATTATCTCATTTTCATATTGGCTCACTGCTTTGAAGATGCTCATCATATTGTCATTTACCTGATTCATACCTTAATTTATTTACTGTTTTTAATGATAAATACCAGGGTTTAAGGTGTTTGAGGATAAATCCCAGATTTTTGCTGGGATGATTCTACAGAAGATTCCTGTCTGGAAAAACAGGTTGCAACTGCCTTGCTGCTAGGGAGCAAAATCTTAATTCTTTGGGAAAGAAAAATTGACCTAGTGGAAGAAAATCTGTGTGTTCCTCTGCAGGCTGAGCTAGTCAGAATTCCAGAATTCCAGTGTCAGCCCCTCTCCTGGAAGTTTAGCAGGGAGCAGCTCCATTGCCCTTGTGCTATTTGTGCAGAGGGATCCAACCCAGACTGGATTCCAAAGCTGTTCAAGCATGGAATATTTGGCTGCTGCACACAGTTGGTTAACTCAAACATATAAAGTGAATTTTTGGAAGGAAATAATTTATTTAGCACAACAACCAATTAATGAGCAGTGAAAAAAAAAAAAAAAAAGCAAAAAGAAATTCCCCCACATACCCTTAGCACATTTTCTTTATGATGGTCTCATCTTCTAATTCTGGTCCTGAATCTTTTAGACCTTGCACCTATCATTGAGACAATGAAAAATGTATGGTTGGAGCCTTTCCTTGCAAAAAAACCCCAAAAAACAGAGAATAGCTTCCACAAATGCCTTCTCTGAAGAAAAAGAGGTAACACATTCTCCCAGTGACATCTGTGCTTCTGAAAAAGTGTGGGCCAGGGAGAGAGTTGATGCACTGAACCTCTGTTCTTCCACAGTGCTTAACTCTTAACTCCCTGCTTCTCACCAGAACAGACCTGCTTTAGAGGGATGAGCTCTAAGCAGTGTCATTTTAGCCAATTTTTGTCTCTTGGGGCCCAGGAGCAGTCCATAGCTCCTACTTTGTGATATTTGTGTGGAGGGTGAGATTTTTGGCACCTCCTTTTCTTTTTCACTTCCCATTTCTATTAAAAAAACCCTTTTTGTTTTGTTTTTTGTTTTGTTTTTAAACCTCAACAATTTGAAAAAGGTGGTGGAAGTCTGGAATCCTGATCCTGGCTGTGGTGATATTTTTTGCATTGTGTTGAAGCAAAAGTAATGATTTACTATGAAATAAGGCAGCCTAAGATGGAGCAAGGTTTTCTTGCACAGTCATTACCTAAAGCATATCAAAGAAAATGATCAACACAGAGGAGTCAGTGGCAAAAAAAAAAAAAAAAAAAAAAAAAAAAAGCTCCATTGAAAGGTCTTTAACTATGTTTTTTTTTCCCCCTGAGAGAACACACTACTGAAAAATAAAACCTGTTTACATGAAAAGAAAATCTCCCTGAGAAGTAGACTATAATTCCAGTTTTCACTGGAATTATAATGGAAAACTTCTCACAACACTTCTTCCCAAAATACTGTCAAATAAGTTTTACTTTGCCTTTATAATTGTATATTTTGGATAACATTGCCATTTCACAGGGTTGGGAAATCAAAGTGTTTAAATTCAGATAAGAGTCAAAACCAGACTGTTCAGCCTTAATGCAACCAAAACTTTCCTTCAGACTGAAAATCCTTTTTTCACAGCACCTTGCAGCTCTTTGGAGAGTGGTGACCTTTTGAGTCTTGAGGTTAAGGTTCAGAGTCTTGAACCAGTACAGTGATTCCTGTGGCTCTCACACCTACTGCTACTTTTATTAATGCTAAGCCCAAATAATTTTCAAAATTTTGTGGCTCACTTCTGTGGACTAAGGCTGGGAAGGGGAAGAAGTGATTTATAAAATACCCTCAAAAACATCCTGAAACATCTGTGGCAAAAAGGTACTCATTGGATTAATTCTTTATTCCAATAACTATAGGTGAAATAAAACTATTGATCACAAGAGTGGATACAGAGCATCAGAGCTGTGATTATTGAAGTTATACTCCTACTGTTGGCAACAATCCCTGGCTCAGTGCTCTTGAATTCTACCCTGCAGCCCATAGGTAATTTCTTTATTTTCACCTGTGGTCTGTGATTAATGTGGGTATTTGTTCTCTGGCAGTGAGGTATTTTAATGTGTTCCTGCAGCAGATGTTGTGTTGGGGATGCTGCTTCGTGGAGAGCTGGAATTTCTTCTCTGCAGAAATTATCTCTTCATTTTGCTGCCCAGAATTATGGGGACTACACAGCTTTATTCCCTGGTAGAGCAAATGCACAGCACAGAGGAAAGAAGTAAAGAAATGCAGTCACAGGAACAGCATGGTGCCATTAGCATAGATGAAGATTATCAGGGTTTTTCTGATTCTGCCCCTGGAGCTGCCTTGGCTGCTCCTGTCTGAGCTGTGTCTGTGCAGCGCTGCAGGGTGAGGCAGCAGCATCCTCTGATGGTGCTGTGCTTTTGGTTTTGTGCCCTGTCAAATGCAGAACTTCCTTCCCCCCCTTCCAAATCTCTTCTCCTGCACAGAAATTCTCCCTGTTTTTGCTATCCTTATTTGCAGAGTATTTGACAAATCCGTGTTTTGGAAGCCTCAGGGATTCCAAGCTAAGCTGATTTGTTTCTGCTGCATCTCTGGTTCTTTATCTGTGCTGTTTGTCCTGGTGTTTTGTACTTGATTCCTCTTCCATTTGCTCTTTTTGGGACATTCCAGTGCAAGGCTGGGAAGGAAAATGTGGGTTTCATTTAGGCAGAGCTAGTCAGATCCCACTCATCACCTTTGTGGCTCAGCAGCACACCTTGTCAGTCCTCCACAAAAGAATTCTGCTTTGCCAACTGCAAACAGCAATAGTTTATAATGCATTAAAAAAATATCTCAACATGAACTCCAAATTCCTCAGAAATCTAGGAGGCAAATAGAGCTACCTTTATCTCCTGTTTCTTTTCTTTTAATTTCCCTAATTTTTTTTTTTAAAAGAAAAAACCATGACTTTCCTCAGCCTGGTTGGGCTGAGCTTTGGATCTTGCTTTAAGAAGATTTTCAGTGTGGCTGATGTGGGAGAAGGGACACTACTGGAACATGTTGTGTTGTTAAATTGCCAAGGCAATTTATACTCTTTGAATACCCAGTGCCTGTACCATCTAATCTCCTTATATCTGACTAAATTTTAATGCTTCTCAGAAATATTTTTTTAACCCTGTAACATTTTAAACCCTCATCATCTGTAAGTTTTGAGTGCACATTTAAAGCCAAACACTTTGAATGTTTTGGGGCTTTTAGGATTCATTATATCTGTGCTGTTTGAAATCACACCAAATTAGAAATGCAAAAATCAGTTGAAAATAAGAGAGTTGTTGGAAATAACCACCCACATTCTCTCTGGCACTGAAATTACAAAAGGTAGCTTTTCTGGAAGCAGTTTTAAACATGGGAGAATCTCATGATTTATGATTGATGAGACAGTAAACATAAAATAAAAACCTACAGTTCTAAATTCATATGCAATAGGCTGATACAGAAACAAACCCAGTGGTTTCCTCCGAATAATGCAGCTCAGGGGGGCTGAGCCCTCTGAAATCACAATCACACACTAAGGAACTGAAGAGAAAATTCAGTGGTGGGGCACTTCTTACACAAATGTAGTTGTAAATAATGCAGAATGGCAGCTGGAAATGTCACTGACCCACAGCTAGTATTAAAATTATAACATCAATAACAATAATAATGATAATAATAATGAAAATAAAGAAAATTACAACAACAACAATGGCAGTAATAATAATCTTGAGTGATTGTAGAAGGCAGGAGGGTTTGAATGTCTGAAATCCATATTGTGACCTCACTTTGACAGTGCAGGCACATCCTGCTTCTAAGGCTTTAATTCACCAGCATTTCCTTATGGGAGGAGGTTGGCTACAGAGCCCTGCTTGTGTTATTCCAAATAATACATTTTTGGGTTTGTTTATAATAATAAAATACATTTTGATTTTTATCAACGACAGGCATGTGAACTTACAGACATTTTTACACAGATGGGAAGTACAGTTCTTACCTAAAAACCCCATTTTTCCTTCACTCCTAACACCCACAGACCAATGCACATCCTCACTGACAGTACTGACACGTTTTTGGAAGTTCTTGGACATGTAAGCTTGGTACTACAGCAGGAGAAAAAAAGGTAAAACAGTATTATCCTCTTCCTCTAAATTGTGATTTCCACAAGAAATTCCATCTCTGGCTTTCAAAATGACAAGTGAGAGTCTGGAAGTGCTTGGGGATGGCTGTCAGGAGGGAAAATTAGAAAACTGAGTGCCTCAGAATGGGTTGTTTATTTTTCAGCTGTCACTAGCATTTCTCCCCAACACTTGCTGCTTCTAATTCAAATTGGCTGACGGGCTTGGAAGCCCACAAGAATTTTGTTTTTCTCCACATTGTATTCTTTGATTTAATAAAAGATTCTGCCTTCACCAATTCAGCTGCCCTCTGTATTTCTTTTAGCTTCATCATTATTTTTTTGTTTGTGTTAAGAAGTTAAACCCTTGGTAAACACAGGCTTTTAACGAGGTGTTTTTAAGCAGATGGAAATTAGTATCTAAAGAGAGGGTTTTTTTCAAAGTCCTGAGTCTTTTATCACCCCAAAGGAATGACAAGGTTTTTTGCAGGTGAATTACATGTCATTTCATCTTGCTATTTCCTTGTGTATCTTCACCTTCCAGGTGAAACCTGAGTTTCTTCAGCATCTTTCAAAAATAACTGTAAGAATTAAGTGATCATTTCAATCTTGAGTTTAAAGGTTGGTGAGATGAGTCACAAGGAACTTAAAATATTTGAGAAGGGTCACCAGTTTCATACTGGAAAGTCTCTTACCTGTAAGGCATGTGGCAAAACTTGTTCTGTGTTTACCAGAAAGCAACTTTTACTGTAAAGTACATGACAAGCTGAATTAAAAGTTGGTTTGGGGGCATTGTCAAGGTGAAAGAAGAGAACCTGTGGAATTGAGGCTGCCTAACAGAGGATCTTATCTGAACCTCAGCCCTGGTGACAGGCTCTAATGCAACATCCAGCCCCTCTGCTGTACCTATTTCCTGAAAAAGAAAAAAAAAAAAAGAAAAAAAGAGAGAGTTTTGGTGTTTTTTTAAATGCAATACGTCATGCTGTATTTTAATAAAAATGGGTTTATGCTGCTAAATCTGAACGTGGTTTCTTCTTTTGGTTCATAAGAGACATCACCCAAGTTAAGTGTCACTAAAACCCAGTGGTGCTTCTAAGATACTAAGAATTTGACTTCATAGGCTTTGCAGCCAAGTTTCCAGGGACGTCATTTCAGAGCAAATCCTGGTTAAGAAAGCAGGGAGTGGCATTTCCCACCCTGAACTCCACAGTTTGCAAGCTCATTAAAGGTTATTTGCACGTGAGTAGGACCTGCAGAGGTCAGGGGAGGGGCTGAGGGTCAAAAACTACCCTGGTGTGTAGAATTGTACCACCACAGTCCCCATGGTGGTATAATCTTATCTTTTTAGAGATAAGAATCTGTAATTCTTATACCATGAGCAAGAATTAGAGACTGGGTTTGGTCTTATGGAAGTCCAAGAGAGAGAAGTTTGACAACATTGACCTCCTAAGCAGAAGGAAAATGTGATTTACAATTATTTATGCAAACAGAAATAGCTTGTATCTAATCTTTAAGAATTCCAGTTAGATCTGTAAACAAGAGATTGCTAAGAAAAGATCTGACTGAGCCGGGAGTTTCTACATCAAACAAGGCACAAAGCTGAAATTGCTGCCTCACACCAGAGAACAATACCCTTAAATCCATTTCAAGGAATATTTTTGTCCTACTTCCCTGTCACAGTAAAACCAAAATGAAACCAATTTTAGAAAACAGCTGCCGAAGCAAAATCTGGAATTTATGCAGTTATAGATGTGCCAAGTCTTGCAGGTCTATAAAAAACCTGGAAAAGAATTAGGTGAATAATGATCTTCCCTCTTGAGGCCTTGCTCTGCCCCACTCCTCCCCATCCCACCCTACTCAGGACAGCATTCCTCTCACAGAGTGTGGCTGGAAAAAAAATATCACTGCAAATGATTTCATGAAGACTTTCAGCAGTATCAACCTCAGGCAGGGTAGGGCATTACAAACATGACAAAATGTAAATGTTTAAGTCATTGATGAGCCCCAGGCACACAGAGGCAGCTTTGACATCACTGAGTTAAAGCTGTGACCCAGATTTGGTGACCAGCAGGGACTGCCCATGCCTGTAGCTAGGAGGAGTTTACCTGCTAAAGAAAATGGGGATAAACTCACCTGAATGGGGATAAAGTCAGTTAAAAATGACAAGCCTGGTCATCCAGTGTTTTGCACCTGCTTCAAAGGAGTGAAATAATGGAGATTTACAAGCACTCCAGTCTCTGCAGTATTGCAGAAGCAATGACTGGCATCTGTCTGGTGCATTTCTGGCAATTTGTTGTTCTAACACAGTAAACATGCAAGTTAGATCTGAATATTTAAACATTTCCTCCAAAATAATTAATAATACAGGAAAATATGGAGGGGAATCTATGGATCTATGGATTAGGGCAAAACTTGTGGACCCAAGGTTTCTTTTCTTAGTTTAATTAAAAAGAAACTTTTGTAACTGTGTCATCAATTAATGTTATTACTTTGTGTTTATTAATTTTTTATTTATATATTATTTATTATGAATTTATTCATTTATTACTTTGTGTTTTATAGCTTTACCAGACTATTTTTGCTTATTACTTTCTTAAAGCACCTTTTTTACTCCTATGAAGTGTTCCATTGCCATGAAGTCATGCATTGCCCAGACCCAAGGCTGTTAAAATATTTTACCTATCGAATACCCTGAACTAAAGGGTTTTCAGATGTGTTGCACTGCTCACTAATTGCCTCACCTTTGGATCACACTCAGACCTCGCTCCGTTGAGGAAAAGCAAGCATGCCTGAACAGCAAACGCTGGGATTTATTACAGAACAGGTCAGGTGTGAGATTTTCCTTGCGTTGGCTGCAGTCCCGACGTGCAGAGGCTGGGAGGTGACACCTGCAGCCTCGCCCCTCTTTAAATTCCCAAAGTGTTCCGTTCAAAATGCCACTCTCAGCACGGGGCCAGCCCTGCGAGGAGGGGGACGCTCAGCATGGGCACTCAGAATTACCTCTGGCATTTCGTCCTCTCCGTTCTCTTCTGTAAGTAAAAAAATTAATGTGATTATTTATTGTCGCTACGCATTTAGAGGATGCCGTTGAGAAACATTCAAAATGATAATCAGGGAAAGGGGGGCTGCTAAAAAGAAATATAAATCAAATAGCATGCAATATTTACAGGGTTGTGGTTTGTTGATTGTTTTTTTTTTTTTTGGTTTAGATTGAATGCATTGGATTTCTGCAGATATTTTAGTATTTTAAGCAGGTAAAAGAATGAGAGCAAAGTATTCAGAAAACTCATCTAAAAGATCAAACATGCAGTTTCTGACCAGATCTTTTTTACTTTTTTTACCCCGAAGCTTAGTTATGAATGATGCATTTTGCCAGTTTTTCTCCTCTGAAAGACTTTTTAGGAAAAAACACATAAAAAAAAGCATGGATTAGGTTTTATTAACTGTGCTGTGCTCTCAATGCACTGCAAGAGATTTTTTTTTAAAAAAAGATATCAGTCTGTAGGAAGAATTTTGAAAAATTCTTGAATTGTAACATTACAAGTTTCTATACAGACATTATATGAAAATACCACCTTGATTTTACAGGTGAAGAGAGTCAAAAGCAGTTAATTAATGTGGTCCTTAAGAATTTGATAGAGCTGCTCCAGTACACCCTGTCTGAGAATCCTCTAAATTTCATTCAGCCAAAACCAAAGATCCAGGATAACAATTAAGTGCTGCTAAGGAGTAAAATTGCAATAAGGCAGAAGGATATGTCTGAGTTTTTAACAGGAACAAAGCCAATCTTCAAAATCAAAGTTGAATTACCAGATCAAGTAAATTAAATAAGCCCAAATTAGCCTGACTATTTAATCACAATGGAACAAGGGTTGGATTTTCCTTTTAAAGAAACTTTGAGAGTGTTAGAAATGTTGTCACCTTCACACTAGGGAACAACAGGATTTACTATTTATTTGTAATTAGAAATAGAGGTAAACACAGGAAGGCAATGAATTTGCACCCAGGATTAATATGATTTAGAACATCAACAGAAAGATATCCTCAGAAAAAAAAAAATTAAATTTTTTCAGGGTTTGGGTTTTTTTTTTTTTTTTTTTTTTTTTGTTTTTTTTTTTGTTTAGATTGAATGCATTGGATTTCAGCAGATATTTTAGTATTTTAAGCAGGTAAAAGAATGAGAGCAAAGTATTCAGAAAACTCATCTAAAAGATCAAACATGCAGTTTCTGACCAGATTTTTTTTACTTTTTTTACCCCGAAGCTTAGTTATGAATGATGCATTTTGCCAGTTTTTCTCCTCTGAAAGACTTTTTAGGAAAAAACACATAAAAAAAAGCATGGATTAGGTTTTATTAACTGTGCTGTGCTCTCAATGCACTGCAAGAGATTTTTTTTAAAAAAAAGATATCAGTCTGTAGGAAGAATTTTGAAAAATTCTTGAATTGTAACATTACAAGTTTCTATACAGACATTATATGAAAATACCACCTTGATTTTACAGGTGAAGAGAGTCAAAAGCAGTTAATTAATGTGGTCCTTAAGAATTTGATAGAGCTGCTCCAGTACACCCTGTCTGAGAATCCTCTAAATTTCATTCAGCCAAAACCAAAGATCCAGGATAACAATTAAGTGCTGCTAAGGAGTAAAATTGCAATAAGGCAGAAGGATATGTCTGAGTTTTTAACAGGAACAAAGCCAATCTTCAAAATCAAAGTTGAATTACCAGATCAAGTAAATTAAATAAGCCCAAATTAGCCTGACTATTTAATCACAATGGAACAAGGGTTGGATTTTCCTTTTA
This sequence comes from Pyrgilauda ruficollis, assembly GCF_017590135.1. Lineage (NCBI taxonomy): Eukaryota > Metazoa > Chordata > Aves > Passeriformes > Passeridae > Pyrgilauda > Pyrgilauda ruficollis. Next base: position 2,583,621 of record NW_024530377.1, read on the forward strand.
AAGAAACTTTGAGAGTGTTAGAAATGTTGTCACCTTCACACTAGGGAACAACAGGATTTACTATTTATTTGTAATTAGAAATAGAGGTAAACACAGGAAGGCAATGAATTTGCACCCAGGATTAATATGATTTAGAACATCAACAGAAAGATATCCTCAGAAAAATTGTTCTCTCCTGCCTGACAGAAAGTAATTAGGAAAGAAATAAATACCTTGCAAAGTAAAGAAATTGAAGCAATAAAATAGGCACAAACAGCTAAGGAGAAAATTGTGCTGAAAAACTCATTCTGATAATTTTTAATTTTCCTGTTAATTGTCTAGGAATTTTATTTCAAGCAATCATAGGACCATAGAATCATTTAGGATGGAAAAGACCTTTAGGATTGAGTCCAACCTTAAACCTAACACTGATGAGTCCACCACTAAACCCTTTCCCTACTGTAAATAAAACAATATTTATGAGAAGAAAAGTGCATAGAAAATTGAAAAAAAAAAAAAAAAAGTAGACTAGGAATAGAAACATAATATAAATCTCTACATTTATACAGGAAAAAAGTATTACCAGGAAATTGGTAAGATCTCCTCGAATTTATGCAAATGGAAAAAGGAAGTAACAGAGATTTCATGGTAGCTGAGTAATAGCAAAGCATATGAAAGTAGAAATGAGGAAGGAAAGGAATAACAATGAAGATGAGAACGTTGAGAGAATTTTTCACACAAGAACACAGTTACACTTGGTTACTATTAAAGTACTTCACAGAATTACAGGGTAACCATCCATAATCCACATTTCTGAAATTCTGGCAGGTACCCTAATGGCATTAGAGGGAAGAGACATGACAACTGCCACCACTGAGAGCCACCTGAACATCTCGAGGAGCCCAAACAGCAGCAGCAGAACGGGCCCAGCTGCAGAGAGCTCAGATGGCTCCGCGGCAGAGCCCGACACCCCAGCCCATTCCCTGCTGGGCACAACCTCGCTGTCCCCCTCCAGCATGAGGATGAGGGGTGCAGAAGGGAGGATGAACACCACAGCCACAACGCAGGAAGGGAGCTCCTTGGGGATGTCTGCCCAGAGCAGTGCAGTGAGCTCAGCGTTCCCAACAGCAGGAACCATCACCACCAATGCCTCCAGCACGGGCACAGAGACTGGCACTGCTTCCTCCCCACATCTCAGCTCAGCCACAAGGAGCCAGTCCTCCTCCTCCTCATCCTCTTCCTCCTCCTCCTCTCCTGGGGGCTCCCCAGCTGTGCCTCCCAGCCCACAGCAGAGCAGCACCAGCAGCACCACCGAGATGCCCTCGGCCACCACATCCCAGCCACCCACAGCCGCGGTGTCCTCCTCATCCTCCACTGCTGGCACTGCAGCCCCGGTGTTCTCCTCATCCTCGGCTGCTGGCACTGCAGCCCCGGTGTTCTCCTCATCCTCGGCTGCTGGCACTGCCACTTCACCTCCCACGGGGAGCCCCTCGCCCTCCACAGCCACGGCCTCTGCGGGCAGCAGAGCCATGACTCCTCCTGGAGAAGAAGAGGGTTCCACCATGTACCCGGGGGGCAGAACAACAACTGAGAGCTCCCGTTCCTTCCCAGCCACGTCGCTGGTGTCCACGATGATGACGGTGGGTGGAGAAGGGAGGACAGACACTGCGCCCACAACAATAATGTCAGAAGGGGGCTCACTGGGGACGTCTCCTGGGAATGGTGCAGTGTTCCCAGCATTCCCAACAACAGGAACTGGCACCACCACTGCCCCAGAGAATGGCACTGCTTCCTCCCCGGCCTTCAGCTCAGCAGTGATGAGCCACTCCTCCTCCTCCTCTCCTGAGGGCTCCTCAGCTGTGCCTCCCAGCCCACAGCAGAGCAGCACTGGGATGCCCTTGGCCGCCACATCCCACCCGTCCACAGCCCCGGTGTTCTCCTCTCCATCCTCCACTGCTGGCACTACGGGCAACCAGTCAGAGCCCATTATGAACCCAGTGACTTCCACCTCTGGCACCTCTCCCGAGGGCTCCTCAGCTGTGCCTCCCAGCCCACAGCAGAGCAGCACTGGGATGCCCTTGGCCGCCATATCCCACTCAGCCACAGCCCCGATGTTCTCCACTGGTGTTACAGACGTGGGGTCAGACACTGTGACAGCAGAGCAGGTGACACCCGGCCCAGCTCCCAGCACAGCCAGCACTAACCCAGTGGCTTCTGCCTCAGAAACCACCGCACCCAGCCGCTCATCCCCAGCGGGCAGCAGCACGGGGACAGCAGCACCTCAGCACTCCTCCACAGCCCTGCCCCAGGGACAGCTCCCGGGGCAGGTGACGGTCACTTCACCTCCCACGGGGAGCCCCTCGCCCTCCACAGCCACGGCCTCTGCGGGCAGCAGAGCCATGACTCCTCCTGGAGAAGAAGAGGGTTCCACCATGAACCAGGGGGACACAACAACTGAGCCCACTGCCAACACCTCCCATTCCCTCCCTTCCACATCCTTGGCAACCCCATCCACGACGAACCTCATTATACCAACATCTGTTAATCCTTCTTTTACTAAGACTTGCTGTGAGTATTTTAACACATGATACTAAATTTATTTTGCTCTATTTTCGGAAGAATTGAGTGTAATTTTCTTTCATTACTGTTATTTTTGGTTGGAATTTGAGCTTTTTACAATGCTTTTTTTTTAAATATGGGAATTTAATCCAGGAATATGAATCCCTGCATCCATCTATTTTCGGAAAAGCTGCAGTTCCTGTCTGGAATTGTTTTTGAAATGACACACCTTGTGTTAGGCAGTGCCACAGGGGTAAAATGCTTTGTAGTTATGCTGCATAGGCAAAGTTATGTCAATAGGAACTTTTATTGGTTTCTATTGGTTTTTATTGGTTTTTATTGGTTTTGTTGATTTTGGTCTTGAAATTTCCTTTTATGGAATACTAGAGGCAGTTCCTTCATTGGGAGAATCCAGCTGAATTTTTTTTTGCTAACTCGATTCTCACTTGTTTCAGTACTAATTCTTTTCTAGTGTATCTTTAATTTTTTGTCAAAGGGCTATCTGCCCATATTGAAAGAATACAGAATAATGAACCTTTCATCATTTTTCAATGGACAAAAAAGTAAAGCAACGATGGAAAAGAGGAGAATGCAGCCTTTTTGTGCTCTGCACCCAAAAAAACCCAAAGGCAGCCTGACTTCCATTTTTAGAGCATATAAGAATTCTTCAAGATCTGTTAGTCCAAGGGGTTGATCCATCCCTGGTCTGGAGTCACAGTGTTCATGGAGTGCAGTAGGAGACATGCACACACACAATAAGAACAGCTTGGTCTTTGACAATGGCTCCAAGGCCAAGGACAGCCCGGTGGCCAGTGGCTGCTCAGGGGTCACTGCTCAGGGTTCAATGTCCTTGTGGGTGACGCTGACAGAGGGATTGAGGGCACCCTCAGCAAATTTCCTGGTGCCACCACACTGTGAGGTGCAGTTGACACAGTAGAGGGAAGGGATGGCATCCAGAGGGACCAGGACAGGCTTCAGAGGTGGCCCCCTGGGCACAAACACAGGCTGGGCATGAACGGACTGAGAGCAGCTCTGAGGAGAAGGACTTGGGGGTGCTGGCAGAAGAAAAGCTTGGAATGGCTTAGCCATGTGTCCCCACAGCCCAAAAAGCCAAAGGTGTCCTGGGTTGCATCCAAAGCACTGTGAGCATCAGGGGAGGGGAGGATTCTGCCCCTCTGCCCTGCTCAGGTGAGACCTCACCTGCAGAGCTGCCTCCAGCCCCAGAGTTTTCAACATGGAAAGATGTGGAGCTGCTGGAGGAGGTGCAGAAGAGGTCACAAAGATGCTCAGAGGGCTGGGGCTCTGTCTCTGCAATGGAGACAGGCTGAAAGAGTTGGTTTTGTTCACCCTGGAGAAGGCTCTAGGGAGACCTTAGAACATTCCAGTACCTAGAGGGGACCTACAAGAGGGACTTTGTGCAGGGGCACGTAGTGACAGGACAAACAGCTTTTAACTGAAATAGGGTAGGGCTAGAGTAAATAATAGGAAGAAATTCTTCCCTGTGAGGGTGGGGAGGCCCTGGCACAGGCTGGCCAGAGAAGTTGTGGATGCCGCATCCCTGGAGGTGTTCAAGGCCAGGTTGGACAGGGCTTGGAGCAACGTGGGACAGTGGAAGGTGTCCCTGCCCATGGCAGGGGGTGGAACGAGATGATTTTTAAGGTCCCTTCCAATCCATTCTGTGATTTTGTGACACGATTCTATGTTTCATATCTTTTTAAAAGCATTGCAGAGACGTCAGTATTTCCCTAGGCTGTCAGTTTCCCATTAACACTGTTCTCCTTGAAGACACACAGACTGTAACTGTTGGTGTTTCACACCAATTTCCTTGTTGCTTTTCAGCTCCCATCACTTTGTCCATCCAGCTGCAGAAGGTGACGAGCAGAACGATCCAGTTCAGCTGGAAGCCTCAAGGTGGCACAGCAGACAATCCTTACAGAGTGCGGCTGCTGGGAAAACCGGGAGGGCTGGAGGAGAGGATCCTAAATGAAACGAGCACTGCGTTTGAAAATCTGCTTTCTGCTCATCAGTACCAAATATCCGTGGATGTTTCAGCTTGCTCTAAGAATGTCAATGCCTCCCTGACGGTTCAGACAGGTATTTCCTCTGGAATTGTTTCTTTTTCTGTTTGCAAACTAACACATTCATGGCCTGAACATTAAGCCCTTTTACACTGAGCATCTACCTCGACATGAATAAGCTACATATTGAAATGAATAGGCAAAAGGAGGCCAAACTTTCAGAAATTTAAAGTCAGACTGCAATTTTTTTTCATGGTGAAAAAGTGATCCAGAGACTCACTTACCCTCCTGCCAAATCCAAAACTTTACTGAGCTAGAACCACAGTGGTTCAATGTTCTAGCCCCTCCCAGCTCCATGCACTTTAATTCCCAAGCCTTACTTAGCTGGGAAACCATTTTTAAACAATAAACTTCATTTTTCCTGGTTATTCTTTCGTGTGTTCACAGCTGCTGGAGTCTACAGTGGAAACCATTTTTAAACAATAACTTCATTTTTCCTGGTTATTCTTTCATATATTCACAGCTGCTGAAGTCTACAATGGAACCACTAGGATTACCAATGAAACTTTCAAGGCTGGATATGAGAACAAATCCAGTACAGAATTTAAGGAGTTTGAAAAGAAGTTCATTATGGAGGTATTTTGCTTAGAGATTATAAACTAAAATGTTATTTTTTGCTGAGCTTTTCCTAATGTAAATAATAGTGAGGATCTGGGTATGAATATCTTAAATGTGGGTGGAAAAGATTATGTGATGGTTAGCAATGAAGCAGAAGTAATTTTTCATTTATATTGTCCTTCGAGGCCCTGATTTAAATGAAATTCTGTCTGGAAGTTAGAGATATTCTCCTACTATGAGAGCTGCTTTTAATTGAATTATGGCTAGCATATTGCTATATGTTCAAGAAGAAAAATAGATACTAATTTAAACCTTTTACCTTGCAGATAACCAAACATCTGCCACAGAAGATACAAGAATTAAAAAATGGAACAAAAATACGTATTGTAATTAACAGCATCAAGGAAGGCAGTGTGATTGTGATCTTTAAGATCGTGTTGGATGTTGGACAAAATATAACAAGATCAGAGATTTCAGATGCTTTTACAGAGGCCCTTAACAGGAGCACAGTATTTCAAGTTGATCTTAAAAAGACTTTTATAGAAGGTATGACTTTGTTCATCACTGTGAATTTAAGCTGTGGTGTGTGTTTTTCACTGATGGTAACATCTGGTGAAGGCATTTCAACAGGAGCACAGTATTTCAAGTTGATCTTAAAAAGACTTTTATAGAAGGTATGACTTTGTTCATCACTGTGAATTTAAGCAGTGGTGTGTGTTTTTCACTGATGAAGGTGAAGGCATTTGGGTGGGGAAAGGCAAATGGTACTTGGTTTATCTCTTTTTCCAATACTGACTTAAACCTTTGTTCTTCTTCTGTTTTGTTTAACTCCACTGTAGCAAGGAATAGCTGCCAGCCAGGTTTAAATGACTGTGACAAAAATGCTGCCTGCACTGCTGAAGGAGCCACTTATTCCTGCCAGTGCAACGAAGGATTCACTGACACAAGTCCTCAAGTTCCAGGGAGAGTTTGTCACCAGGATCTACCTTCACGTAACTGCTTTATATAAATTTAAAAACCCAACCCAAACCTTAAAATAATTGCTTATACTGTGTTTTCTGACCCTGACCCTCCTTATATCTTACTATAATTATGTACACTGGCCTTGGAGGGATTGGATTTTGTGTGGTACCACGCTTAAATATTTAGGCAAGCAAAAGAAGAATGTTTTCTGGGCTTGTTTTTTGAAAGTTGTTTATGAAAATAAGAAGCATAAACTTGGTCAACTTCAAGATAAATTCTACTCACTGCCTCCAAATTTGTATTTCACAGAACACACAACTCAAGTCCCTCCAAAACCCAATACAACTGGATTTCCTACATCTAATACAACTGGATTTATTATATCTAATACAACTGGAACTACTAATTCCGTTTTCACTACCACATTTGCGTCAGCACCTTGCAGTAAGTAAATATTTGATACTGAATAGCAGAATGAAAATTATCCAATTAGGCACAATATTCTTGTTCATTGGTCATATAAGCTGTGAGGTAAAATCCCTGGATATAATTTCAGAAAGGGAAGCCTGATAAAATCACTGAAAATGCATAATTATGCAAATATCAATCAAGGCAGTTTCTACTTCTTGGTAAAGCTCTCCTTTAATTATTCCAGTAATTCATTGGTCATATAAGCTGTGAGGTAAAATCCCTGGATATAATTTCAGAAAGGGAAGCCTGATAAAATCACAGAAAATGTATAATTATGTAAATATCAATCAAGGCAGTTCTACTTCTTGGTAAAGCTCTCCTGGACCCAGTAAATATTCACTGGGTGCCTGCTTGCAGGGATGAACCACTGTGATAGGTGAGTTTTCTTAACCCTATTATGAAGCACATTTAATAAATGCCTCTCTACTGCTCTGGACTTAGGTTTTCCTGGTGGTATTTTAAAAATCCATCCACCTGAGGATATCAGGATGAGTCAAATATCAGTCCACTTCAGAATGCTCATGTTTTTCTCAATCAGCCTCATCAATTCTCTATTATCCAAAAGCAACATGGTACAATTCTGACCATTTACCACACTTTGCCTGCAGTTACAAAGGCAAGGAGCAAGCAGAATGTCCCCCATTTGTGTTTTGGAGCCATCACACAAAGTACATGAATGTATGGTTTCTGTCTGTAGAGCAAATGGTTCACTTCTGCTCTTTTGGGAGAATGAGGTGGAAAACTGAAATCAGCTCCAAAAAAAACACACAAGAGTTTATATTGGTTTCATTAGTATTTTTTCCTTCAATAATAAATGTGTAGAATTGCAGAAGTGAAATGAGCTGCTCTCAGCTGTATTAAACTTTCCCACTTTGCAGTGACAGTGTCCATCAAAGTTCAGAACGTGACTGAAGAAGAAATACAGCTCAGCTGGAGCAGCAGCAGCAGCAGCAGCAAAGGCAGCCTCTACAACATCTCTGTCAAGGATGGAAAGGAGATTCATACAACAACTACAAACGAGACAAAAGCTGTGTTTAAAAACCTGCTTCCTGGCCATGTGTACACCATTTCTGTGGCACCATCATCTTGTGCTGAGAACAATCCTGCTTCAGTCACTGTCCGAACAGGTACCCCCTCCATCCCCCTGGCACCTCTTTTTAATTAATATAAACTCACAGTATCTTGTTGCCATGTGATCTGGATTTGATCTTACACACTCTTATTCCTGCAAGTTGTTTTTTGTTTATTTGACTCATCCCCTTACTTGGATGGCAGTGCTTGAATCAAACAGGAGTTTGCAAGAGTAAGAGCTTGCTCTGGAAAATTTCTGATCATGTTGGATTATTGAGCCACATAATTCTGTACAGAAGTCAGGATATTTTGGTTGTAAATTTACCAGAAAATATTCTGGTAGTGTGAAGTTTAGGTTCTACATGCTCTTGTGAATGCAGGCAGTCCTTAATTGTCATTGTTACCTTTTAAATTTCACCCTAGTTTACAGACATTAAGGCAAATAGTTTAATTGTGTCTCTATTAAAACTGATTCTGAAGGAACATGACGCATAATATCCCTCCAAATCAAGGTTTCTCCTTTTAAAACTCCCCATTGGCATCTCCCCCTTAGCCAGTTCCTTTAGAAAAAACTTTTTCCACTAAACAAATTACCACTTGGCACTGTATACTGCTGCTTCTCCATCACTGGAAGAGATCTAAAAGTCAGCCTGTCAAAGGAAGCCACTGGGTTATTTTGGCATGATCCACGTTTGATAAAACTGTGCTGCACTTTATCATTCTTTCCCAGTGGCTGAGAAAGTGCTCACAGTTTCTTTTTATATAACTTGAAAGATGTAACTTGACTTTTGGCAATTGTTAGTTTCTTCCAGCATTTCTTGACCTCTAAAACATAAATGTCCTTGTTGCAATCCTTTTTTGAGTTCTCTAATGGATTGTCTGATTATTCTCAAAACCTTTCTAGGGCAATTATTTTGGCAGTGGACTGTGGGGTTCCTTCTGATGGACTTACCCTTTCTCTTAGTCTTTAGGACCACAAAGCCAAGGAATTCTTATCATTATTTCCATTGAAACTTTTCAATTCTTCAGTCCACTGGCTTTCATTTATTACTTTCTCTAGTCAAGAAAAATAAAAAGAGGTTTCCTTTTGCAATCTAGAACCATCTGCCCTACCAGAAAATTGTTTGTAAGCTAATTAAAAAGAGCAATAAAACCAAGTGATCCATATTTCACGTGAAATTAAAGATTATGTTCAATTCTATGAGAACTGGAGACATAATCCAATGAGCTAACCACATAAAACCTGCTATGCCAGCCTTCAATGGGTTTTGACCCTTCATAAATAATTCAGATTAGCAAATCCAGACAAGCATACTGAGGTTTTGAGACTCCACGATGCATATCTTTTTCCAAAATAAACTGCAGGTGACTTTTACTTCTGAAAACTCCACCTAGCTTACCTGAGTTGTACAAGCACGTAATAGCACAACCTATATCTTTAGCTCTCATAAGAAATCAGACTTCTCAATGCTATTTCAGTGAGTTCTCAAATACCACCTACCCACCCACCACCTGCCTCTCTTTTGATATGCTCCAGTTTTATAATTTGCAATTCTAAGTTCTCACTGGGCCAAAGGAACTGCTGCTTAGGTGACTCCTTGGCCATAATTAAAGACTTTCACCTATTCCGTAATTTTCTTATTAGCATTAATAATGCATGCACAGAAGTGATTATCTTGATTTTCACATTTATTTTGCAGATTCTGGTTCCTGTTTCGAAAGAACTGAGTTTTGTTTAGCACAAAGTACTGGCTGTTCTGACTTAAAAGGCATTGTGTGCTCAAGTAAGTTTATAGAACCTTAACATTTGTTTATCCATAACTACAGGGTATTATTTCACAATATAGTATCTCCCAGGAGTATTTTGCCATCTGCTTTATTATGTCAGTTCACACAGCATCTGAAGTTCACACTTCTTTGGTGAAGAAGCTGCCTCCATCAAACTTCAGTGTCAGCTTCCAGCTCTATTTTAGTCTGGACTTTTCTATGTAAAGCTTTCTTCTTTTGGCTCGGGGCTCATCCACCTACTCAGGAGGATTTAAACTCACTCAGAGCCTTGCAGAGTCTAACAGACTGGTGTTCCTTCTGCTGGAATCAATGGCAGAGTGGCTGTTGAATTAGGGAGTGGGATGCACCCTAAATAAAACAGGAATGGCGAACAGTTCGTGAGGATTGTGAGGGCTGACAAACTTGGAGAGATTCAGCTCTGAAAGTTTCAAAGCCACTGCATTAGACACACATGATACACTTTAAACATTATTATTATTACTATGATGATGATGATTATTATTATTAATAATAATAATAGTAGTAATAATTTATGGTATCAATTTATATTATAAATACATGAGATAATAAAGTCCAAAGACCAATTGTGGAGGTAATCCTGGGATTCACCTAATTGTTTCTTCTTTATTTTTATTTTTTCCAGATAACCAAGCGTTTGCCTGCAGAGTTTTGTTAAAAAACGAGACATTTAACAACACACTTTATAACTCTGATAGTGAAGGCTACATAAACATGTCTGAAAGTTTCAAAGAAAAGGTAAGTTGATGCAATCTTCTTTGTCAATGAATGAACTGCAGAAAGGTTTGTGATTAGCAGCCTTAGTCTCCTACATTCATTGTTAAATCAGGACTCTGACAGGTGAAAAAGAGAAAGCAGTACAGGAAGCACAAAATCTGCCAAGGACAGAGAGCTTGTTGTCCAATGAGGAGGGCTATATTCCCTAAGCCATCCTCAAATTTAAGTTATTTAGTGAAAGGCACTTTAAAATTCTATTTTTGTGAGGAACATCCCGTTCTGTTTATTTTCTCCCACTTCACTAAACTGATGCCTGTGGAGCCAAAAAAAAGGGAGTTACTCAAAACCAGCATTTCAGCACAGATTTGGAAACATGAAAACTTTGCAAGTGTGTACTGTAAATGGCAACACATGGATTATTGGCAAGTCACCTCATGGAAGTGGCTGCAGGATTGGGCAAAGTATCAAGGGCTCCATCTCAGGAGGAAAATGAGGAGAGAAAGTGGAAGCTTTGAGCTAATAATGCTGACAGGCAGAAACATCAGTCTGCCACTCAACTGTCTTTAGCAGCATGTTAAAAAAAAAAACCCTAACAATTTCAACACCTCTCAGGAATCCTGATGTATATAAACCTGCTGGGAAGGTAAATCTACTGTGAGATAGGGGTAGACTGCTTTAAATAACTAGCACAGCTAATTTTAGTGTGATGATGATACCGTTTAGCTGAGAAACTCCACAGATTTCAAAAGCAGTAATTAATTTGTTCTCACCACGCCAACTCGGAGGTAACCTTGTCTTATGACTGCTAACATCTCCACTTCATGGATAGAAAATTTGTTTTAGTGGATGTAAAAGGTTTCCTCCAACCTGACTGAACGCAGCAGGAATTCCTTTACTGGCTTTTAATAAGCTTTTACCTCATGCAAAGTGTCAGCTTTTCTTCAAAAAAAATGGCAAAATCAAAGAGAGGCTGTACTAATATGGTTGAAAATATAGACAATTTCTCTATTGGATTTTTTTTCCCAATTTGAATGTTGAACTATTTCTTTTATATTCCACAGTACTTCCACTCTGTAGTTGTAGCTTTGAAATGTTACAGTTTTGCCTGCATAAGTCAGGTTTCCTATCTAGACTGCTCATCAAGGTGAGGAAAAGAAAATAATTTTTGGAGCCTCTGGCCAAAGAACTTAAAGGGATGTAAAGTTTGGGGTGGGGGGTTTATTCCATAGAAAAGATGGAGCAGTGACTCAGAGCAAGGTTTGTTATCATCTTTGAAAAATAGTAATCTTTCAGACTTTTCAGGTAAAATACCATATTTATCCACAGGGAGAAGATAGCTTCTCTTAGTGGGTTGAATCAAACACCTAATTTTCTGAAAAGATCAGTCCTGACAAAAACATTTCAACCAGTCTTACTTAAAAAAGGGTACTGCTTGTTCTTGCTTTGTATCCATATGAAAGCACTAAGCAAGACTCTACTTTTGGAGGTATCAGTGTAATTAATTTGAATTTGATTGATGTCACAGGAATACACTTGGTTTATGCCAGAATGATTGAGAGGCAAATCACACCCTTGTCTCTCTTTGCAAAGGTATTCTGTAATGTCATGACTTTGAAAATCTGGTGACAAAAATAAGTTTCAAACCTCTCACATGAAGTTCTGTGCTGGTAGTGTGTGCAGGACCACGCTTGAAGTTTAGTTGCACATGTTAAAAAAAGTTAGGGGACACTGAACATCACTTTGGAAATATTGGGTGCTCTTTGTAGATCCCAAATTTTGTACAGTCGGGGTCCCATATGGGTTTGTGGAGGAGGACAACTTGTTTTAATGCATTATTCATTGATAACTAGCTAAACAGATTGGAGCTTTGGAAGTCAAACTCAGATTTCACATTTTCAGTCACAGACAATGCATCGCTCCGGAATCCTCTTCCAATGAGTTTTTTTTATTTGTCATCCCAAAGCAATTATATTGAAAGAGTAGTTAGTGAGGGAAATTGAATACCCTGATGTGTGTGCTCCTGCTCTGCCTCAGCTGACTGACAAGTGGAATAAATATCAATTTCACCTTGCACAGGTTGTTAAAGCAATGCACGCTGAACTGGGGAATGACCACTCTGACATTTTCATGCTGGGGTTCAGACCTGGCAGTGTGATTGCTGATTTTCTCTTTCTGCTGCCAAAAGAAGAAGCCAGGGATGTGGATGATATACAGACCCACCTCAGTAATGTATTAAGGAGGGAGTTTGGGAGCCAAGTTGAAGTGCAAAGTAAGTGATGCTGAAAGAGCTTCTCTGAAATGGTGTGGGGATTAAAGGGTCAGATCTACTGCTGTTAAATTAAGATGATAAATTAACTTCTCTCTTTTAAGAGATTCAAATAGTTCAAGTAACCTATTTAAACATTCACTGAACATATAGTGATTTAATACAGATGATGGACCTATTTTAAAGAGTCATTACACATACCCAGTTCCAGACTCAAAGGATGGGTTCTCTTCACACTAAAGGATCTAAAGACTCTCATGTTGCACCATTCCATCCAGCAAATCCTCAGAGCAGCTGTTATGGGTGTCACCAAGAGATCACAAGGGCCCTCATAAAAGATTTCTAGTTAACAAATCTTCACCACATACAAAAACATTTTCAATATTATTCAAAAGTTTCAAAGCTGCCAAGCAGTAAAACACAGCTGTCACTTAGGGCTCCAGGATTTCTTACACCCACTTTTTTACTGTTTCTAGCTAACATTCTTAAAATGTGCTTTAAATTTCCAGCTCTGGCTGTTCAGTCATCAACTGACAACAGCTCCTCCTGGAGAGTAGCAGTGATTGTCCTTGGAGTTTTACTTGGAGTGGCATTAGTGCTGATTCTGATGGCAATACTGTTTTACATCTGTGTGAAGAGAAGATCAGGTAAATACTTGGTTGAAACATCAGGAGTCATCGGAATGTGTGTCTACAAGCACTTATAAGATAAACCATCCGTTTCGCTTAAATATTTTGACCAAGGCAGAAAATGAATATATTTATCTTATAATTCAATGTTAATTGTGCATAATAATTTAGGATAATTCCACCCTTTCCTTCCCAATGTCCATTGCCAGACTCCTGAGCTTCTAACAACACCTAATGAATCTTCCTTTAAACAGGTATGGAATTTTCCCCATTGTACACGTGGTAGAGTGAGGAACAGAGAAACTTCTCTTCAGCCTGTCCCCTGTAGGTACTGCAATGACTCTTAACACTGGCAATCTAGAGAGACAAGTCCCAAACCACTCAATACTATATTTAGGTGACACTGAAAACAGGGTGCCTGAGCCTGGTAGCTGTGGCAGGTCACCTGAATGCTCAGCTGAGCCCAGAGTCATCCTGTTGAGTTTTGTGCACTTGCCCAAGGGTGATTCACCTCCCCTGAGACTTTTATCACTGTATAAAATGATATCTATATATATATATATGCTTTTTTCTCTCCTGTGACTGCAGAATGAGCCCAGGGTAATTAGCGTTCCAGCACATGCAGCTTGATTAGGAGTTTGGAGAAAAATGGGATACTTCTCAGTTATGTGCACTTGATGTAGAAGTCTGGTGGACCAGAAACTTGATTTGGAGGCTTCTGAATTCAAGGTTTTTTAATTGCTGGGCTATGAAGAAATAACTGCTTATGTGTGTCAAATGTACAGCATGATAAATACAGCTGTGCTTTCACAGCATAGTCTCAGAGGTGGGGAAGGCAAACATTAGGTTAACTTGAGCCAAAAGTATTTTATTCACCTATTTTTGCCTGTCAGAAATGGTTGGCTGAGCAAGGATGCCATATAGTGCAATTTTGTCCTGCTCTTGATAATCCCAAAGAAGAGTCCAGTCCAACAGAAGCAACTCCTTAGAAGCACTGGAGCAGACCTTGCTTCAGATTTCCTCTAATTGCTTTAGAGCAATTAGAAGAAATGACCTTTACCTTTTCCCACCACTCTTCACTGCAGTCCTGGTGCAGTTCTGTTTCTACTGTGGTGCAGTTTTTCCTGCTTGGAATGTGCTGAGCAGATGACAAAGGGGCAGTTTACTGCTGCACATATTTCCAGCAGGATTTATGAGTTTCATTTCAAACCAGCTCTCCCTGTATCTGTATATTTTGCCAGTCTGCCTCCATTTGGAATTCCTGTTGAGGCACTGAGTATTAACCCATGATGTTGAGGCCTGGCTCACAGCCCCTGAACACCCCTGGTTTTTGGGGCTTAGGTTGTGGTTATTTGGCACAGATCAGAGTACATTGGTGCCAGAACTGCAGCACAAGCAGAGTGGAGGTGCACAAGCAGCTCTGCTCTGCTCCCTGTGCAGCCACATTCATTCTTCTCATCCCTCCTTCCCTGTGCTGTAACACAGCTCCTGGGACAGCCCTGCTGAGGACCCTGTCTGGAATATTATTTTTAGTAGCAGGGACCTATGAAACAGGGTCTTGCATGCCTTGCTCTCCCTTTCCTTCCATGTAGGGTCAACTTGTCTGTCCTGATTAAGATCTGGGGTGTGGAGACACAGACACCTCACTGGTGGGAAGAGAGTGATTAGGATTTATTAAACTTATATTTTGTGGCTTTTAAATATAGCTAGCTCTGGTGTTCTACTCACTGAGCAGTCACTCAACAATGTATTCTGTTAGTAAATAAAAGTTCTCCAGGGAACTCTGTTGAAAATACAAATGAGTGTTCTCAGTTATGTTAATACTCTTTCATTTCTGTTTTGAGGGATCTACTTTGAATAGCAAATCCTCATTGTCAGTAAACCTTTCTGATGTCCTTGTAAATAGTGTTAAATAGAGACCATGTACAGCAGGCTTGAACAATCCTGGGACTGTTCATGCAAAATGTATTTAATGTCTTCGGGGGAATAAAAAGTGGTATTTTAAACAATTTTCTCAAAGATGCTTTACAAATAAAATCTTTATTTTTACAATTGTGCATTCTGAAGGAATCTGCTGTTCTTGTTTTGTCATGTAATTTAGAGCCTCTTCTACCTGCAGGGGGGGAGAGGGTGGCCAGTGCAGTCAACAACAGAGCTGACCTTGGTAAGATTACACAGGAGGATGATCTCTTGGAGCTAAATCAAACAAGAGAGGAGATCTACTGAATCTATCCTTTTTTACCTTCTACTTCAATAAAAACCCCCCTACTACCACAGTGTGGAGTCTAGACTCTGGGAACTCTCTGAAAAATAGAGCAGAAGAAGCCAGACTTCCCCTTTCCACAGAGGAGCATTTGGGAATGCTCCCAGACAGCATTCGGAGGGCTCCTCATGCATATTCCCTTCTCAGGAACAGGCAGCAAGTGGCACAGAGAAATAAATGGCTGAGCACAAGACAGTCCATTTATGGAGGCAGCTGCCTCCTGTTGGAATCAGTGGGATTTAAGCAATTCCTCAATTTTTGTGTGTCAGGATGTCTGTGACTGAAAAAGGCATTTTGCCTGTTTCAGACTTGCTTTTTTCCCCCTGGAACTGACTGACACTATGATCCAGAAAAACCTGAGCTACCAATCCCTCCCTGCATGCTGTGATTTTATCAAGGCCTTAGGAAGTGCTGTGTTCTGTTCCCTTTGCAACTGATGAGATGAGACTCAAGTCTTCAGCTGACTTTTTTCAACAATTTCACTTTTCCACAATTTATTATTCCAGCTTTTTCTTCACGAGTACGAGAAAATCATGGTGCTCTGGAACCAGGACCATACCCAGTTGTTGCACTGCATTCCCAAGGGCACAGGCAGTTTGGGACTGGATAAAGCCAAGCTTGGGAAGAGCAGGTTGTGCACTTGCCATCTTCTATCTAATTGAGATTATTTAGGCTGGGGAATTGCCATCTTCTATCTAATTGAGATTATTTAGGTTGGGGAGTTACCATCTTCTATCTAATTGAGATTATTTAGGTTGGGGAGTTGCCATCCTCTATCTAATTGAGATTATTTAGGCTGGGCTAGGAATTTCCCTTAGTGCCTCGGTCATTGTAGATTCAGGATGGCCTAACACCTTGAAAGGGAGGAGAAAGAAACAGGACAAGCTCTCAGATTTAACCAAGCTGGCCTGGGGAACACTGGGAATGCCACGTCTGCCCTGCTGTCCCCCAGCCTGTGACAAGCCAGGTGCCAGAGGAGCAGAAGGAACTGGGGATCAACACAGGGAAGCCACAGGGCCAGAAGTTCCCTCTGCAGGGAGCTGGATCTGCCATGTGCTGGAAGAAAGTCTGGAGTGAGACACTAAAGGGTCTGGAGACACTCAAGTGACACGAGTCAGCAACAAGAGGGGTCAGAGCCACAAAAAGCATACAACGTGCCTTCCCCAAATGTAGCTGCTTGTTTTCCTCTCCTCAAACAGCAAGAAAGGGCTGTAGGAGTTCAGGACATCCCAAGAACAGACTGACCTATAGCCTAAGGAGTGTTTGTGTGCCTTCAGCATGGCCTGGGAAAAGGAGCTGGGGGATTTGGGTCAGGCATGACCTGCTGAGACATCAGCCAGCCCACACTCCCTGCACTGGACACTGCAGGGCTTCACCACTGCCTGTGGCTGGTCCTCATGATTGACTCTGCAATAAAAAACCTCCTGGCATCTGCTTCCAAGTGTACTAGTGGGGGAAAAAAAATTCCAGGAGCAGAAAGATTACTGTTGGTAATCCAAGCAGACCTGTGTCATTTTAGTCGCTTTTATGGGAGCTGGGCTGTCCAAGGACATTGCATTCTGGGGACCTAAATCAATAACATCCCTGTTTAGCTACCATTGAATGGATCAGGCTGGTCTATCTGCCTGCTGGAAACCCAGATTTCCCTTTCTGAGCAGATCCAAACTGTACTGCTGCTGAAAAGGAGTTGGATTTAAACTTTTTTTGTTGTTGTATAAACACACCCATCTGCCAATTGTTTCCAGTGTTAACTGGTTCTTTTATAAGGACTCAGTTTCTGAACAGTCCAAAAATTTAGGGCTGTGCTCAACTTCTGGTTAGAAATCTTGCAGTGGAAAACTGGGATTTGTCCAGCTCACATCCACTTTGCTGTCCCATGCCCCCACTTAAAATTTGTCCTGAGAAACTGAAGGTCTTTTGAGCTGTAGGTTAAACCTGTCTCCATTCCTCTGGCTGCGGAGGGCAAATTTATTTTTCTTGAATTGAGAAAGTAATTAATGAAATATTGAATACTTGTGAATTTGGACCAAAAACTATAGCAATAACTGATGTTTTAATTTAGGGATATTTAAGCTGTTGTTGCTGGTGGTGTACATGCCCTGTTCTAATCTCACCATGATCCTGTGCTGGCAGCAGCACAACACAGATTAGGCAGGATTAGAAACGACTCAAAATGATTTTAGGATGACTTGGTCCTGTCAGTGGTTGAGGCATTTCCTACACCAACACTGGACTCACAGAAGACAAGTTCAGTTTCGTTTTCTGCACTTGTGTGCTCTCCCAGTTTGGCTGAGTTGCTGCAGTGAGTCAGTGCAGCTGTGGGATCCCACAGCAGATGTGCACAGCCAACCAAAAAATTATTTAATGGATTAGTTAGAAAAAGGGGATATGTATGAGTGGGCTGACTTCAAAGCTATCTCACTGCCAGTTATTCTTTCTTCTCAACTTCAGCTTAATAAAGAAACATTTTTATTTTTTTTTTAAAGATGAGGCTGAACGAATATAGCGCCACATCTGAGCCTCCATAAATCCTGTCAACACCTTGATTACACATGGAAAACTCTCCATCCAGGAAGGTGTGGGACCAGAAAGAGCTGCACTGTGCAGCAGGAGCCAGCAGATAGCGCTCCCTGTGCCGCCAACAGCTGCTCCAAGACCTGTTTGCACCAAAATCTTCACTAATTCACTCATTTTCGGCTCAGCACAGGGCAGCCTGGGAACTTCCTTCCTTCCAATGGCTTAAGTGCACTTCAATTCTCTCTTTGAGCCGTGGCTTCTTTCCCAGCACGTGAGATGCCCTGAGAGTAGGGGAATTAATGAGTTTAATTGCTCTGGAGAGGTGGACACACCAAGGGAGCTGCACATCCTGCAGGTGTGACCCTGGGCACACCAGAGTAAGAGGAGCCTCTTTGAGCCAGGTCTCATAAGCTCTTGGAGGTCTATTACTCACCCAAGATGGCTCAGCTACCTTTGGAGGCATAAAATCAGCAGGATGGCTTCTATTGCAGTGTTGGAAACAAAAAAGCTTAATAAAAGGCAAAATAAACAGAGAAAAACCGAGCCAGGTGCAAGAGGTTCTTGCCCCTGGTAAAAGACCTCACAAAAGTGATTAGTTCCTTTGTCCACTTCTTTTTCTAGTAAATTGCCTAGCCAAGACTTTTTGGCTTCTGTCCAGATAGCTGTCCTTAAGTTTGAGGTGAAGTTTCTAAGGTCTTATGAAATGCCTTTTTACCTAATCGAGGAGAGAAACTTTTGAGCTTCTTTCTTTTTTAAGGGGATAAAGGATAGTTTTGTCACTCCGTCAACAGGGGCACATTCCTACACACCAGGGGAGCTGCACATCCTGCAGGTGACCCTGGACACACCTTTGGAGATGCACATCCTGCAGGTGACCCTGGACACACCTTTGGAGATGCACATCCTGCAGGTGACTCCAGGCACACCTTTGGAGCTGCACATCTCTCAGGTTCCCTCTGGTTGAGATGACCCCGAGGTGTGTTAAAAATCTTTTTCCCCAACCCAGCTGTCTGAGAAGAAGTCAGAAGTCTTCGGCTGTCGCTCTCAAGGTTGTTTATTATTTCTTACCTAAAACATTTTCTGTCTGGCCTGCTGAGGTCTGTTCTGCAGGTCAGTCTGAGGCACACTCCCTGCCCCTGGGCTGGTGTTGTCTTTTATACTACAAACTACATATTCGATATTTACAGTTATGTTCCAATGCCTATCACCTGTGTTAGACAGAGACTTTCTACTTACATCAATCCCAAAGTGCCACCATCACCAAGAAGATGGAGGCTAGGAAGAAGAAGGGAGAAGGACAGGACAATGCCCAAATCCCTCCATCTTGTCTCCATAGACCCCCATAGTAAAATTCCTTAAAATTCCATCTTTCACCCTGTGACAGCTACTGCCATGCTACTTAAACCTTTGTGACTTGTAATTCTTCATATAAAGTTGGTAATTTGCTCCATGGGTTAAGACCGAATTCCCAGGTGTCTTTGACTTCCTGACAGGGTCCCCGAGCCCCTGCCAGGGCTTTGAGCCACTAAGGGCACCCAGAGAGATGTCCTGGGTTCTGACACACATCCTGCAGGTGACCCTGGGCACACCAAGGGAGCTGCACATCCTGCAGGTGACCCTGGCTGTGCCCTGGCACCAGCTCTGTGGCCGTGGTGGCACAGGCACAAGGAGCCTTGCAGCTCTCTGCACATACACTTAAGCTCCAGGGGGAATTACAGCCAAAAAAGGAAGGGATAAAGGTGTCTGTGGGAATCTCAGCATGATCCTACCTGTCTCTCTGAGCACCTAAATATCAGCTTAAAGCACAGCCCTGAACCCTCAAAAAATGCTCAAAAAACTCACTTTTCTTCATTGTCACTGGCTGGTATCTTTCCTCCCCTCTTTGCTCTGAGTATCACAGAATAACAGAATAATTTAGATTGGAAAATACCCCTAAGGTTGTTGAGTCCTGCCTGTGCCCAAGCCCACCTTGTCAACAAGCCCAGAGCACTGAGTGCCACATCTAGTTGTTCCTTGAACACCTCCAGCGACAGTGACTCTATCACCTCCCCGGGCAGCCCTTTCAAATGCTGAACAACACTTCCCATGAAGAAATTCCTCCTGGTGAGCAGCCTGAACTTTCCTGGTGCAGCTTGAGGCCCCTTCCTCTAGTTCTAAATAATAAATGGGATGGCTCTCACTAACAAGATTTTGGTCCTGTTTGGGATAGGATATAGATCCTTTCCATCCCATATCCCTCTCAGCATGCCTGTTGAATGCATCTTGAGCTCAACACACACACATTACAGAAAATGCACTATTGCACATGCCCTTGTCCTCCCTGCATGCAGAGCTGCAGCCTGATATTGTGTTTTGGCAAAGACTGGGCAACCCAGGAGGAGAGGAGAAGACAGAAAAAAAAATATTAAAGCAAGGACAAGCTGAAAAATTCTTTAATGCCAAATTAGTGCATGCTGGTTGAACTAAGAAAATTGAGGAGGGCTGTGACTGCTTTCCTCTTCGTGGCAGGTCAGTGCCCAGAGCCCTGGGAGCAGCAAGAAAACAGGGATGTGTTGTGGCTGTGAGATCCTGACAGGAGACACCTGCTCTGATCCTCACTGCCAGCAACCTGCCTGCCTCAGACCAGCAGCTGGCAGCAGGGTGGCTCAGCTGATACTGAGATGGAAACCAGATAAACCCTTTCTCCTCCTTTTTTTAAAATATATTTTGTCTAGGCACAAAGGTTTGTGGTTGGCCTGTTGCTAACAATGAGTGTCCTTATGCTGCCCTGAGAAAAATGTCCTCATTTCTAGCAAAAAGTGCTGAAAAACCTAGTTAGAAAAGAGAATGGATCTGCAGTTTTATGCCAGGCTTGAAAATGCCCTTTTCTTTGAGTTGTTCAGTCTCATGCCAGGAACAGGTTCCTGCTTTGCTGTAGCAGCTCTGTACTCGGGGTGTCCTTAAAGCCTTATGCAACACGAGGGTGTAAAGGCATGTCAGGTATTTACAGTTCTCTCACAGGAAAATATGCTCTAGGCTGTCACTGCCAAAAAAAAAAAAAAAACCCAAACAAAAAACCAAACAAAACCAAAAACCCTAGCAAAGGAAGCTCTTGGGTCACTGTAAAGAGGAATCTGATTTTGTTCAGCTTGTGCAATGGTAGAAGTGGCTGATATCCTAAATATGAGGAAACAGATTTCTGCTCTGTCCTGCAGCTTGTGTTGCTATTGTGTCTGTCTTGTTCTCTTTTATTAAATGATCTCTCCAAGGGTAGCCAGAAACAGTTGCCCTTTTTCATACTCTACGTTGCACAATGCAGTCTGCAATTATTTCATTATTACTTTAATTAGTTTTTCTTGTGTTAAGGATACAATCATCACATATCATCATTTATTTATTTATTTATTTAATTAATCAACTACTCAGCTCTTAAAAGAGCTGAGAGAGTTGAGGGGCTTAAAAGGGAGTGAAATGGCTATTCAGTTTTGGAATTACCTCGGACACAGACTCGAGAGTACAAAACTAGCTGTCATTTTTTTTCCAGGCCAAAACCATTGCATTGGAAGATTCAAATGGCTCTGTAGGACCCTGCTTGATTTCCTGTCAGCTCAGACTGGCCAGGGAGGCTGCAGGTGCCAGCCTTCAATCTGCTTCAAACAGGATGGTGGGGAGTTCAACACTGGAAACTTCCCTGAGGGCTCCTTCCTTCCCTAACCATCTTCTCCTCCTCCCCTCACTTTCCCAAATAAAGGCTCTACAAAAGCGGAAGATTATCTTGAATAAAATTATGCTGGAGATGTTTCCATCAGTCTGGGGGGCTGCCATAGTAATCTGGCCTGATATCTTCTGCTGAAAAAAAGTTGTCTGAGCGAAGTCTGAGGAGCTGCTGTGATAATTTGGGATGGCCAGTGAGTGCTCCTGCCCTTAACAACACACCCCACTGCCATGGAACATTTGTTACACCATGAGCATGTACATGACTGGCTGCAAGGAGCTCCTCACCACAGGTGCTGCATCTGGAAACTCCAGATGTCCACAGAGCGTGCACAGGTGAGGTGGAAAGTCAATCTGAACGGTTCAAAACAGAAAAAGGAAACAGAGAGATGCTTGCTGTCCATGCACTGTGCAGAGTGCACCTCGGTGGAAATAAAAGTAGAAAGATTTTAGCTGTTCTCTGCAGCTGTCAGTGCTGAACCAAGGCTGGAATCTTTAAAAAGATTTGGTAACTTTTAAAAAACGTTGTGCTCAGCATAGGGTAGCTGTGTATTTTCTGTCTGACTGGATCAGAAGCCAGTGGCTGCAGAGGCACCACTGATGCCAGTTCTGTTCAGAGAATAGAATAGAATTCTATTTATATTTATATTCTATTTATTGAGAAGAGAAGAGAAGAGAAGAGAAGAGAAGAGAAGAGAAGAGAAGAGAAGAGAAGAGAAGAGAAGAGAAAAGAGAAGAGTTTGGGTTGAAAGGGACCTTACAGATCATCCAGTTCCAACCCCCTGCCATGGCCAGGGCCACCTTCCTCCTGACCAGCTGGCTCAGATCCCCATCCAACCCAGCCTTGAACACTTTGAGGGATGGGGCATGCACACCTTGACATGTGATTCAGCTACATTCTTGTGAGGTTGGAATTAGTATCCTGTCCTAATCTGTCCCACACTGTACAGTATCATAAAATAACATAAATAGTTCAGCAACAGGTAAAATAACATCCCTCAAGGCATTTATCACTGGGAAAGCTTCTAATGGGCATGTTTTGATTAAGATTGCACTGGAGGCACTGTTAGGCCTGAAGAGATTAAATATTTGAATCAGTGATTTGGAAGTAAATATAACTCCTCTGCTGATTAAGGTGTGTGACTTAAGCAGAATGGCAAACAAAGAGGAAAGAACGGCTGCAATGCAAAGATCTTGACTTCTTGATAAGCTTGACTCACTTAAGTGAAAAGTATTTAAGCAGCTGAGCGCCCAAATGCACTTTTAGGAATCAGGAATGAGGGCCATGTCTCCATCCAGAACAGGAGGCTCTATCTCCCAGCAGGAATGGATTCAGCAAAGGATTTGGCAGGGGAAGGATCAGCATGAGCTCCCCCACAGTTACATTGTGGCCAAAAAAAGGTTAATGGGATGCTTGGATTAACAGTGCATGAGCAGGGCGATGTTAACTCTGAATATGGCACTGGTGGGATCAACACTGAAATCAGGTTTTGGCATCAACTGCTTGAAAGGGAACCCTAAAGGGTTCAGTGCTTTTAGTTTATACCAAAAAAAAAAAAAAAATGATGCAACTTTATTATGCCTTTGCTGTTATTATGAGGTATTTGCCTTCTTGAGAGCAGGAGAGGGAAAAGTAACAACCTGCAAAGGGCTTTTAAACCTGTTTAAACACGCATGTAAACAAACTGTAAACAGCTGAAAACTGGGCTGGGTACGTAAATTACAAACTATTTTACAGCAAATGACGAACTGGGTGGCGCAGGGAGCCGTGCGGGGCCGTGTGAGGGCAGGCAGGGGCACGGCACGGCCGGCCGGTGTGGCGGGGGAGGCAGGGGCAGGCCGTGAGGAGCACGGACAGGCGGCGGGGAGCACGGGAGCGGCGTGGAATGGAGAGAGAGGCAGGAGAGTGGGGAAGATGGCCCGCAGGGTGGGAGAGGCAGGAGAGTAGGGAAGATGGCCCGCAGGCAGGGCCGCAGGGCTCGCCGTCCCGTCAGGGCCGAGCAGGCCGCGGCGGCAGGAATGAGGAGCCCGGCGCAGGCAAGCGGAGCGGACGGAATGTTCGGCTCCGAGCGTTCGGCGGCTACTTTGGGAGCTCTAAAGGGTCAAAGGTTCGAATCCACCCCCCGGCAGCCCCTTATCTCCGCTCCTCGCACATCGCTTAGAGTGTGGCGCGGTCCCCGCCTCGGCAGAGCGGGACTAGGCTGCGGGTGAAGAGGAAGACATGAAAAGGAGTTTGTGTAAGGCCAGGTACTTTCCACTTCAATCGGTGAAAGGCGATCGGCCGTCTCAGCAACGCCAGACTGCAAAGCCTCTCAGTGCTCTGCCCAAGCGGGAGCTGGGTGCACAAACTGAATGAACTCACTCGGCTCCTGCACCGGACAGACACTTCCAATCACACATCATGGGAGATAAATATCTCCCTTTTCCCCTTATAAGTCATTCTTCTCTTTCACTAACCTACTTATTTCACCTCCCCATGCTTTCCCTACCTGTTCTCCCTTTTTCTCCACCGCACACCAACACCTAACCCATGCCACAAACACTCTCAATCTAACCAGAATTATTTTTCTCAACACCCTCCTCAAACCTCTCTCCTTTCCACTTTCATTTCCTTCTAATAACAATTTACAACAGCCACAACACTTTTTGATGGTGATTACTCCACCTGTCCCCCCCACTTTTACTTCCCTAGATGATAAATAAACCTACCAAAAAAAAATGGGGCTGGGCATAAATAAAATGCAAACATAATCCAAAAGACATCCAAAACACTTGGTGGTTTCAAATGACAAAATGATCCTCTGGCCACGACAAACTCTTTCTTGTTGCAGTTTTGTTCTGGTAAATAGTTGCATGAGCCTTTTCACAGTTGGCACTTCCTTTTTGCTCTCAGCTTGACTCTTTAGGAAGATTTCCCCTGGAATATTTTCCAGAAATGTCCCTCAACTCTGCCCACAGCAGCTTACATTAACACCAAGTTGCAACTTGGTCAGGCTGAGGTACACTTGCAGTGAAAATTCCATCTCAAATATTTTGCCTTTTACAGTTCTTTCTTTTTCCCATCTCCAGCATGAGTGCTCAGGGGCAGGGTGCTGTGGGAGAGGTGCTGCTTGCAGCTTTTGGTGAGAAAAACGTGAGTTTGGGGCATGGCTGAGAATTCCCCCTGGAAACAGCTTTCAGGTACTCAGCCCAAGTCAAATCCTTCAGGCATCAATCTTTCCCTTTCAGGCATTTCCTTCTGCCTGACTTTTCCTGGTGATGTCTGTGTGTCCCCCTTTGCCAGGTGCTTGACTCCATCCCTTGGCAGCGCAGAGGGAAGCTGAGCTCAAGGATTTCAGGAGACTGCTGTCCACATTGCAAATTCAGACTTTCGTCCCACTGTGAGAATATTTCCTTCCCCTAATCTGCTCCCAACAGGTTTGCTGGAGCTGCTCTGTTTACATCCATTGAAAGCAGTGAGTTCACATAAATTATGCCCAATCTCTGACAAAATAACCCTATTTGTTCAAACAGGAAGCCTGGCAGTGTTTTTTCTTGCTCTCTCCTAGCACATCTTGGGATCAGCTGGCAACTGAGGGCTACTCAGATACACACTGATGAACCACCAGCTCTTGCAGAGCTCAGCTAAGCCCCTGTGGTTTCTTCTTCCCAGTGCTGCCCCCATTCAGTTTGCTTAAAAAAAAACCAAAAAAACAAAACACCAAAAAATCCAGAGAAACCAAACCCTGATTGCCAGGAGCACCACAGGCAGCAGCCACAGAAATGAGCTGCAGCTGAACTGGTCACACACAGGTTGCTGTTCTGCCCTTGGATTTTTTGTCTGTGCATCTCTGCTGGAGGGGGATGCTCCAGTAGCCAGATGTAAAAATGCAGATAAAATATGGTGTGAAATGAGCATGGGAAACCTCTTGTGTTGTTCCTGGAAGTGTCAGCTGAAGGCAAATGTGGTGGGAGACATGGCTCAGGTGGCATCCCTGTCTGTAACACTGGCCGTGGCTGTTCCACGTCAGGTGTCTGGAGCCCTCCCCTGGTGAATCCAGAATCCACCCCAAATCAAGGTCAATATTGAAGAAGGAAAGCCTGAATTTTCTTTTGGGGATGCCCGTTTCATTCCAGTCTCTCCAGGATCCTCACTCTTCTGAAAGAGAATCCTTGCTCAGACAGCAATTTTCCAAAAGGCAGCTGAAATTAGAGGTGGATCCCACCCATGACACAGAGTATACCTGACCTGAAAGGAATGACTGATGATGTTCTTCAGTGTTAAATAGATCTGAAGGCAGATCTGTTTAAACTGACTGATCACATTCTTCTCCAATAGCATTATGGGAATAATTCCAGTATGGATAGGGAAGCATTAATGTCATGGGCACAAAGACATGACAAAATTAATTTTTATTGGACTGTTGTTCCAATAAACAGGGAAGGGGAACAACAGGAAGGACCACAGCTGTGAAATCAAATCTTCAGGGGAGGGTAACTTTGAAGTCAGAACCAAAGCATACTCAGGGTATTCAGTATCTTTTAACCATTTCAAGACTGCATTAAAAATATGTGAAATTATACCTTTTTTTTTTTTTCACCCTAAAAATTTGTAATTTGGCCAAACTGCCTTAGGTTTAGCAAAAGCCACAAGAGCCATATCCCAAATTACACCACAGACAGTTACTCAAATGATGGGTATGAAATATAGGGGGGGAAAAACCCGTGCCTCTGCTTATATTTCGGTCTCCAATATGATTTTTCCCCGTTTGCAGATTCTTTCCCCACAAAACCCAAGGTAATTTCAGGTCCAGCAGCTGAAGTGGAACAGGATCCAGGGGGTTCTCATCAGATCCAGCACAGGCCCTGCTCTTCCTGGAGTCACCTGCTGTGATGACCCTGTCTGGATGCCAGGCACCCACCAAATCCACCCTGTCACTGTCCCTTCACGGGGGAGAGAAGATAGAGGACACAGCCTCAAGCTACGCCAGGGAAGGTATAGGTTGGATATTAGGAAAAAAAGTTTCACCGAAAGAACAATAAAGTACAGGAATGCTCTTCCCAGAGAAGATGGGAGTGGGGTGGGAATGGGGGGAGAGGCAGGAGAGTGGAGAAGGTGCCATGCAGGCAGGACCGCCGGGCGGCATCCCATTGGGAATGGGCAGGCCGGGGCGGCAGGAATGAGGAGCCCGGCGCAGAGAGGCGGGACCGACGGAATGTTTGGCGGAGGGCGTTTGGCCGCTGCTGTAGAAGCTCCCAGGCCACAGGTTCCAATCTGCCTTCACGCACAATCGTCCAGTGGCTCGGGGCACTCTTCGCGGCGCGGCTGATTCCTTGGCCGTCGGTACCGGAGTTCGCACCCGTCGCTTGGGGCTCCCCATGGTGCAAGGGCTGGCATTATCACCTGCGTGCGGCAGAGCTCTCCTGTGAGGAAGGAAGCACTGTAGGAGAGCTCCAATTCACCGCACCGCAGAGAATCTCAGCAACGCGAGACTGCAAAGCCATCTCAGTGCTCTGTCCAGGGATGAGCTGAACATACAAGCTCAACATCCTGCGACTATGGGCACTGCCAATCTACCATCATGGGAGGCTAAGTCTCCTTTTTCCTTACAGCATTCTTATAAATCTCCCTTTTCCTTATAATTCATTCTTCTCTGCTTTCCATTCCTCTTTTCCCTTTTTCTCCACTGCGCATCAACACCTACCCCATGCCACAAACACACATGCTCTCAATCAAACCAGCAATCAATCTTTTTTTTTTCTCAAAACCCTCCTCAAACCTCTCTCCTTTCCACTTTCATTTCCTTCTAATAACAATTTACAACAGCCACAACACTTTTTGATGGTGATTACTCCCCCCCCACACTTTTACTTCCCTAGATGATAAATAAACCTGGAGCAGAGGCAGACAGTGGGGCTGTGTTGGGTGGAGAGGAGCACAGGAGTGGGGTGGGAATGGAGAGAGAGGCAGGAGAGTGATTCTGTGATACAATGCCCGTGAGTTAAGAGCAGAGAGAGACCACTCACTAAACACAATCATGGGCATCACTTGGGGATATTAATTGACTTTATTGCCGAGAAAATCAGAGCAGGAAAAGGAGAAATAAAAGCAGAGGTTAAAAAGCCCTCCCATCCTTGGCAGCTGTGCCTCCTCCCCTGCGCAGCGCGGCTGGGGACGGGAGCGGGGCTGTGCTCAGCGCATCGGCCGCTGCTCCTGCCCTGCTCAGCGAGGGGAGTCCTCGCCCTGCTCCAGCGGGCCCTGCCAGGGGCCGCGGCTCGGCACGGAGCGAGGGGAGTCCTCGCCCTGCTCCAGCGGGGCCTGCCACGGGCAGCGGCTCGGCACGGAGGGAGGGCTGTGTCGGGCGGGGAGGCGGCGGGGCAGCGGGGAGCACGGCAGCGGCGTGGGAAGGGTGGGAGAGGCAGGAGAGCGGGGAAGATGGGAGTGGGGTGGGAATGGAGAGAGAGCCCCGCCACTTTTATTTCCCTAGATGATAAATAAATCTACAGAAATAAAGGTCACAGGGCATAAGAAGACAGCAAACATACTCCACAAGACATCCAAAACACTGGCAAATGCCAAAATGATCCTCTGGCCATGACAAA
Organism: Pyrgilauda ruficollis; assembly: GCF_017590135.1. Lineage (NCBI taxonomy): Eukaryota > Metazoa > Chordata > Aves > Passeriformes > Passeridae > Pyrgilauda > Pyrgilauda ruficollis. Next base: position 2,611,773 of record NW_024530377.1, read on the forward strand.
CTCTTCTTCTTGTAGTTTCATTCCAGCAAATCATTGCATGAGAATTTCACAGTGGGCAGTTCGTTTTTGCTCTCAGCTTGACTCTTTAAGAAGATTTCTCCTGAAATATTTTCCAAAAAACTCCTTCAACTCTGCCCACAGCAGCTTACATCAACACCAAGTTGCAAATTGGTCAAGGTGGGATACAGTGACGGAATTTTAGTGAAAATTCTGTCTAAAATATTTTGGTTTTTTCCAATTCTAACTTTCCCATCTACCTCCTCCACACTCTCGCTGGACTTTTCCCACGTGTTGTATCCCAGCTCTGAAGTCCACAGCGGCCTTTGCAGCACTTCTACACATGAACCAGTTCTTGCAGAGACTCCCGAGCTAGCAGTGCTGCACTAAAATGCCTCCTGTGGCTCTGCTGAACATCTGCCCTCTCTTGCCATCGGTGTATTTCCACTTTTCCCTGCCCTTCCCGGTGCATTTCTGCTTGCAATGTTCTTTTTCTTTCCTGTGGGCTGCACCAGTATAGTGTCTGTAATGCTGCTGTAAGCTACTACTGTTTCCTCATCTATTTTAGGAGTCAGGGTTTTGTCCCTGCCTGCCTGTCCTCACCTTCATTTGTAACTTCCTTTTTTTTTGTCCTGGATTTTTTTTTTAACACAGTTTTAACTCTCTCCTTTTTTTTTCTTCCTTTTCCCCCCTTCACACAGAGTTGTATACTTTTTTTTTTTTCTTTTTTTTTTTTTTTTTTTTTTTTTGTCTGCAGGGACCAGGGGATCACCTGTAAAGTTAATGGAAGAGTTAATGAGGGAATGTAGGAATGCAGGAGAATGCTATTTTTAGCATGCTTCATCTTATGTAATAATTTTTTTTTTCCCTGTGTGGTATCAAAATAGATACCAAAATACCAAATAGAACTTGGTTTCTGATAAACCTGTTTTATGTTTTACAAGAAACCCCTGTAGATACTGATACTGCAGCCACCATGATAAAAATAAATCCCAGGGGGAGCTGGTCATTTACACTTGCTCAGGAAAAACTCTTGTGGAAGGCAGCACCTTGGTACCACAAACTTCTCATGGACAGAGCTGAAACTTGGTTTGTGCAGCAGATTTCAGGACTGTACATTTCAGTTCTGCTAAAGCTTTTATGTTGCTTTCCTTGCTTCTCTCTCAGCCTTTAGGAATTAACACAGGACAGCAAACATCCTGCTGGGTCTGCATCACACATTCACTAGGATCAGGGTATGGCTTCCTCTGTCTCTAGTTCCACTTCAAAGTTAAAATAATGATATTTTTATTATTTATTATATTTATTATATTTGTTTTAGTTTGGGGTTTTTTTTAACCCTGTAGATGCCTTAAACACACACATCAGTATTTCACAGCCCTTTTCAGCTCCTGTATGGAGATAATGCAGCGTTTGCAGTGTTCTAAGGGAAACCACAAGAGAGAAAAGCTTGAATAAATTGTGTGTGCTACAAACACATGCTCCAAATCAAGTTAACTAAAACCCTGGGATCCTCACTGGAAGAATGCGTCATAAATTCTCTTTATTCCTAATATTATGTGACAATTGTCTTTAAAATGTCTACTCAGGCACAGTTTAAGCCTTCAGTGAGGACTTCTGGAAGGGTCCATCCATGTTTGAGTGGTATTCCACAGCAGGTAGATATTTCTTCCCCAATAGATGAGTTATAAGTAAATAACTTTCTGTAACATCTAAGAATTGAATCCAAGGCTGAGCTTAGTCTCCACACTATTCCTTGCCAAGGGTTGCAGTGGCTGGTGAATTTTGCACGTTTCCAAGGGGGAGTCTTCCCTTATGGAAGAGATTCCCACTGCGGGTTATTAGCCCATTCTGGAGAGACAACCACATCAGGAAATCCTGGAGCCAAGAACAGCTGTGGGCTGGGAGAGCATCAGGGAGACATTTGACAGAAGCCAACCCTGTGCTGAAGCACTTTTTTGTGCATCCATCTCGCAGCCACTGTCAGGAGGGAGGACACAGCAGGGCAGGGATCACATCCGACCTGGCACAGATGTTCTGGGCAGCAGTTCCCTCCCTGCAGCGCCGTGCTGCCTGTGGTAAACACAGGAATAAAATACTTACCTGCCTCCCAGGGCTTTGTGAGGCTTATCCCGGAGACAGGAGAGTGGGGATGATGGGAGTGGGGTGGGAATGGAGAGAGAGGCAGGAGAGTGGGGAGGATGGGAGTGGGGGGGGAATGGAGAGAGAGGCAGGAGAGCGGGGAAGATGGGAGTGGGGGGGGAATGGAGAGAGAGGCAGCAGAGTGGGGAGGATGGGATGCAGGTGGAGGAGCAGCCTAAGGCAGCGCAGCAGGAATGAGCAGCCCCTGCCGGCAGGAATGATTAGCCCGGCGCCGGGAGGCGGAGCGGACGGCACCTATAGCTCTGCTCCTTGGCGCGCCTTCCGCGAAAACCTACGAGCCGCAGGTTCGAATCGGACGACGGAGCCCGGCCCCGGCTGTCTGTCGGGGTTAGCACAGCGCGGTTGGAGTGGCCCCGCGTGTTCTGCAGCGGGCGCTGCGGTCTTGGAGAGGCCCACGGAACGGCTCTCGTACGCAGATTGTGCTCCGTGGCAGAGAGGAGAGGACGCCGAGTGTGTGTTGGTGCGCGGCCTGCGAACGAGAGATCCACGCAGGCAGGGAGGAGAGGCGCGCCTAGAAATGGCTCGGCTTGGAGTGACCGCGGTCGATCTCGGCAACGCAAGACTGCAAAGGATCCCGGTGCTCTGTCCAAGCGGGAGCTGAGCACATGAACTGAAATTGCTCGGCTCCTGCGGTGGATGGGCACTTCCAATCATGGGAGGCAAAACCTCCCTTTTCCTTAAAATTCCTTCTTCTCTTACTCGTCTCCCCCCTTTTCCTTAAAATTTGTTCTTCTCTTGCACTAATCTACTCTTTCAGGGTATGGAGTGTCCTTCACTGGAGATATTCCAGAACCATCTGGACACAACCCTGTGCTGTGTGCTCTGGGATGACCCTGCTGGAGCAGGGGGGCTGGACCTGGTGACCCACTGTGGTCCCTTCCTGCCTGGCCATTCTGTGATCTAGCGATTGTGTGACCTGGCTGAAATGCAGGCCTTTGGTGTGAGGAGTAAATGAATGGAGAATGTAACTCAGTGACAACTTTCCTTCCTCTCCATTCCTGAACTACAATGGCTTGCTCACAAATCAGTGGGTGAGTCCCAGGGCCAGAAGAGCTGCCTCGTCCTCATGAAGATGGCATGCACAAGGCGATATTGGATGGTGCTTCTACTCCCCATTTCCTCAGGCAAAGCCTCAGGGAGCTCTTTAGGAACCCGTCCCTGCCTGGAGCGTGGGGACAATGCTGGCTGCCCTCCTCATTTTGTCCCGGCGAGCGACCTTCGGTGCCCCAGTCCTCGGGACAAGCGTCTGCCGCGTGTTTGGGCACAGCGACAGCCACGGCCACCAGCGGCTTGGGGACACGCTGCCCACCTTTCCCAGTGCCCAGGGGTGCCCCGACCCCGCCGCTCTCCCCATCCGCGGTGGGGGCGGGCCGGGGCGGGGGCGGCTCCAGCTCCATCCCGGCCCGCCCGCCTCCCGCAGCCAGTCGGGGCGGAGAGGCGGCACTGGAGGGCTCCTCCGCCAGCAGCCGGGCGGGCAGCGGTGCACATGGCATGTCTGATGGCGGCTTTCTCCCTGGGCAGCGCTTTGGTAAGGCGAGCCCTGCCTTCCCTGCGCGGGGCCGCGGCGAGCGCCGGGCTGGGGGGGCGAGGTGCGCGGCTGGGAGATGGAGCCAGGGCTCGGCGGGGAGCTCCCGAGACGCTTCCCGAGGGAAAAGCAGGGTCGGAGGGGTGCAGGGTGGAGGCTGAGGGATGCGAGATGCGGCGTGAGGGCTGCGGGATGAAGGATGCGGGATGAAGGATGCGGGATGAAGGATGCTGGATGAAGGATGCGAGTGTGCGAGCGGCCGGCGGCGCACGGCGGGACTTGACCGCTGGTTACCTCTGTCTGTAGCTAAGGCGGGGGGATTATCGCCGAGCATGCTCCCTGCGCCGCTGCGCCCCGCCGGCTTCCCAGCGGATTTGCGGAGGGACCGTAACCTTTGCATAACAGCGGGGCCGGCGGGGGACGGAGCGGGCAGAGCCCGCGGGACCGTCCTGCCGCCGCCGGGCTCCGGGAGCGGCCCGGCTCCTCGGCGGCTCCATAAACTACACGGGAAATAGCCCAAAGTGTGCAAAAAGCAGCTGAGAGGTGAGCGCGGTCCTGCTGCGAGCGCGGGGCTCGGGATGCGGGGCTGGGGCATCCCTGCGGGGTGGAGAGCGCGCTGCAGGTGTTGGAGCGGGCGGAGGGGGCTCAGGTGTGTCCGTGCCTTACACACGGCTTGGCTAAGCCTGCGCCTGTCGTAGCCACGGGATCGCCCAGCTTTTTCCAAGCCAAGGTGATCCCGGTAGCGGGAGGCGTTTGGATCGTCCCAGCTCGGGGGGATCCTCAGCCACAGCGGGTGGTCCCTGGAGGAGGCAGGTGTGTGAACAGGCAGTTCTGTCCGCAGAGTGACTGAAATTGTTTAATGTCCCAGCAAGAAAAATCTTTGCCTTCATACTCTCAGATGATTGAGTAGTCAGAGGCGAGGGTCTTGTCCAAGGTTCTTGTCTTGTTTCTTTTTGAATCGATCTGAACTGGAGAAGCTCTGACTTGTCACCTAGATAATCAAGGTGACCTGCTCATTCAGAGTTCCTTTTTGGATATTCCCTGTGATTGTGTGAAGGTGCCCAGTGGTTCCTCAGAACAAAAGAGGTTATGAGTGCCAAAGTCAGCCTTGAAAACATTCGGGGAAGAATATTGTTAACTCACCTTCTTTTGGCTTTTAGGGAAGTTCCCCTGCTTTAATTCTTGAGCTTTAAGATGTTTCCCATTACTCTTGTTATGGTCAAATTACATACCATGGCAGTGAACTATTTAAGAATTTGACAGTAAGTGTTACTGGATACCTGACCTCTAAGTAAGTTGAGAGCATGATTAAAATCTCTTTCTTGAGAAAATGTGGTGAGCAGAGCTGATTACTTTCATCCAGAACTTGGGGCTTGTGTGTGGAGAATGTGAAGACACCAGCTATGAAGTGGTTAAGCAGGAGTACTTTTTTTTCCCATCAGTGGTTATGTAGCACTGGAGGTTTTTAAATGTTTTTGTCAGCATTCATGACAAGTGTCTGATCTGAGCTGGGCTGCTCTCACAGCAAAGATGGGAAGACCAGGAACCATGAGAGGGAAATGGAAGTGGCACAGGCAAGAGGAGGCAGTGTCACTTCTTAGCTGAATTAGACAAATAGAGGGAAAAATAGAGTGGCAAGATCTGCAGCTCTGTCTGAGTTAATGCATTGAAAAGTAGCGCAGCACATCTGCTTTCCAAGAGATAACTTTGTATTATGTGTCAGCATGGAAAGCCTGGCACATCAGCCATCTAGAGAAGTCCTTTCCAATACAAATCTGCATCAAAAATACTAAATTTCCTAATAGACAGCTGTGCAGATGTTTGGCTCTGCTTATGACACCCACCAAACAAGAGATGACAGCGAACAGCCTTTAAACAGAACTGTTCAAAATTCTGATTAGCTGAAGAAAATTCATGACTGTTTTTCTTTTGAGCTTACACACATCCTGCTCATATTGGTGCAAGGCACCTGTGCTGGTAAAAGGAATGGAAAAAAAAATCCAAATTTTGAACGCATAATAAAAAAAAGAAGAGAAAGTGGGTGGAAGGCTGTTGTCATGGCCAGGAGGGGAGGGCAAGGAGGTTTGCTCCAAAAAGTGCCAAGTGGAATTGCACAGAGTGCTGTGATAGGCAAAGTGTAGCAAGAGGGATGGCTGTGAGCACAGGACATTGACCTTACAGTGTCAGTGGTGCAAGAACTGGAGCAGGGTTTGTGTGTTTATGTAGCTGATAAGATTTCCATTAGTTATCACTATGGAAAGCACTCAAGGATTTTGGGTGCAAAGCATTGTGCTTTCCTAAAAGACCTCCAGAAAAGAACTTGTACTGTCAACCCCGGTTGCAAAGTCTCCAGAACTATCAGTGCAGGAGGAAATAAGGCATGAAATAGTACATTTGAAAATTCTCAGAAATATAATTTCACCTTTACAGGAGCATAGGCTGATCCAGAGGAGCAAGAGCTCTTAAGACGTTTTGAGTGGCTGTCTCTTGAAATACCTGCACAAATAATTGCTCAGCCAGATCCCTTCCCCCTTCAGCTCTGTCCCAAGCCCTGGAATCAGAGTAACTAGAACCAAATGCCTTAAGTGCATGAGAAACCAAATACAATGGGGACTGAACTTATAAATGTATTAATCTGGTGCAAGATCTCAAAGAAAAACTAGTGCTAAAGGAACTGTATGTGCTGCAAGAGCTCTTTTACCTCTTCTGTCAAGGCTCAGGCAAAAGAACAAACAAAAGATTGCTTTATTTTACTCCTCTTTCACCTTTCAGCGCGTTACAGCGCTGGATTTTTGTGCTATTTAAAGAATAACTCCTCTGGTGCAGAAGGGTTTGAAACGTGTTCCTAAACAAAAGTCTGTGAACTTTCTCCACTTTCCCTGCAGGGTGGCAGCAGCTCTGCTTGCACCATGGCCGAGCCAAAGTCTGTGTGTGTTTCTGTGGACGAGGTGGTCTCCAATGGCACGGACACCCAGGACATCCGGCTCTTCAATGGACACTTAAAAAAAGTGGACAATGCTCTGACAGAAGCTCACAGGTTCTCCTACCTGCCCCGCAGGCCAGCTGTGAACATTGAGTTTAAAGAACTGTCCTACTCTATCCAGGAAGGACCATGGTGGAGAAAGAAAGGTGAGGAGAGCAAGGTTTCATCCACAAGAGGCTGAGGATGCAGCAGTTCATACAACTGCTTATTTCTGCCTCCCAATTCTTAAGTATCTGAAGTAAATATAGTATTGCTGTGCTGCCAAATATCTGTCCTGTGATCTTGCCTGTCTACAATTTATTGTTGAGGGTGGGTAGAGCATGCAGGAGTTTAAAGATGGGGGTGGGGGAAGTGAGGAGGCTTTGTTTTTTTTCACTCCTGCAATTGGCTGTTTTGTGAAATGGTTGTTTTCTCAGTACTCTTTCAGAACAGAGAGTATCTCAGAATTTCAGAAGGCATTAGACACCAGGAAAAAAAACCAAACTATTTTCTTTAAAGGTTGTGTTTGGAAAGAAATGCTGTGAGCTATAGGTTTCTCTACAGCTTAGATGGGTCTCTCAAAGCTTACAATTTCTGTGATGAAATCACTGGCTCTTGGTGGGACTGAATCCTGAGGTTCAGTCAAGGACCAGGATGCTTTTTGGGTAGCTCCTTTGCTGATCCACACTGCAAAGAGCTCACAGCCTGCAGCACAGGGCACCAAAATGATAGATATTGGGCACTTCTCAAAGAAGAGAAGTTGGGAGTAAGAAGAGATTATTCAGCTCTCTTCTCTATAGGTTCTTGGTTGATTCCAGTTCTAAAAGGTGATTCTGTCCTTTCTTCTCTGCTTGGCATCAATTCCTTTCATGCCTTCATTTGCTTTGTGTAACCGTGTGTTTCCTAGAGAGTTTTTGGTTTTTTGGGGTTTTTTTTTTGGTGTGTGTGACTGGTCCTCTCTGAAAGGAAAACTAGGTCATGAAGTAAATTCCTGCCAGCGAAAAGAAGTATGCCCAAGAGAAAAATGTTGAAATCTTCAGGAGAATTTTGTGTACTAAATGGCATAATTGCCCTTCCTCGAGGAACTCTCTCCCAGTAATGTAAATTGGTATGGTTGTGTGCTTCAGTTCTTTTTGGAGATAAGGCCCTGCCAGTGCAGCCCTCACCTGAGCCACGCTTGATACCTGCACTGGCCCTGAAACTACAAATCCACTGGCTTAAAGGTTCCACTTGAAATTGTTTCACAAAGTACTTGGCTGCCGTCTGTAAATTGTATCATTATCACAACACCAAGGCTTCAATAGTCTAAAAATGTGTGGTATGAAAAGCTCTGGAGCTGTTGCCATGAAAGTGCTACTGTATGCGGACAGGCTGTGCATACAATTATTCATTTGTTGAAAGATCTGCAGATTTCATGCTTTAATGGGTTTTTCAACATCAAAACCGTATGTAGACCCACTGGCCTTCTTTTAATTGCTTGCTAAAATTGCATGGAGCCACATTGTCCATAGGAGAACAGCTTGGTTTGGCAGCAACTTTGCTACATTCAAAATTATTCTTTATCTTATCAGAATGAACACAAAACACTGAAGGTTTTTTGTCCTCCAAGAAATGGAGCTATGCCAAAATGTCACATTTAAGATTTAAAAGCTTGAGATTTCTAACTGAATCTCTTTCTCACTGGCCAGAATTGATTGAGGGATCCTGTACCCAAAACCTCTGTTCAAATCTTCTGACATGCCTGGGTGGCTCGGCTTGAACAAAAAAAATATCCTGGCAAAACGTCCTGCTGCTGAAAATAACCCGTGGAGGTATTTAGCTCTGGGGTATGGTTATGACTGTGCCACCACATTTGGGTTTGAAAGAGGAGGTTGAACTTTCCTGGCTGGCTCTGTGGAGCGGTTCAGATCCTCCTCAGCTGGTCTCACACCTCGTGCCACTGCTGGGACCACCGAGGACAGGCTCTGAGCTGCTGTCTGCCCCCAGGGCTTGGCTCTCCTCTGCTTGCCAAGGAGCTGGCACAGACCTGGGAGGTCTGCACCCAGTGCCAATGCCTGTGAGCCAAAGGAAGGGGAATCACACCCTGTGGCTGAGGCCATTCCCATCTGCAGGCAAGCCCTTGCCCTTCTCCTTCCTCATCACTGAGAGCACAGCTGGAATATTCTATCAGTTTGGGTGCTTCATATCTATTAAACTGTTTTTCCCGGGCCAGTTCTTATAAGCCCTCGAAAAACACTTAATACACCCAAGGATAGCTCAGCTATTACTTTGGGGGCATAAAATAAGCAAGATGGTTTCTGCTGCGGTGTTAGAAACAAAAAAGGTTTAATACAAGGCAAAAAAACAAACAGAAAAACTCGAGCCAGGTACAGGAGTCTGCTCCTGGTAGAAACACTTCAAAAAGTGTTTCTTCAAAAGCCTCTCTTCTCTTTTGTTCTGTTCTTTTCTACTTGATTGATCAGGTGGGACTTTTTGGCTTCTATCCAATTAGATGTTCTGTGTTGTTTGGTGAAGTCCCTGAGGCCCTGTGAGGTGGCTTTTCACCTAATAGTTGAGAGAAACTTCTGGACTTCTTTCCTTTTTTGGGGGACAAAGGTTAGTTTTGCCACTCTGTCATTAGGGGACACATTCCTACACATATCAACAGAGACATGAAGCTGGAAAGGGTCTCTCAAAGGGGTTAAATAATGGTTCAGGGGGGTCTGAGGAGTCTGGGGCTGCTCCTGCCAGTAGTGCCAGATGATGAATTACACGAGCCCGTGGCCACACTTTGCAGTTTGGGTGGCTCAGGGTGGACACCAGGAAATAAATTCCTGTTCCCCAGCTGCAGCACTGGGATGTGTCACCCAGGGACAGTGGGGGACACGTGGCTGAGCTGCTGATCTGATCTGGAGCTGGTGGTTGTCTTGCTTTGAGTAGAGGGCTGGGCCAGGTGACCTCCAAAGGTCTCTTGCTCCAATGTTTCAGTGAGTTGCTGGTCAGATTATAGAAACCTAGAACCAAACTTTCCTCCCAGCCATGTTCTCTCCTCCAGGGACTGGCTGAATATATTGGTTTTAAAATAAAAGATTTTCCATTAGAGAAATAGAAAACCAAATTGCCTAAATAGTCCCCAGTGAAGGTAGGAACCACAGTTCAGATTCTCTGAATTGTTTTAGTGGTTCTGCCAGTAGAGGATTTTTTTTTGTGTGTAATTTGGGATATCTCTGTTCAAACCTGGTGGATTTGTAGCTGAGTGCATTGCAAATAAAACTATTCTGAATACCTTACACTGGTTCCTGTTCCAGTGGGAAACTGGGACTTTGCAGTGCCCAAGTGTTGTACCTCCAGCACTGGTGGTTACTGCAGTTCAGCACTCCTTGTGGATTCCCTGGGCTAAAAGTCTCTCATTGCTGGAATGTGAAATATTTGAATTCAGTTTTTATGAGAAGAATAGCAGAAAACATGCTGGGAAAGAAAAAAAAAAAAAGAAAGGAGATGTCTCTCAGTTCACATTGTTCTTGGGTGCTGGTTGTGGTAGGAAGAGATAAGGAATGCTGTTTCAAAAAAGTCTTTTAATTAATGGTGTTTCTATTCTGAAAAGGAGCTTAAAAAAGAAAATCTACTATTTCCACATCATTCTCTGTGATTGTAATGAATTAGTTAATACCTTTCAAGAGTGTTGGATCACAAAGGCAGAAGTACAGTTTCCTTGCAAAGACAATTTGTGCCAGCATGTTGGACAGGAATTCAACTGAAGAGCAATTCCCAGCAATTCCCTTCAGTAAAAATGGCATTGCAAAGTAATGTTAAGGTTAGGCTCTAAATTAGCAGAAGGAGGAATAATTAGTAGTGCTGCCATTGTGTTCTGTACTTAGCTTGATTGTTCAGACAATGCAACTCATGGTATGTCATGTCTTTTATTTTTCATTAAAAGCCCAAAAAAAAGGTGAATCTGCATTTCTTGTCAACAACAAAGGAGCTAAATAAGCCATAGTAGACTTCAAATTGGAATTTTTCATTTATTTTTGTCTCAACCTTAAATTGATTAATTAAACAATTAAATACCATTTTCTCTTTAAATATGAGGAGGGGCATTTTGGTTCTAAGGTTTATATGATAAATGCTGCTCTCCTTATGAGGTTTTATCAGACTCATAGCAGAGATTGGTGTGACTCTGGGGCTGATTAATTCCTGCTGCAATTTCCCCTGAGGTCAGTGGGATTAACAGGGAAGGAATAAGGCAGGTCAGTCCTTGCTCAAAGCTGCTGTGTCTGACCCACTCCATTCAGTAGGAGCTGTTGCCAGTATGGGAATTTGGGAGAGCTTAAAGAGGTAAAAGTTTCAGAAGGTCTCAGTTGACTTTGCCATTTTCCCCGTAAAGCTTTCAGGGAATTGGTCAACAGGTAGAAACAACTGTTCCTTCAGGTTTGAAGGAAAGGGATTTTTGAGTGATTTGTGAGGTTGAGGATCTTCCAGAAGTGAAAATGTGTCTCAGTCTTTGAATCCAGGCCATGTTCAAGCATGTCCTGGTGGTTTCCTGTGGCTCAGTGAGGTTTACATTTCAGAAAATTTCAGAAAGCCCCAGAGCTCCTGGAGGAACTGCTGTGAGGTTAAGATGGACTGGCAAAGCCAGAAAAAGGGAACTTCTGCATGTTTAGTAGAAATAACAGGGCTGCTTAGTCCCTGGATGCTTCTGCTTTCTTTTAGGATGAGGGACCCCGCTGGCTTGGAGGGGAAAAGAAAGAGTCCTGTATTAGATCCAGTGTGGATCCTTCAATGTGAAAAGCAAGATCTGCAGAGCTTTGGAACAAAACATGGCCAAAGTTTCACTGTCTTGTCACAAAGCCATTTGTCTGAGGGTTGAGAAGGAGACAGAAGTGGGTCTTGGCTTCTGAGCTGTGTGTTTACACTGCAGTTTGAAATGTAAATCACAGGAACACAGAGATTGGTTTTACCAGTTCATAGAAAAATTATAGATGTATAGGTTTTCATGGTAGGCCTGCCTGAAAACTGTTTGCAAGAGGATTTGGTAGATAAGTCAGTGCCTCAGGTTTCTGTCATTTCTGTTAAAAGCACCATGAAATAATCTGAATTGTGGTTTGGGGATGAATTATGTATAGTCCCCTATACAAAGCGGGCATGAAAAGTACTTTGGAGCTTTCTGTCTAGGTCAAAGTCATTCAGCTTTACTTGAAAAAGATACATACATTCTGTATAGCCATGAAAGGGCATTTCTTCTACTGTTTCTAGGTGGGTTTGCTATAATATAGCATGGAGATGGAAATATTCTGCCTATATAATTGAGTGCATCCAGTAAGAAAATAGTAATAAATCTGCTTGCAAAACACCACAACAACTCAGGGATTGCTTTTTTTTTTTTTTCTTTCCCCTCCCCTCTCACACTTCTCAGTATTCATGGCTAATTAGGCAACGCTTTAGTTGGAAATTTCTCCGTTGTTATTTTTAGGGCTGTAATGAGTCACTTGCGCTGCGTTCGAGTGCGAGTTCTGGTAGGATTTGGTCTGGAGTAACCTCTGAGCGCACGGGCTCCGGCCGGGCACAGTGCAGCCGGGGATTTTGGTACAGAAATTCACTCTCAGCAGAAAACGTGACATTTCCTGTTATTTTGGGTTTGTTCTGATGGCTCAAACCTCTTGGAAGCGAAGCGGAGAGGTGCTGCTGTCTGTGCTGTCAAGGTTGCTGTTCCGCAGCTTTGGGCGGCAGGAGGGCAGCGAAGGGCCGGGCTCCGAGGTGTCCAGAGGGGGAACACGGAGCCCTTGGAAGCTTGTTTGCTATTCATGGAAGGCCAAAAGTGGCCGTCACAGCCCGAGACAGTGTCATCAGGACAGCGTGATCCCTGCCTGCCGGCTCCGGGCGCTGTGTGTTGTGTTAATACCGCTCTCTGCGGAAGGTGGGAACTTCACCGCTGTCAAGGCGTCGGCAGAGATTTAAACAGCCTGGGCTTTGCTGATTTCGGTGCTGTCCTAGCAATTACCTCTGGCACACGCACAGGACAGACCCCTTTCTGTTTATTTAGCTGGGTGCTTCATTTTTATTTATTTATTTTATTTTTTTTTGCAGCATCCTCTCCGCTGAAAAGATCTCACACACACCCCTTCTCTCCCATCCCATCCCATCCTACCCAATCCCATCCCATCCCATCCCATCCCATCCCATCCCATCCCATCCATGCCATCCCATCCATCCATGCCATCCCATCCCACCCCATCCCATGCCATCCCACCCCATCCCATGCCATCCCACCCCATCCCATGCCATCCCACCCCACNCCCATCCCATCCCATCCCATCCCACCCCATCCCATCCATGCCATCCCATCCATCCATGCCATCCCATCCCACCCCATCCCATGCCATCCCACCCCATCCCATGCCATCCCACCCCATCCCATGCCATCCCACCCCAC
>NW_024530377.1:2626719-2750803 GCF_017590135.1 Pyrgilauda ruficollis
CCTGTAGCACTCAGACTGTGCCCACCCCACCCCACCCCATCCCATCCCATCCCCTCCGGAGACACCCAAACGAAGCGCGGGAGAGGAGGGGGGGCCGGGAGGGGAGGATTTGGCCCAGATGAAGTGCAGATCCGTGCAGGGGCAGCGGCAGAAGGGCGGCGTTGCCGGGGCAGGTGCAGTGCGGCGGAGGCGCCGCGCCCGGCGCGGTTACTGCCGGGCGATGCACTGCAGTAACCCGGCGGGATGCGCGCCTGCCTGGTTGGCTGCTCCAGCCTCTGTTGCTAAGATGGGAAGGAGGGAGGGAGAGATGCAGAACGGGAACGAGAAAAAAAAAAAAAAAACACTTTCCGAGAGATTTTTCTTTCCTTTTTTGTCTGAGAGTGTGTTTTCATCTCTTGTGCAAATTAAGATCCATATGTTAGGAGGAGTAAACAAGTTAGGCTGGTTGAAACCAACTGCAATACCGGTAAAAGGCTCTTTTTAGGCAAATGTTGTGTAGATTCCTTTTCAGTGCTTAAAGTGTTGGCATAATTAGGCATAATTTTTTAGCAGAGGGTTTCTAAGCACGTGCTTTAACCTTGATAAAATCCGTTTAGTTTTTCTTCTGACGCTTAAGCTGTGTCAAGATGGTAACAATATATTGAGTAGTTGCTGTTACTGAAATAGTTCACAGTGTTTTATTAAGTGATAAAAAACTCTTCCTGGAGTCCTCTTGCATGAGTTCTGTAAAATAGAGGTTATTGGGAACAAATCTTGGTCAGCCCCTTTGTCTGATCCTTCTACTGTTTCCCAGCTGAGTATGCCCTTACTTCAGCATTACTTGTTTTCCTTCAGGCAGAATCCATTGTTATTGTGGGTTTGTTTTTGTTGGGGTTTGGGTTTTTTTTTGTTTGTTTGGAGTTTTTTGGACCTGGAGCTTTTATAGAAATGTGCCTTGAGTTTGACTCAGTGCGTTTTGGTCACTGAGTCTTCAAGCAGAACATCTTCTTTCTCTTTGCTGTATTGTTTGTTAAACCTAAACATTGCAATGACCTCACTATTCTTCATTCTGGCTAATGTTTTGATACAATAAATTTTATTAACTGCTGCTGTGAAAACTTGTGGCTGAGGAAGGAGGTTTTAGAGAGTTACCAGTTAAAGCATTCTGGAATTTATATGCCAGGAAGTGGTCACAGTGAGCTGCTGAGTCTGAGCTCTGGTCTTTGCTGTTTCCATCTCTCAGAAAAAGTGTTGGGGGCTGGCTGTAACTCACCCTGACACCCTTCCACTCAACTTGCTCTGTGCTGAGTGGGATTTGATGATATGATTTATCCTCTGCCCATAGGTGGCCATGCCCTGCTCGAGGTGTTGAGGAGGTAGAGGCAACATGCACCAGCATCTGGGTGCACTTTTGTCACATTTCAAAGCAGACTTTGCTTTCTGTAGTCTGGAGATCCATCTGAAGGCTGAGGAAAGATGAAGCAAGAGGCATTTTGCAATTGGAGACTTCAGACATCACATGGTCGTCCAGGGTTTTCCACAACCCCACTAAAAGGAAAGAGAAATCACAAGAGCAGAAAAAAGCAGAAGCTAACTTGAGTAAAAATGCTGTTAAAGTTCATTTTTTGTTGTGCACTTTCATGCCATTTTGGAAAGTGCCTTCTGGAAGTCCTTGGGGCCTGAGCTCACCAGCTCTTTAGGGCAGATTTTTGTTCCTTGGGGATTTAATATCTCAGAGCTCAGCTCTGTATCCTCTGAGAAATTATCTGCTTCTCACACTTCCCTGTAGCATTTTTCTTGTAGGTAAACTGTGGTGACAGATCATGACACTACTCTGAATGTGGCAGGCCCTCACTCAACTCAGCTGCTTTATAATTCACATCTGCACCCTTTAAACTTAGGATGGATAACTTTGTCTTCTATTAAAAAAACAGTGTTTGGTCTTATTATTAAAATAACAAGTCAAGACTTACAAGAAACAACATGCAAGGAGATCCCCAGCAAAATTTACATGGTTAGCACGTGGGAATGAACTGATTTGGATTTATAATTAAAGCGTTGCAAACTGAAAGGTGGGTGCTCATTCTCAAAATGAAAGTCCTTGAGGCAAAACCTAAATCAGCCAGTGATGCTTTAACCCCAGAACCTCTGTGGCTTGCATCTGGAGAGGTGCAGAAGGACATGTATCTTACATAAGACTGAGTTTTTGTCAAAAATAAATTGGGAGTTTGGGTCATCGTGCCCAGAGTCTGTTCCTTTGCTGCAGGAATGTGAGATAACTGGCCACCTACCTTATTGTGGGATTCATTTATTTAAGAGCTTTAATAAAATGCCTTGTTGAAACATGACATCCGTGTCAGATGACAAAATTCCCCCTTTTTTTTAAAGGTATTCCTTCTAATGGATATCACACACAATTAATATTGCCAAATCTTGTATCAGAAACTTCTGCACAAGGCCTTTTATCTCTTATCAAAAGCCTTGGGACAGGAAGAAGCTGAGGTGTTGGTGGTTCAGATTGCCTGCCCGCTGTGCCAGCTTTGAACCCAGCAGCCAGCAGTTTTTGGTTAACACCACTGGTACAGAAGGACAACAAATCCACAAGCTCTTACTTACCGTGTGGAAAATGTAGTTTTCTTCTGTGAAAGTGATTTACATTCAGAACTTTAGTCCCTGGGACTGGCAGAGTGTTCCTTACCAAGCCCAGGACCGAGCTTAAACAGACACCTTCCTCTTGATATCAAAGTCTGTTAGGAAATGGAAAAAACTGAGGGTCCCCAGATTGTCCAAATGTACTCACCTTTTCACCAACTTCATGAGAAGAATACATAATACACCATGTATGGAAGAATTACTGCCCTTTTCAACCACTTCTTTAGGTTGTTCATCCCCAAGTATGATGGAGAAGGGTAGCAGCACAGACAGAGGAGGCCAGACAGTTTTGGTTGTTTTCAGTAACTCTGAGGCTCAGTAACTTCCTACAAGTAACTGGAAGGAGGCCTGCTGCAATATCCCATTGATGATTATTTTGGCAGCTGCTCCCTTGTGAATTCTGTGCTTTGGTGCAGATGTTTGAGTTTAATTTGGCCTTTGGACGCTTCGTCACTTGGAAAATGATATTTCTGAGAGAATATCTGATCTGAATGTGGGTGGTGGCATAAAATACAGCAGGGCCAGTCCTGTGTGAGTGTCTCTGGAAGGAGGGCAGAGCAGTTCTGTCTGGGAAATGGTGTGGCTGGGGACTGCAATGGCTGGATGAAATGGATGAAATGGGCTGCAGTTGTGGGCTGCAATGTGGCTCGAGTCACTGCAGGTCCTCACTGGACCTTCTTGTCACTGCTGGGCTTCTGCTCCCATTTACAGCTCATCCAGGCTTTGCTGATTGGTGGGGGAAACAGATGCACTCTGCAGACTTAATTTTCTTCAGAAGGTACAGGGATAAAGCCATCCAGATTCTTAGCAGGCAGAACTACATGGAATTACATAATAGCCGAAGAGATAGCCGCTTGTTTGTTCAGGTTTGGTTTTTTTTTTTTTGTTATGTATCTGTTCCAAATAAAAATAAATGGCAGAGACCTTGGCTTTACAAGCTAATTTACCATCTGCCTCTCATCTAGTATATACAGCCTGCATCTTTTGTGTAAGAATCATATTTCTTCCGGCTTCACATGTTTAGAGTAATGACAAATGTTGTTTATAATTGCAGAGCATCTGCTACAAAAGAGAGGAGAAGATTGAATATGCAGTGGTCAGGTTCCTGGGTAAATGAGAATGGACCTGTGCTCTGTCTCCTGCTGAGCTTTAGAGGGTAGGCTTTTATGCCAGACAGAAGAAAGAAGTTTCAAATGAAGCTATGCACCTGGTTAATATGAAATTTAAAGGAAAAAAACACCACAAACTGAGGCTTTTAATACTCTTGTTAAGCAATGGAGTTAAATTCTGCCCTGTTGCATCTGTTTTATGCTTTTGAAGCAGTCAAGTGGATGGGGCTGCACCAGCAGAGCCTGGCCAGTATAATCCTTTTTTAGTCATGATGCAGTTATTACCTCAAGTGCTTTGAAAATTAAGCACTCTAATAATACCAGCGTGGCAGGGCTGGAATGGGTAAATGAGTACCAAATTAAAAGAAAGGGGATTGGAGCTAAATATTTGCTATTAGAGGAAGAGCATTTTCTTTTTCAGGGTCAAAGAGCCACAAACTGCAGCCAGCTTATTGCATATGAATATCAAGGCCTGATGTCTAAAATACTATTTGAGGCTCATAAAGCTGAAGCCAGTCTGGGATGGAGTTCCATTTCCTTCTCCCCTTGGAGAGGTGAAGCTCTTATGCTGCCACCAGAGAAATGTGAGCCAGAAAGCCAAGAACAGTGCAGAGGGCACATCTGTGCACAGCTGGCAGTGAAAAGTTACTCCCCTGGGTTTTAATCTGACCCTGAGTCTTGCAGAATTTCTTGAAGAAGAATTTTCCCCAGGGGAACAAACTGACAGTACATAAACACAAAGATGACTGCCTTTTGGAAAGCGAGTTGGGTCAGTCTGTTTTGTAACCAGAACTGCTGAGTTCTTCACAAGGAGTGTCCAATGATAATGACAGTAATTAGGCAGTAACAAAAATTAGACTGCTAGGAGCAGCTGGAGCTGGTGGGGCTTTGAGACATGAGGGGATTCCTCCTGCCCTGGCGTGTGGCAGCCTTGGTTCTGGAATTCCAAGTCCAGCTGGTGGTGAGGCAGGGCAGCTGTATGGAGCAGCAGGAGGACAGAGGGCTTCTCCAGCACCCTCCTAAACACAGATGGCACCTGGGCAAACCTGAGCAGCCCCAGTGCCTCCCTGGCATTCCTCCTGTCTGGCTGCTTGTGGGTTGCACGCACCAACACACACAGAAGATCTCTCCACCAGTGGGTTTGGGACGTGCTGTCCATCCCATCAGTCCCTCAGACTTTGGTCTCCTTCAGTTGTTGGCACCTGGACCTACAGTAACCCCGCAGATTTTCAACCTCATGCTCCAGCAGCTGGTGTGGAAAACCTTCAGCTGCTGACCTCTGGGTCCAGGGTGGTGTCTCCTGGAATGGGCTCACACAGGCGAGGCCATTCCCACCTGAGAAATCTGGGAGCAGTGTTTAGCAGGAGTGCAGGCTGGACTGCAGGGAGGAGGAGCTCTGTCACACAGGTGTAGCTGCCTCCTGACATGCCTCTGGCTCCCTTAGTCCCCATTTCCAGCTATTTTCTCAGGCCTGTTCCTCCTCAGTCTTTGATCCATCCCTTTCCATCCCCTAAATGTCCTGTGATGGATGTTTGTCACTCTGTAATTCCCACGGCCATCCCATGGCTGGTTTTACACCATCCCAAACTCCTGTTCCCCCTGCATGGCATGTTAAAGTTCAGCATTCCACTGAGACAATTTCCCTGGGGACACATCTTGGTGGGTTTTCCTCCAGGAGCAGCAGCCCTGTCCTCTCCATTTTAGCATCTTCAGAGTGCCCAGTTCAGTGGGTTGTGTCTTCTGAGCCTCAACTCAGTCTCTGTGCTCACTGGCCTTGTGTCACATAACTGAGCAAAGACCATTTTTAGACCTTCTCGGCTGATTTGATTTTTCTAAGCTTTGGATTTAAAAAGAAATGAAATAATATGTCTGGCCAGTTGTTTGTTTAAGCCCATGGAAAGTTTCCCTGTGGTGTAAATCATCACTGAAGTGGAACTCACGTTAGGCAGATTTTTACCCTCTCCTGTGAAAGTTCCAGGAAAGTGGTGAGTGACTGCAAATAGGGAATGGAGCTGCTGCACTTGTGGTTATGATAAATCAGCTTCTGCTGTCTTACAGGCTGAGTTATGACAATATGTGTGAGCTGCTATATCACAAACAGTCAGAGGAGCTTGACAGACAGCCCTGAAGGAGGATTTGATACTGGATTTCTTGCCTGGGAGAACGGTGATGTAAACCTGAAGGAGAAACACATTAAACCTGAAGGAGAAATACATAACCTGAAGGAGAAACACATTAAACCTGAAGGAGAAATACATAAGCTGAAGTATTCACCAGTCCATGAACCCTGGGGTTGCTGTCAGACCTGGTGTTCATGGAGGATGACTGTGCCTTGTGCAGCAGTCTGACATCTGGGAACACCAAAAGAAAGATGAAATGTCTGAATATACATGAAAATACTATACAGATTTACTCTTTAGTGTCCAAGCAGAAATATGGGCATCAGTCTCCTGAACCCCATACATTCTTTTTGCATTATAAAATCAACCAAACAAATAAAAATAAAGCAGGCCTTCCCATATAGGGCATGGCTGGGACATTTTAGCACTCATCTTTTGATTCTTATTGACAGGCAGTAAAAATAAGCTCCTCCAGCTAAGTGAATTGGGACAAAGGGTGGCACACGTTTTACAGTAAATAAAAATAACTTCAAAGCCAACCTAAAATTCTTCTTGGATGCTCAAACTGTGCTGCTCCAAAAGTACAGGTCCAAAGGAATGCTGGAATCACTGCAGTGACACACTGGACAGAGTTTAGCCAAGGGACAGGTATCACCATTCTGCCAGGGCTGTTGGTTTATGATAGAATATTTTGGACCAAATTAACAGAAATTAATGAAGTTTGATGAAGGAAGGGTATGGCCTAATACCCAGAAAGAACTTTTTCACTTATTTATATCTTTCACTGCTAAAACTACATTCTAAAGATTACAGAAGCCAATGAAATTCGTTTTAAATGTCAGTGTTGGATGTCACCAGCATTCAAGGCATGTTCACGTGGTGGTGGAATGTGTCAGCAGACACCATCCTGTATAGACGTGTCTGAAAGCATCAGAGGACCTCCCTTCAGAGCACTAAAAGTAATATATTACAGGTATATTCCATGTGCATTGTCCCTCTAGGTATAAATATGTTCAATATATGTGCATTTAATTTACCTATATAGATACCTGTAAATATGAGTGAGTATATATAGAAACACAGGCCATATATATATATATCTATATTTCTATATATCTATATCTATATCTATATAATCTATCTATATATCTGTATATATATGTAGGTTATATATAGATATTTATAGGTATCTCTGTTTGCATATTTAGATGTGTGTATGCACATACACTCAGGTATATTTATTTATGTACTAAAACTGGCTGCATATCACTGCAACAAATGCTTTGAAGATAACATTTTAATCGAGGTGTATATTCCTCCTCCTCCTTTGTAGTGACAAGATGATGTAATTATGGGAAAGCAGCAGCAGCAACCTGATTTTTTTTTTTATTTTTTAAATGAAAAGCAAGAGAGTAGCAGTTGCTTAGAAGTGGTTCAGGTCTGTTGCTACTGGATTAACAGCATAACAGGCTAAAATAGCAGGAAAAAAGGATGTAAAATGCAAGCTGTTTTATCTGAGTGCCAGTGGTGAAAAGAATGGCGTGAAGAAATGGCAGCATTTTGCAGATGCTTTTCAATAGGGACTTATTACATTACATAGGTTGAGTAATTTTCTGCTCCCAGTCATTTCTCTGGTAATCAGATTGTTTGTGCTTTGTTCTTGCTGCCTTTAGAAGTTGTAGGAATTGGTTGGAGCTCTCATGTGTAGCAGTGGTGGGTCCAATTCAGACCTGTTTGGGTTATTTTGCCTGCTTGTAGCTGCCAACATCATTGTCTGAATTCCCTCATTAGCTGAGCATCTTTGGAGCTTGCTTTCCTGCTGGGTGTAGAGGAGAGTATGTTTATGTGCCAGATAAATGGCTGCTACTTCTGTTTGTTTCAACAGTGGTTTGCTGGTGAAAACTGGGGAGAGTTGTGTATCTTGGATTTCAGAAGGAAAACACTGAGGTTTTAAGTAGAATAATGTGTTCTGGTTTGCAAGAGCCACCGAGAGAGTGATGCTGCAGAGAGCAGGGAAATGGTGGAGGTGTTCTTCTGGCTGGTTTTTCTGGGGACTGGAAACATTCCTCAACTGCACCAGGAAGGCAGATAGCAGCACTGCAGATGCATAGCTGCACTTCCCAGGAAGAGCTCTCTGCACATGGATGGTGCCCACTGTGTTCCCTGTGGCTGCTTTTGCCTTCCCTTCCTCTGATGTGGGAAAGGGAATGGGTTGGGGAGGGAATTGTGTGTTTGTGGCCGGCCTGGGGAGGATCCACACTGTGTCCCCCAACACATCTCAGGGCTGTGAGCAGGAGTGCTCTGTGGTCACTTCATCACCGCGGTCAGGAGAGTGGGGTAGGGATGCCAAGAGCTGCAATGGCGTTTTTGCTGGCTCTCCCACACCTCGGGATTGGTGTGAATTGCCCATTTGGAGGATGGTCCCACCTGTCCCTCCTCCAGCTCCCCCATCCACAGCAGCAGCCATTCCGAGCAAGTGCTGCCGCTAAAACCACAGAGGAAAAGGTGCCTCCAGATGCTTCCAGGGTGTTTACACAAGGAAAGGGGATTGGGCATATAGTCAAGATTAACCTCTCCTTTTGTATTGCAGTATCATTATCTAATGAGATCAGAAGCAAAGCCCAGCAGCTTAGTCAGTATTAGAGCGTAGGCACCCATTTCAGGAGGGAGCCTTTGAGAAGAGCAGTCCTCCTACACCATTTGCTTTGCAGCTTTGCAAGATGGAAAAAGTGACAGCTGTAAACCTCCCCAAAGGCACTTGCATGTTCTCCTCATGTGTGTTGCCTCCAGACACTTCTGCTCCCCTGGCACCATCAGGGGTGATCTCCAGAGGTGACCCCAGCTCTGCTGTCCCTGCTCTGCTGGGACAGAAACGGAGCAGCTCTGTTGGAATTCATGGGGATGAGGTCTGGTTTTGAGCCATCCATGCTGTTTCCACCAGACCAGGTCCCATTTTTGGGGTTTATATACTTTGGGATTCATGTTGTCTGCTCTTGATTCTGCATCAGTTCTGAAGGTACTTTCTGGTTTGAGTTTGCAAACACCCCTCCACAAGAGCATGCCTTGTGCAGTTTCCCCAAGCATTATTTCAACATAACAGATGATGGGATTTTTGTGGGCAAAGCTAAATTTTAATTTTTATTCTGTTTTGAATAAACCACTCTGTGTGACCTTCACCTTACTGACATATGAGGGTCTGAAGAGCAGTGCTGTGGGAACTGCAGCAAACCCTTCAGTTGTGTAAGGACAATTTATCAACAAATAAACGGAGAGTGTGGGAGACAGGAATTGAGCAGGTAAGATCCTGTCCCTGCTCCAAGATCTTGAGCTTAATATTTGATGTCAGTAGACTAAGGACGTGGGACCAGGGCTTGTGGAGGCTGCTGTGCTAACAGTAACATCAGCTGTAAATGCACAAGAACTGTTACAGATATTACAAGTACAAAAGTAGAAGCTCATCTGTTGGGGGCAGATAGCAGAGCTTAAAAGCAGCGTGTTGGGTTCCACTCAGGTCTTCATTGGAAGTGGAGCAGTGACTCAGTTTTAACACATACACACAGGAATTTAAAAACATGGCAATGTTTTGAAAATGTTGTGATCTGGTAAGAGAGCAATGTTCTGTACTTGTGCCATTACCCAGATTGCTGCAGCCCCTGTCAGAATAAGGTAATCTCACCTGTTGGCACAAGGACAAAAAAAGACACAGGTGGTGCATTCATCACTTGCACGCAATGATCAAAAGCATTTAGCCAGCACTGAAATGAAAACCAGCAATATTAGAGGTGCTTATTTTCCCATTTGCACGCAGACTACAGCTGTTATGACTGTGCTTTGTTCTGTCACATACACTTAGGAAAAAATTGCTTCAAAACTCTGAGCTTGTGCATTGCCCATATGGCACTGAACATGCTGCCCTGAGAATTGTCTGTGGCCTGGCAGACCACAATTGTTTTATCACTGTGTGTAATCCCTGTGACACTGAGATTTGAAATTATTTTAAGGTATTATGTATTTTTAAAGTATTTTTAAAAGCATGGATTGCACGAGCTGTTGTATCTATAGGCAGTAGAGCAAATTTTTCCTCAGGTGTCTCACAGCAGTGAGAAACAGGGCTGGACACATTCCTGGAATCACAGAATGGTTTGGGTTGGAAGGGAGCTGAGAGATCGTTCTTGTTCCAACCCCCTGCCATGGCAGGGACACCTTCCACTGTCCCAGGCTGCTCCAAGCCCCAGTGTCCAACCTGGCCTTGGAATGGGGCAGCCACAGCTTCTCTGGGCACCCTGTGCCAGGGCCTGCCCACCCTCACACGGCAGAATTTCTTTCTAATATCTTATCTCAATCTACTCTGTTTTAATTTGAAGCCAATTCCCGCCTTGTCCTGTCACTCCATCCCTTCTACACAGACCCTCTCCATCTTTCTTGTTGGCTCCCTTCAGGCACTGCAAGGCCACAGTTAGGTGGCCAAAAGCTTCTCCTTTCCAGGCTGAATCAGCTCAGTTTCTCCAGACTTTTCCTCACAGCAGAGGTGCCACTCCTTTGAATCCGTGCAGGTTCCTGCTGGGTAAGAGCACGTGGAGAAATTATGTTTTATCACTGTGTGTAATCCCTGTGACACTGAGATTTGAAATTATTTTAAGGTATTATGTATTTTTAAAGTATTTTTAAAAAACATGGATTGCATGAGCTGTTGTATCTATAGGCAGCAGAGCAAATTTTTCCTCAGGTGTCTCACAGCAGTGAGAAACAGGGCTGGACACATTCCTGGAATCACAGAATGGTTTGGGTTGGAAGGGAGCTGAGAGATCGTTCTTGTTCCAACCCCCTGCCATGGCAGGGACACCTTCCACTGTCCCAGGCTGCTCCAAGCCCCAGTGTCCAACTTAGCCTTGGAATGGGGCAGCCACAGCTTCTCTGGGTACCCTGTGCCAGGGCCTGCCCACCCTCACAGGGCAGAATTTCTTTCTAATATCTTATCTCAATCTACTCTGTTTTAATTTGAAGCCAATTCCCGCCTTGTCCTGTCACTCCATCCCTTCTACACAGACCCTCTCCATCTTTCTTGTTGGCTCCCTTCAGGCACTGCAAGGCCACAGTTAGGTGGCCAAAAGCTTCTCCTTTCCAGGCTGAATCAGCTCAGTTTCTCCAGACTTTTCCTCACAGCAGAGGTGCCACTCCTTTGAATCCGTGCAGGTTCCTGCTGGGTAAGAGCACGTGGAGAAATTATACAGCAAGCTGCAAATTATACATCACCTTTTATTGGTAAAAAAAATTCATTGATGGTCAGCAGACTGTAAGTTACAAGGAATTTCATCCAAAAGATGCCAGACAAGTGAGTCTCCACATTTCCTAGGGGAAATAGCTGTGGTGGGGTGGCCCTGGCTTGTGGCTGAGCATCCTCTCAGCCCCTCCCTCAGTCTCCTCCCTGCCCCCAGAACAGGGCAGAGCAAAAGCTGAAAGTTATGAAGATGAAGATCAGGGCAGTTTAATTAGTGAAGCCAAGCTGCCTGTGTCTTCTCCCAGCTTCTGGCACACCCCAGGCCACTCTAAAGAAAAGAAACCCTTGACTTTTTGCAAGCCCTGCCCAGCAATAGCCAAAACTCAGCGTGTGACTGATGCTGACTGCTCCAGAACTGCCCCTTGGGGGCTGCTCTGCAGGAAATTCACTCTGTCCCAGCCAGACCCAGCAGAACAGCTCACATTGGGTGTTCACACCACAGGTCCTTGCAGCTGGTTAAAATAAACCCCACACTGGTAGTCTGAGTTCTTCGTACATCAGTGTTACTACGTGGAAGGTTTCCATCTTCCACTCTTTGCAGTGGTGCAATATTGCCTTTTCTCTAGGTTGCCATGAGTCCCTGCTTTTGATCCCTGAGCCTCTGAACCAACACAGCTCTGTACTGATTTTGGTGGTGCTGTGGTGTTTGGCAGGAGCTGGGTGTGGAGAGTGCCTGTGATTTTTAGGATCAAAGCATGTTTTGAGGTGACACGGATATTCTTCTGGCTGTGTCTCCTCGTTATTTCATTTAAAATGACAGTATTTGTGGGGAAAACTGTGTGAACACCCTGGAATCTTTATCTCCTCTTTATTTCCTGCGTGCAGTAATGTGTTAATAGGTAGCAGAGAAAAATGACTTACAGAAGGAGTATAGGTGGGCCAGTGACACAAAGTTATAATAAGGGAATAAAGAAACCTCAAGTGACAAGTCAAGCTGAATTTTCTGGTAATGCATCCAACCAACACTTTTCTAAAATGTCCTTGTCAGTTTAGTTGGTGGTCAGGAAAAAAAATGGAAACATGTTGCCTTGACTTTGGCAGAGAAGATGTGCACTGGAATATTTTACTGGTTTACAGAGACATCTAATTAGGAGGATTTGAGAAGACCAGCACTTCTAAAGTGTGTCTCTCTTACTAATGTTACACATGAGTCTTCAGGCCATTAAAACAGCTCATTTCTTTTGATGGACTTCCAGTTTGTGGAGGAAGCAGCTGCTTTTACTACCAAATTTCTCCTGTCTAATTAGACCAGTTGAGTCAGCCAGCTTAAATCAGCCCATAGCTTACCCCATGCCTCTGCACTGAGGAGCTGAATAACCTAATTGTAAAGAAGGACAGAAAATGTCAGAAGAAGTTACAGTTGTTACTGGGAAATGAACCAGTGCAGGGTAGAAAATACAAGGGAAAAAAGGCTGCTAACACAGAGGGCCTCCTGACGAGCCCATAGTGAAAATCCCTCTGGAAATTCTCAATATCCCCTCTTTGTTGGAAAATGACAGTGCATCAGAGTAGGAGCTTGTTGTTTGTTCACTGAATTTTCCTCTGGCTACGTTTTGGTGCAGGAGATGTGTTAGGTGGAGGATTTTTGGAGTCAGGAAGAGGGAAAGGGAAAGCCCAGCTGAGTGGTGACCAGGGCACTTGAAACTCTGCCAGACCCAAGTTGAAGTTCTTGATCCAACTCAAGGACTCAGGCTTGGATCATCCTCACCTCAGTGAGTTCCACCGGCCTCTGGAGTGACTTGTTGCTGGTTTGCCAAGAACATAACCAGACAAAAAAAAATCCACCTCCAAAAAGAGCTGAATTTTCTCTCTGCCTCAGAATAAGGTGGAAAACCTGTAGTGGAAGTCATGCTTTTGTGATATGAGTTACTGCTTCCCACCTTGCTTCAATAATAATTCTGTAGATAATTCCAAAAGGACAGGATTCCCAAAATTCTGAATGACTGTGATGCCTTATTTTTAGTATATTATATTTCAGTATGTCCTGAAAATGTGAATCCAACTTAATCTTTTTTTTAAACTTCAAATAATTTTAATGTGTACATCTGATTTTTTTTTTTAGTCTGTGAAATCAAAATAATCAAATGGATGGTATTTATACTACAATTAAAGTGCGTATATCAAAATATTTTTTTCTGTTTCGTGTGTGAAGAGTTTTTCTCTTAAAAACTCTTGATTTTTCCATGGGACATATTATTGATGAAACATTTAATTGCTTAGGATATGTGGTTAGCAGCAAGACTCCTGCTTTGCTCACGCTATTCTATAAGCTCCAACTAATCCATAACATAAAATGTAGGTCAGCTGGAGCTTTTAAAAACAGATGGAAATTCAGGAGTTTATGGTAGTGCAATGGATGTATGTCCCTGTGAGGCTGCCACCTTCTCCAAATGCAAAATAAAAGCAGAAATCAGAGTGCTGAAAGGTGCTCATTCTACATCATTCCCATCCCAGGACCAGCAATGCCCTGTGCAGTGGCTTTTGTTTGTAACATATTCAGCCCTGGCATGCTACAGAAGATGATAATTACTTCTGAGGCGTTTAAAGGCTATTATATTTACTTTATTGGCAACGAAAAGTATTTTAATTTGGGCAGCTTCATTAGTGTAAATATTCTAGAAGAGAGAGGTAAAACCACAGTTGTTCTAAGTAAAATGTGAGAAGTGGAAGTAATCCAGGTTTATTTCTGCACACACTTCAGATTTTCCTTTGTTTTTACGTTCAGGATCATATGTTGTATCTTTTACCAGATTAGTGAGGAAATAAAATAAATACATTATCCTGTGTTTCTGCTTCAATAAAGTTGTGAGTGTTTGGAGAAGTGATGAGAAGCAGTGTGGCTGTTTCTGAAACCAGGAGCCTGCCAGGACACGTGCTGCAGCTGTCCATATGGCAGGGAGCAGGGATGCCCTGCTGCCCTCCCAAACACCTCTCCTGCTCCCTCTGACAGAGCTTTTCCAGGTCTGAAACCCCCAGGGAAGTTCCTGTCCGTGTCTCTGCTCCTGGGTGTGCGTAGTAGGGTTAAAGACTCGGTGCGTGAGCTTAAAATTGACTTTTTAAAACAGCTCTGATGTTTGCCCACGAGTGTGTTTCACAGGGTTCTCCTGGCTCTGGGTGCTCCTCACCTTCCTGTGGGAGAGAACG
Organism: Pyrgilauda ruficollis; assembly: GCF_017590135.1. Taxonomy (NCBI): domain Eukaryota; kingdom Metazoa; phylum Chordata; class Aves; order Passeriformes; family Passeridae; genus Pyrgilauda; species Pyrgilauda ruficollis. The sequence goes on from NW_024530377.1 coordinate 2,641,002, forward strand.
GGGCAGGAGCAGTGGGAATGTGAGGAGATGGAAGTGCAGAATTGGTTTGGGAGGGTGGGAGAGGCAGGGCAGGATGTGCAGGGGTTGCTCAGAGACAGAGATCACCTGCACTTCACAGAAAGCTCCTGTCATCACTACTGCAGCTGAGCTGGACTGATGTGAAAAAAATGGAATTTGTTTGGAGTCAAATGTAACATTTTGAGTTTCCAAAGCTGACTAATGATCTGTGATTTTTTTCTTGATCTCAGACTCTCTGGCAGCTTTTAAATTGCAGTCATGATGGCTGAAAACATTTTTCAAAATCCAAGAAATGTCTCTCCTCATGTCTGAAAGCTGGGGACAAAGCGTTGTCTTGTGAGGGTGTGAACCATGGCAGAAGTCTGTTTTAGACAAAACTCTGTTTCTAATAGTCTGAGAAAAGGGTTTTTTCCCCTCTGCAGTTTACAGGAGACATCTCATCACCTTCCAGTTTATCCTAGGGTGTGTGATGCAGATCACAGAAGGCTTTCCTTTGTGCACCAAGCTCTTTGGACCAGATATTGCCATGAGGCCCAGTGTGGAGGAAAGAGATGCTAAATAACTTCAGCTGCTTCTGCTGTAACTCCAGAAAGCCCCAGGGCTCCCCTCTGACCCTTACACAGCTGGACAGGAGGAAAGAGCCAGTTTTACTTTTGCTTTCCCCCCTTCCCTGCTTCTTGCTCTGGGTACACATGGGTGAGGAAGGCAGAGGTTCAGAGAGAAAGGGGACTCTGAGCAGCAGCACAGGAGAGCCAGAGCAGTGTTCTGTGAGGGAGGAAGGCTTTCTGCCTGCAGGGTGACCCAGCTGCATCCACGTTTGGCAGGGAAGGCATTTGGGGCAGTTCCATTCAGAGCAGCTGCTGGGATAGTTCAGAATATCCCCCACTTGAAGATTTTATTTTTTTTTTTAAAGAAGGGGATGTTGTGAAGGATTCTGGTTTTATTTGTTTGTGAGACTGTGAATAACACTATTTGTACCTTGATGTGTGAAGGTACTGCAATTATGAGAAATTGCTTTCTGCCTGATTGTCACACGTAAACAGCTTTCATCTCACAGTGCATCAGGCTCGTGACTCCGGTTTGTCATTCCAGGGAATGTGTCAGCCTTTCATTTCAAACTGCCTTGGCTTTTCTTTTGTCAGGAAGGACCTTTCCTGTGCGCTGAAGTAATAGAAACAAAGGCAATTAAAAAAAAAAAAAAAGGCATCAAAAAGCAATTATCAAACAAAGATTAGGCTGTGGGTATTGCTTGGAAAAGACAATTCTACTAGATTCAGAAGAAAGATGAAGCTGTGCGTCATTCATACTTTTTTTTTTTTTTTTTCTCCTTTCATATTTCCTAAGGGTTGAAGATAAATTAGGGTAGCTATTTTCTGTACAGGCAAAGTACAAGCTATGCCCCAGATCTCCAAAATGCTTCAACATGTAAATACTGCTTCTGGAGCCATCAGGTCCTGCTGCAAGTAGAGATTTATTTGCATTCATGTTTGAAGGTTACTTTCGTTCATTGACCTATTTAATTGTCATTCTCTATCCCTGGCTGCAGGCATATGGCTCCATGTGCCTGTGGAGGGAAGAGGAGCAGCTTTAACTCTCTCAGGCAGAAACATTCCACAGGGAAAAAAACCAAGAACTGAATCTTAACATGGATGTAGCCTGGTAATAATAACAACAATAATACCAATAATAGCAATATGAATAAGAATAAGATTGAGAATAAGAATGATAAGATTAAGAGCGAGAATAAGAATAAGAGTAAGAATAAGAATAAGAATAAGACCCTTGGACTCACATGTAATGGTAATCATCTGTAAACCTTAGAAGAGGAGCAGCTTTAACTCTCTCAGTCAGAAACATTCCACAGGGAAAAAACCCAAGAATTGAATCTTAACATGGATGTAGCCTGGTAATAATAACAACAATAATAACAATAATAGCAATATGAATAAGAATAAGATTGAGAATAAGAATAATAAGATTAAGAGTGAGAATAAGAATAAGAATAAGAATAAGAATAAGAATAAGAATAAGACCCTTGGACTCACATGTAATGGTAATCATCTGTAAACCTTACCAGAAGGCTGCAGAACCAAACAAAAAGGAGGCAGAAAAGGTGAATGCAAGGAGACACAGGTTGCTTAGATGCTTCTGCTCTGGTCAGAACCATAAAAAACATGGAATTAAAGGGTGCTGGCACAAACCCATCCATCTCCCTGCACAGTGGAGAGGTATAACCAGTAGTAGCAGGGGCAAGGAGTTTTGCCACAATATTGGTGACACTTTCTTCCTCTCTTCTGTTGGTGGAACATTTGTCAAGAAAACCAGAATTCTGTGTCCACCTCTGTTTTTTGTCCCTTGGGTGTGTGGGTTCTCCACATAAGGGGAGAGTGGTTATATAGTCTATTAATCCTTCAAACTCAAAATTCGGGGGCTGCAGAGCTTGCAAGCCCAGCAGAGTGTCATATCTAATTAGTTATTCTGGGGAAGAGCAGCATTCAGATACTAAAGTGATGTGATGAGCAGCCAGGATAACAGAGAAGGAGCACGGTGCTCATAGCTCCTATTTCAGAGTTTCAAAGGAGTGGAATCTTTTACTTAGTCAGGGCTTTTTTTGTTTGACTGCACAATGTGAACTGTCACATCCAGTGTCTTGCATAAGTTTAATATCTAGTCCATGGATCTGAGAGAACAATGAAATTAAAGGATTTTGCAGATTCTTTATAATCTACAGCTTGGTTTAAGATTCTCCCTGTGCTGGAACTTGGTTTCTTGCCTGACTGGCCATCTTCTCATCATTTTCTTTTATTATACAACATGACCTACAGTTACTGGGGATTTTATGTCAGAAATCTTGTCTTGGGGGCTCCCAATCACTTTTCAGGCTCCAATTTATTGTGTGTTTTTCTGACTTGCCGCAGAAGGAAGTTACTGTTCAGCACAGAGGAAGTGGTGTCAAACGTTGGGCATTCACGCTAACAAAATCCAAAAACTGCTTTTAAAGTTTGTCCTGAAACGTTTAGCTTTTGATTTACATCCTCCCAAGCCCATTTGGGTTTTTTCAGGCTCTGAGATGTTTATACCCAGTGCTACCAGCAAAGGGCTGTGTGCTGGAGCTAGGGGATAGCTTGAAGAAAAAAAAGTGTGAAATGCCCTGAGTTATCAGGGTGAAAACCTTTGTACATCCTGAACATGGCCAGGCTGCTCTTCTTGATGGGTTCCCAGGGGGCATCTGCAGGTGTCCCAATCCAGCCTGAAAACTGGGATGTGCAATGGCTGTGCTCAAGTGCTTCGATGGTTGTGCAAGATGGGGGACCACAATCAAACTGGCATTTCAACCCACAAAAAAGATACCAAAGCCAGCCAGCATTTTCTTGGCAGTGCATGGGATTTCTCACAGCATCAAGAGGCTCACCTAAGCTAATTGTCCTAAACTCCCACTGTAGTGAAGAGAGAGGCACTTCCTCAGGGTTATTTATCCCTTCCCAGAGCAGGAGTGCAGAATAAGTAGAATTCATCACCAGTTCACTGTGCCTGTTCCTATGCACTGATAATTTATGGGCCCTAGAAATGAATTTGGGTTAAGCATCGAACATTTTGATGTGTCAAATTAGGTAGATTGAGCACCCCGAGCCTCGCTGTGAGCAGGGGCTAAGCCCTGCATCTGAGTAAGGACTAATCCACCTCATGACCACTAAGTGGGAAATCGGCTGTGGATCAAGAGCAATATGTTTGACAAGGCCTGGCTGTGGGCTATATTAAGAAATGCAGTTTAGTCCACTACAAAGAAAGAGCTTTGCTGCCCACAGGGGGATTTCTCTTCTTTTTTTAAAGCTTGAAAGACTTATTCGTTTAGGTTGCGAGGAATAAATTCCTCATTTCTGAGCTGGAAGGAGCTGTGAGGCAGAGGAACTTGACTGGGTTACTTCAAGCACTCTCCTGGCTTCTCTGCCCTTTCTGTCCTGATGTTTTGGTGCCTGGCTTGCTGTTTTATAGACATTTACATAACGAAGGTCGTTTCTCTGAGGCAAGGTACACGTATACATTACAATTGCAAATTCCCTTAATTGTCCTAAAGCTGGGCTCAGAGCTTAGGCAATGGAGAATCCTGTTGTTCAGTGTCCCTGAGAGACTGTGTGAACTGAACAGAAATGTGTTTTTAAAAACACATTGTGTGGATGTGTTGATTCTGGAGCTAGAGTGAGAAAATGATTGGTGGAAAAGGTTTGCTCTCTTTTGATACACAATGGATGGCAGAAATTATGCACCAATGACATATGAGTTCACAGACAGGTTTTATTTGGTAGGCTTAAGCATGTTTATTATTTCTAGTGTGAGTTTGCCCCTCCAGGCATTGTAGGGATACAGTCCAAACCAGTATAAAATTAGGAAGGTGCCTGTTATTAAAGCAATATATTTTTTCACTCTGCTTGTCAGGAAAGCTGTTTCTGTCTTTCCCAGATTTCCTGGGAATTAAAAGATGCTTTTTTTTCTTCCCAAGTATCTGTACCTGTAATTCACTTTAACTTAAGCTTGTTTGAACTCAGTGTGGAGCTTGGGAAAGGAACCTCCATTTAAATAATCCCCATCAAGAGGGTTTTTGAAATCCAAATTATTTAAATAATCATCAGCTGATACAGATAATCCCTTTCAACTGAGAATTTACAAACTAAAACATCTACAAACCCTGCTGATAGCAGGGAGAGGAAAGTGCTCTGTACTCAAGCAGTGGGTGGGGAACACGGTGCCCTGGCTGGTTAAAGCAGAATTAGAAATATATGGCAAACACCCCCCTGACTGTATTCCAGCTTAGGGAAACACCCTGCCTTTGATCTCATGTTGGTTTAGGTGAAAAATCACTGGATGAAGCAGATTGGGGTCCCTTCCAGTGAACACAAAGATGTTTTCTGTGAGGGTGGCTTCTCAGGAGCGAGGAAAGGGCTGAGATGCAGAAAGTGAGTAATAGATTGAGGAGGAGCAGGCAAGACAATTTCTATCTGTCATATTCACACCTGGAAAAGGATGATGTAAAAATGATAAGGAAAGTTTCCTGGCTAATGTTTCATTACACCTCCAAATGTAAGTCTGGCCTTGAGCTGCCGTCTCTGTGTTTCTCACCCTGTGCTTCTCCACAGAGTTTCTGCCACTATTTCCCAGCTGTTCAGTTTTCTGACAGAAATCTGAAGAGTCCACAAATGAAATGCCTGCCAGCTCCTGAGGATGGTTCCAGAGTCTGGGTGGACTTCTGCAAGGTGCTTCTCCCAGCCCTGAGTCACTGACTCCCCCTTCAGTGTGACATGGGACCAGGTTATCCTGCTTTTCCCGTACTTGTGCAGTTGCTGTCCAGTTCATAATCCAGGAATGGCCTTTGGCCATCGAGCTGGGACTCTGGTGGATCTCAGGGGCAGCAGCAAAGTCATGAATTTTCTAGGAGTGCTTTTCCTTAATAGGAGGATTCCTTGCTCCTGCCTCAAGGGGAAAGATGTGACAGCTTGGTTCCACATCCCCTCATTTCAGTTTTGTGCTGGAGAATTCCCTGGACTTCTGCATAAGTTTGGGGATTTTTTTAATTGATGTAAGACGAGGTGGGGGCTGAGCCCATAAACTTTAGAATAGGAAAATACAATGGGGATTCTTTAGTGGGTCAATGTACAGTGCCAAGAAATTGCTGTGGTTTCTTGTCATGATTTAAGAAACAATTTGGCTGATAGTACATTAAGAGAGCAAATTTGTGGACTGAAATTTAAACTGCTGTTTAAAAAGCATGTTTCTTGTTGAAAGCATTAAAGGAAGGCAGGTAAGTAATACAGTAGTTGCCAGAGATGTCTTCTGTATTTCCAGTTGAATATTTCTCAGCAGGAATACGTCCTGTCTAAAAAAAAAAGCAGCACAAAAAGATGCAGAAATATAGTCCTTGTACAATTATTTAATTTTTAATAAAGGAATGCATCATTTCTGCCTGGCAGGGAGTGTGGAAAGGGCAGGTTATGATGTCTCTGGTTTTGATTTTTAAGTGCCAAACGCTGATTTCTTTGTGGCTCAGTTTCCAGTTGTTTGTGGCTTTGCCAAACCCGCGCTGCTTGAATTGAAATTTCCCCTGTTACCTTTTACTTCAGTCGAGGCTCTGAGAAACCTTTGAGCAGTTTCAGGCCAGTGGCACTTGCGGGGCACCAGCAGTGATTTCCTTTCTCCAGAAGAGCTTGTGATGAAAGAGAAGCAGTTCAAATACTTCGGGAAGGGCAAATCCTGCTCTAATTGCAGCGAGCAGGGAAAGCCTGCTGTGCTCACCCGGGACCTGAGACTGGTCTGGGTGCCCACTGATGGAGGCAGAAATGGGTTAGAGCACCTAGAAACTTCCACCAGTCTGTGTGACATTTCTCTGAGTAATAAATGAGGGTTGCTGGCAACGAAATGCAAATGAATGAAGCATTTAGGTCAAAAACCTAGAGGTGGTGTTTACCTGAGGAAATTCACTGTGAGGTAGGAGTGGGTTTTGGTTATGTTTTCATTGGTGCTGATTCAGACACATCCTGAAGCATTATTCCTGCCCTGAGGATGAGGAGGGGGATGGCTTGCTTCTTTCCAGATTAATCATAATTTCTGTGGGAATGGTAAAACCGGATCTCCCTATGAATCTCTGTAAAATCCGTGAGGAAGCAGATAAAACCATCAACATCTCTCCCTTGCTGATTCCAGTAGTAAAAAAAATTTTGTTGATTTGAGCAAGGAGAGCTCCCTTGGTGGCTCGACACGAGGTCACCTCTGTCCATTTATTGAAAAAAGGGCTTTTGTGGGCTCTGTGCTGCTGCCAGGCAGGGAGGGAATCCCACCTCTGCAAGGGAGCTCTGGGCAGGTGGTTCAGCTGTGAATCTGGGCAAATACCTCAGTGCCTCACGTTTGATTTCATGGGAAATCCTAACGCGGGAAAACAAAACGCATTCTGCTTCCCAGGAGAAGCATTTGGACTCCAGAATGTAATGTGAGGTGAAATTAAGGCCAAAAAAGGTTTTGTGTCGTTAGAGTTTTCTGGTTTAGTTTTGATTTGTTTCTGGTGTGTTCTGTTTTTGGGGGGTTGGGCTGAGAAATTTGCTGAGGGGTTGTTCTGGTTCGTGACGGCGTGTTAATGTCAAACCCGTATTTTAAGTAGCTCTTGAAAACTGATATTAAAATTCCCACGGGTATCAGCCCCTAAATATATATATTTTAAAGGTTGTGTCACAGTAACTTCAGGAGGGGACATGGGAAAGGTGAAAGATCCAGGCTGATTTCCATTGGCAATTGAAACGATTTTAGGAGAAGTGAAAAAGGAGAAAGTCACAATTCTACACTTGCTCACAGTGAGAGCACAATCCCCTCCAAATGCATAATCTGCTTCTCCTGAAGGACACGTGGCCCCCTATGGAAGTTTTATGTCGACTGATTCAGCTGAAGATTAGCCTCGATGTTCTGAAAGGGGAGGCTGTGGCTGCTCAGGGGACTTTAATTCCTCACAAAGGATTATACTGGGGCACCACGCTCCTGCCACAGTGTCAAATCTTTTCTTCGTGGGTTTGCTAAATTAACCTTTGTAATGGAAAAGCTCATTATGCACTTCCAGCCAAAGGAGGAGAGGAGTTTGAGTTTGTAGCAACTTAAAATGCCAGTGATTAGGATCCTAATCTAATATTCATAGTTCTGGGGCTTTTAAAAAATTTCTTCTTAAAGCATATTTCTCTACTTGTATTGCAAATGACTTGCTGGGAATTTCAGGAAGAATTTCTCTGTGGAAAGGGTGGTCAGGCATGGGAAGGGGTTGCTCAGGGAGGTGGTGGAGGTGTCCAAGGAATGACTGGACGTGGCCCTCAGTGCTCTGTGCTAGTTGACAGCGTGGTGATCGGTCAAAGCTTGGTCTTGATGATCTTGGAGGTCTTTTTCAAGCTGGTTCTGTGTCTCAGTGATGAGTCCTGCTCTGATTTAACATGGTGTGCAGGATACTTAAAATGGAAAACTCTGTCAGAAGGACAGAAACACGTGAAGGTCATGAGGGGGAAGATAGTGCAGTTAAAGATAAACCCATCATCACTTGTGGAACTGGAAAAGTGACTTCAATGTGTGTAATGTTAAATCTCACAGTCATATGTAGGGAGAGGAAAGGTTTCAGTTTTAGGCAGTGATATCTATGCTGCACATCTTGGCAGCTGCTGAGCCTGTATTTTAAGTTGCATGTCCCTCGCTGATGGCAGTGTACATTTTTTATCCTCCCTCACGAGCTTGTGCAGTATTTACTGCCTGGTGCATAATGCAAATGATTGGTGGTACATTCTAATGTTTAAGTCTCTTACAGGTTTAACAGGGTCGGGAGGGAGCAGGTTCTCATTACACTGAAGAGGGAGAATGAAGGACATTGTTCCTGCAGATGCAGTTTATTAAATATTGTCTGAAAGGCCTGATTGTTCCTTGCCCTTTGCCTTCAGATGCTGCTGTGGGTGGGGGCCTTGGTGTGGAGGACAAGCTGCTTGACCTTGTGGGGGTGCCGTGGATTTCTCTTTTCACTGTTCCTTTTGAGAGGTTGTCCTTGCTTTCCTTTTCAGCACTGCTGCCATAAACAGGCTGTGTGGACACTCTGCTATTTTTGTACCCGTGCTACCTCCTGGCCTCCAGACAAATTGTTTCCTCTAGGTCCAGGGCAAGATTTATAGTGAAAAATTACTGGCCTGTTTAAAAAAGAAAAAGGCACTCAAGAGAATTGTTGTTTTCGTCCATGTGGTCAGTTACATTTTCTAGGAGATCTGCCATGAAAACTGCAGGATCTGATATTTCTGGAGAGGTTTTGTGGCTGCTGCATTGCCCCTGGGCTGGGTGTGCTGGGGAGGAGGGTTTGCTGTGGATTTGGGAGACCCCACAGCAGCACCACAATGTTTTTGGTGCAAAGTTTGCTCTCTTGTGGCACAGGAGGAGTGTGAATAGAGAATGGAGACAAGAAGAAAATTTAAAGAGAATAAGTGAAGATGAAAACAAAAAATTGAAGTTAGGAAGAAAGAGAAATCAGAAGATAACCCACAATTCTTTTTTTTTTTTTCCTAGGAGCTTGTAGACAATGTGGTTTTTTTACAGTATTTCTATGTTCCAGCTACAACCTGTGCTGATCATCAGAGCTCTGGGATAGTTTACCTGTGGAATGTACATCCTGCCTGCATATCCACCAGGGGGGCAAAATGGATTGCCAAGCCCTGACTCTGCATTTAAATGGATTTTCCACCCTTCTGTTTTAGTTTTAATTGAACCACATAAACATTGCCAACATGTGAGATTGGCTTTTAACACCTTACTTAGCATTTTTTTAATTATTAAAAGCTTTAGCTAGAAGCATTGGTAATTAAAATAAAGTAAGCAAGCAAAGAAAAGAAAAAAAGACAAAAGGGAAAGAGATCCTGAAAAATTTAAATGCTGTTCAGGGCTCTCTCCACCTTCCTTACACAGATTTTATGCCTTTACATGGAAATCCTGCAGGGCAAGGTGGATGCAATTGATCCAAATCTGGAATTCTCACTGGAGCACAGTCTGCACTTGGAATAACATGGAGTGAAGGCTTTTAATAAAGGTGGTTTACTGGCAAAGATAATTAACTCAGAAATCAGTTGAAGTGCTTGAAGGAGGTGGTGTTGTCACTCTAGAACATCCTTGCCTGAGGATGCAATTCTAGTGGCATGAAGTTTTGGAATGGATTAATCTAAATGAGAAAAACACCCTGCATTTTCTTAACTGTAAATTTTCCCTAGAAATTGTTTTTTACAGTTATGTGGTCAGTCTCCCAGTCTAGAAAAGCTTTTAGAGTTCCTCTGGGTAAGAGAGTTCTCGTGGCAAGAGAATGAAGAAGTTTGTGTGTCTCCTCCTGCTGAGTTTCTTGTCATACAAGACATTTTTTCCATTTCTTTTATGGAAAAAGGCAAATGTCTTTGAGATCCTGGCTGTTGCTCTCTCTAAGAAGTTGCTGTTTTGATGACAGGGCAGAATTTTGGCACTGAAGCTGCAGAGATTGGAGGGCAGCCTGCTCCAAGACTGTTAGCTGTGGAGTGTTGGATGCTTTAAATACTCTGAGAGGACTCAGAGTATTTACAGTATTATAGCATTTTAGTGTTTTATATTGCTGCCACATAGAGAATGGCAGCAAGGCTTCGTAGCCCTGTTTAAAAATCATCCTGCAGTGAGGCAGGAGTGTGAGACCCTGTAATCCCATTTGTGTCATGGCAGGAACTGCTGCTCCCAGTCACAATTTGGCTTTTGATAGTTATTTTTGATATTGCACCTCTCAGGAGGCGCCTGTTAATGCCTGTTTGTCATCAATATTCAGGGGAAATGAACTTTCATTGCTCCCCAGACGTGATTAAGGGTTCAGTGAACTTCTCTTTCTTCTTCCAGGTTATAAGACCCTTTTGAAAGGAATTTCAGGGAAGTTCAGCAGTGGAGAACTCGTTGCAATTATGGGGCCTTCAGGAGCTGGGAAGTCAACGCTTATGAATATTCTGGCAGGATACAGGTCAGTACCAATGAAAATCCCAAGTTAAGATAAAAATCACTGAGGCTGAGGGCTCCTTGGAGACAACAGAAGAGGAAATTTTGGCCTAGAGTTTGCCAAAAACAGGCAGTTCAAAGGTTTTGAATTAGATTCTTTTTAAGATTTATCTTTTTTCCTCTGTGTCCTGTTTTGGTCACTTGGGATTTATCTCTTAACAGGTCTGATCCAAAAATAAGAAGCAATTTAAAATCCAAAAAACACACATGTAAAGAAAATCTCCTTTTTTGGCCGCGTAACAAATCTGACTCAGTGTCTTATGTTTGTGATGTCTTTTTAAAATCACATAAACACTTGAAAAATCGACTCTTTTTAGTCACCACTTCATAATGTTGATGTCTTCCTCACCAAAATGCAGTGACTGTGTTTCATTTCTATAAATCCCCTCTGGTATGGCCATACAAGGTGTCTCTGTCTCGTCATTTGGGACATAAGGAACAGGATAGAGAAACCTGAAAAAACTCCAACTTTAATTTCTTGATAGTTCTTCAGATTTATATACAACAGCACACATTTTGAGTAAAATTTTCAGCATCATGGCATGAAGCTTTGTATGAAAGTAAGCGTCAACAGGAAATCATTTCATTTCTACCCAGCCTACCAAATTAATTTCACAGTGGCAATGACTACCTTGAGGCTTCCAGGTGCTCAGTCGTTTGGCAGCACGAGCGAGGGTGAGATTCACTCACCTCTGGTTGTTTTGTTGTTTCAGAGAGACGGGAATGAAAGGAGAAATCCTCATCAACGGGCAGCCCCGCGACCTGCGCTCCTTCCGCAAGGTCTCCTGCTACATCATGCAGGATGACATGCTCCTTCCTCACCTCACTGTCCAGGAGGCTATGATGGTGAGCTCTGCTCCTTGCTCTAGTTTATCTGAGCAGGGGAAAGTGGAGAGTGGTTTGTGTTGTGCCCTTGGTCCTGCTCCTGGCCGTGCCGCAAATGTCGGATCCCTGTCGGATCCCGCTCAGTGAGAGTTCTTGGAATTTGGTGATGCCTTGAATTGCATTTCAGGCTCATCCTTCTAGGGATTCTTTGGCTTTATAATTTCCACTCCGTGCCCAGCATTATGATTTGGAATGAGATCTAAGTGTCTGCTCCTTAGATGTAGAGAATAGAACCTGAGATTCTTCAAAAATGAGCCTTTGTGGGAACCATCTGTCTGCTTGGGTGCTGGATGAGTAACCTCATCTCTCTATCTTTCTCATCATCTTTCATGATCTGACTGAAAATTGGTATTTACACTTCAGTGTGATCTCTCTGCCCCTTCTACTCTTTTGTGCCTTTTTAAAAATAAAAACATTTCATAAAATCTCTTCCATTTCTTCATGGGGAAAAAACCAGGAACAAAGTCCAAGATGTACAGGCAATGTTAATTCTTCTCATTGTTTTGCATCACGTCAGCAAGTTTATGAATTGACAGCTTGACCAGTTAGTCTGGAAGTGTCTGAAATGAGTTGAGAAATGAGACAGTTTTTCTCAGAAATTGTTATCAAAACAAGGCTCAGGTTGTGCCAGCTCAATTCACAAATTTTAAGGCCAGAAGAAATCACTCCAGTTTTTATGTGGCTAATTTTCTGCAAAGGCTCTTTTCTGTGGAGAAGGTTTGCTTCTCTTTTGTTTACTTGAGTGTTTTCCTCAGAATCCCACGGGACCACTTTTGCAGAATTTGGCCCAGATTATAGTTGCTGTCTAAAATTAATCAATCAAGGCTCTGACAAAAAATAATTACCTAACAGTTTAATTGCTTTTAATAAAGGTTAATCATGATGTTTCGTGGAGCTGCCTTTCAGGACAGCAGATGACATCTTTTATGAGATTATTTATTTCTGTGCTCACTTGTTTGCCTGCTGGAGAATGGCAGAGTTCAGTTATCCTTACAGTGGGAATGAAGCACAAACAAACTGTGTTTCTAGCATTACCTGGGAAATTTTTGGGTGTGCAGAATATGTCACTCTCCCTTCCTCCTGTAAAGCTCTTTGACTTGCAGAATGGCCTTTTTTTCTAACACACTTTCAGGTGCTTTCCCTAAGTCAAATTCAGTTATTTCCTGCACAGAAACATGTGATGCTTGTGACTGGAACATTGTAGTTCAGGTTCAGATTTTCTGACTGGGTTGAAAGGAGTTGTTTAAGTGGTACCTTGGAGTGCTGTGAGACATCTTCTCTAAGAGGTGGCTGTGCTTCAGACCTGCTCAAAATCAAATTCCATTGTTTTGCATTCCAGGTATCTGCTCATCTGAAACTTCAAGAGAAAGATGAAGGGAGGAGAGAAATGGTATGTACACTGCCCATCAAACTAGAATTTGGGGGATGCCAAGAAGTGAGCTCTGTAAAGCAGACATTTTTATCTAATACTGAGCTGCCCTGGACTTGTAATGACAGAATAATTCACATTCTCTAGGCTGACATGTGCCATCAGGAGGGAACGTTCACTGCAGTCTCCATGAAAGCTGCTTTCAGTACGAGACTGGAAAATTGTAAAAGGTTTACTGAAACAAATCCACAGGTTCTGCAGGATCCCTGTTAATGCAAGTGGGGTTCTCCAGTGTGCACATCTGAGGGCTCAGGCATCTCATGTGGGGTGAGATAAAGCACAGCTGGACCTGCACCAGGACCTGTGCCCTCTAACCCATCCAGGGGAAAAGCACAACTTTTCCTGAAATATGAAAACTGTGGCAACTTCCTAGGTAGATCAGCTGGTTTTGTGACTGTCCTTTGTGTTTATTTCCAAACTGGAGCAACGGGCATTTCTTCAGATTCAAAAGAATCCTTGAAAATCAGAAAGGGAAACTTACAGGAAGCGGCTTGTTGTGAAGAAAACAAACACAGGTTGTTTTTCTATTGGAAAATAAATTTATATATAAACATCTGTTAACTTAATTGTGGTTTGAAAGCCTTAGTTCATTTGCACTTTAGTGAAGTTAGGCCAAGCAAGTTAATTCACTTGTTCACACTGCCACTGTAATTACAAGCAGCTCTTTGAGTTAAAAACTCTGCTGTGTTTATTCAACACATGTTAGAAGAATTTTCTAGTTCGTGTTACTGGCCTGTGCAGGAGAAGATAATTCATTTTTTTGTTGTAAATTGGAGTGTAAATGTTTATCACAGATAAATGTTACGAATTTATACACTTGTGCTAGCAGGATTGCAGACTCTTGTTTAAAGCAGGGACAAGTGAAAATCCTCAGGTGAACCACAGTTTATGTTTCTAGTTGTCCTTGTTTGTGCTGCCTGACTCCTGTTTACCCTTCTCAGAGATAAAGGGATTCAGATAGTTGGGCTTTTTTCTCTGAGAAACAAGGTTTAGTGGGTTTTGTTATTTTTTTACTCCCTCTTACTGGGAGAGGGAACTCCTGGAAATCAAAATCAGGACAAGCAAAGGGTCAGGCCCCGGTTGGTCTCACCAGTTTTCACCAGATCAGGCATTCTTTCTGGAAAACTCTCTCCATCCAAGCAGTTGATACTTTGAAAAATGGTGGGCTCTGTTTTCTAAACTTCAGTGAAAGTATTAAATGTCTGGGCTGCTTTCTGCCTTTGAAGTGGTGGAGTTTGTTAATTGCATGAGCAATGCAGCTCATGGATTCACTCATTTTTGTGTCCATGCCTTTATTGAAGCCAAAGAGCTATTTCCCTTATATAGGGCGACCAGACACTGACACAGAAAAAATCCTAGTGCCTGGGATTGTTCTCCTTTTGCTCCAAAAGCCCTGGGACGAGCTGTGCCCTTGCTGAGGCTGTGCCTTGAGGAAATCCCAAACATCTGAGAGTACCTGTGACAACTGCATTGACTCTGAGTGGAATGAAAACACTTGAAATCAATGGCTGCACTTGAAAGAGGAGACTGTGGAGAACAGATGAGATAAAACAGGTCACTGCTCTACAGAAACCACTGGTTTTTGTTATAGATCCCTCCTAGAGACAGCCCCAGAGTTCTGCTGAAAGAAGCTCCTTGGTTTCACTGTGTGAGAGCCCCTCACATGCTGCCAAGCTCTTCTGGTGTCATACCCATAAATGCACAGCTGCAGAAGAACTGATTTCCACTCTTTTTCACCTCTTTACTGAGTGAGGTCATGCAGGACAAACGAGCAGAATTTGGGTCAGAACGGTAAATGGCAGACTGTTAACACTGAGTCTAACAAATGACTAATAAATACATTAGATGGGAAAAGGCTTTAAGTGTGTGGGTGATGGAACAAAGTCGTGAGCTGGTTTGCAACCCCGTGAAAATCAGTGAAGGGGCTGAGGGTTTTTTTGTGCTCCAACAACCTGGAATATTCTGCTCCCTGCAGGTGAAGGAAATCCTGACAGCCCTTGGTTTGCTGACGTGTGCCAACACCAGGACTGGGAGTCTCTCTGGAGGCCAGAGGAAACGCCTTGCCATTGCTCTGGAGCTGGTGAACAACCCCCCTGTCATGTTCTTCGATGAACCAACCAGGTACTTCGAGGCCAAAAGTCAAACATTGGCAAAGATGGTTCTGCACAGTAGAACAGAAAAGCTGTTCACCTCTAAATCCCTGGAAAAGGCTCCTCTTGTGTTGCCTGCAAGAAATAATTTGATTTGGGTTCTTGGTGCCTTGGGTCACTGCTGGAGCTGCTGGATTGTGGGGCTGTAAATAATATTTAAAGCAGACACAAGCTGCAGGAGGAAGGAAAAGAGGGAGGGAAAATATTGTGGCATGGATTTTCTTTTTCAAGCAAAGACTGCTTGAATATAAACATTTTAAAATGTGACTTTTGGTAATGAATGTGATCAGTCTGGGAGGAGGCTGGCAAAGCTATGAATATGTATCTATTCATTAAAGCTGGGAGCATTTAAACCTGCAGCCCTAAAATGCAGAAGCCCCTTAAGGCAGCTTCAAGAATACTCTTTTTCATTCTCAGGCATGCTTCCAACTTAATTAAAAGCCTGATGGAGAAGTACAAGCATAAGGTTGGCATATGATAAAATGAAACTGCTACAGAGAAAATTTGTAAGAGGATAATAATGGGATAGCACGTAGCAAATGCATGTGCTGGTTTTGAGTGGTGGGTAACAAACTTGTCTGTTTCTTTTGCAGTGGCTTGGATAGTGCATCGTGTTTTCAGGTGGTCTCTCTGATGAAGGCTTTGGCCCAGGGGGGCAGATCCATCATCTGCACCATTCACCAGCCCAGTGCAAAACTGTTTGAGCTCTTTGACCAGGTATTGCTCTCAGACTTTCTCTTCATGTGCACTTCAGGGTGGTTGTGCTTTCAAGGCCACGCTCTTTAATCAGAACACAGGAATAATTCTAGTTGGTGGCTACAGATCATAGAAAGAAATTAAATAAATAACAGCACAATATACCTTTTGATTATTTTTTTTCCTTCCTCTCTGCCTGTTTCCTTTATTTACGTGTAATGGTTGTGAAGAATCTTGCTGTTAGGTTTGTGAAATCAAGATTATTGCACTGGTGATGATCATGCCTTCACCCAGCAGTGTGCACAGGGCTCTCACTGAAGTAAATGAAATTAGAGCAATATAAAAGCAGGAGAGCTGCAGTGTCAATGTCTGCAATATATCTGTGTATCCCAGATACACAGGTGCAGACTGAGAAGAGCTAATTCACTTGAAAATAATAACAATCGAATTTAGTATTGAAAATTAATTGAAATTCAGTCAGTTGGAGAACTTCTCTCCAAGCCAACAACGGCACGTGGACCATGTGTGTTCAGATTAGATAAAAAATGTATTTTAGTCTTGTTAGAGGATTTAGATTAGTCCTGTGAGAGCTGGGAGAAAACTTCCACCACCACAGGTGAACAAACTCTTGCAGATTGCCAGTCTGGCAGGGAGGTTTATTTAAAGTCCAAGTCGTGGCTAAAAGTGAGAGTGATGGAGCTGTTTGCTGTTGCTGTGCTGGCCCAGCTCTCCCTCCACTCCTGCATTCCCCAGCCCAAAATATCCACAATGTGTGGAAATTAGATGGCTTGGCTCTCCAGCTCCTTGCCTATTTTCAGCATGTGCCAAAGGCTGGAGTGAGTGTGTTTCTGTGTTAATGTGTTTGAAGTCCTGCAGGCAGTGTGTGCAGAATTCCAGCCCCGGGATTTAAATTTTCCGTTTGCTGTGATTCCATACAAAGTTAATTTCAGTTGGTGACAGATCTTCCCAAGGTGTTCTTCCCACAGGGACAAGAGATGCTATCAGGCAACAAGTTCAAGTATTTTGATGCTATTTCACATTTTTTCTTATTTCTTTTTCTTCTATTTTCTTTTCTTTTTATTCTTTTTTCTTTTCGCTGTTGAGACTATGGATCAGTCTACTCAGATGATCTGAACCTCCCTTAAAGAGGGTTTTTCAATTAAAAGTGGTGTCAAAACTTAAAAAAAAACTTGGTTATTCTTGGTTGAGACTATTAAATGTTTTTTTCTTATTTCTTTTTCTTCCATTTTCTTTTTTTTCCCCCCCCTTTTCTTCTTGCTTTCCAGCTCTATGTTCTAAGTCAAGGTCAGTGCATTTACCGTGGGAAGGTAACAAACCTTGTCCCTTACTTGAGAGATTTGGGCCTGAATTGTCCAACCTACCACAACCCAGCAGATTTTGGTAAGGACAGCTTGAATGGTTGCCTTAATTTCTTTTTTATTTCATCATTTTGTGTTTTATAATTTTATCACCTTCAGGTTAAGGAGAACCATGGTGTGATTTATACTTCTGCACATATATTCTTACGTGCTTTGTCCATATAAGAACTAAAATTCAAAATAAAAGTAATCAGATATTTTTTTTTCCTTCCAAAGTAATTTGAATGCCATCTAGTGGTGCAATTTAGTGAATATTTCTCTCTGTTAGAAGTCCAGGTTCAGGAAGTGAAAGATAAAAGTGTATTCTTTAGTGTTTCATAGTAACTAATATTAGTGGCTTTTTTACGTGGCTCCAGTGTTTTTCTTGTTTTCTTTTTATCTTGAGCAGTTATCTTTTATCTTGTGGTATTGTGCAGCTTAGAGCATTGAGGGGTTTTTTCAGTGTTGTTTCTTAAATTAAAAAAAAAAAAAAACAAAAAACCAAAAAAACGGAAAGTGTCACAGAAATAGACTTTTGTCTATTTTCTGTATTCACTGCCTTTCCTCTGCACTGGTTCATTTAACTTCCAGGACGAAGAGATCTCTCTGAAGATTTATGGAAGGATGCATTTGAACGTGATGTGAATTTGCACGCGGCGTTTCAAAACCTGCGCTTAAAACAAAAAAAAAAAAAAAAATTAAAAAAAATTAATTTTTTTTTTTTTTTTTTAAAATCAGGTTTTGCCAGTGCTGCAGCATCAAGGGGATTTAACAACAAGGCTTGTAGCTGCTCAGCAGTAACTTCAGCCTTCTGTTTTTGCAGTGATGGAGGTGGCCTCAGGCGAGTATGGGGACCAGAGCAGCCGCCTGGTCAGGGCTGTCAGGGAGAGGATTTGTGACACTGACTACAAGAGAGACGTGGCTGGGGAGAACGAGCTGAACCCCTTCCTCTGGCACAGGCCCTCTGAAGAGGTATTTTGTGCATCCCAGCCCAGAGGGAATTCAAACCCTCCCCAGTGGAGGAGTCTCTGGGCACACTCAGCTGCTGTGAGTGGGTTTTTGTCAATGAAAACCAAAGCAGATGCTGCAGAGGAAGGGGTTTATTCTGTGTGTGTGTTTCTGCAGGACTCCTCCTCCACAGAAGGATGCCACAGCTTCTCTGCCAGCTGCCTAACCCAGTTCTGCATCCTCTTCAAAAGAACTTTCCTCACCATCATGAGGGACTCGGTAAGAGCTTTGGCTTTGTGGTAACTTTTGTGGCCAAAAGTTCTGTCCAGCTGGGTGTGAGGCACTGCAGGACACCTCAGAGGTCCTGTCCAGCAGCCCATCCATGAATTGTCACAGAATTCCAAAGGGAAGAGGCTGATCTCTCAGCCTTGCTGTTAACTCTACCATCTTCATTGTCAATACACAGCACTCAGAAGCACCTGGCCTAAAAACCCAAAGTTTAAATCCCCTCTGTGCTGGCAGTTCTCTTACACAGTTATTAATCCTATTGAAAAGCGAGTGGGAAGTTGTAGTGCTGTGTCACAAAACTAGGTTTTTCAGAAAATTCAGGATGGCAGAGATAATAACTTCAGTGTGATGTAAAGTTACTACTTAAAGTCTTCATTTTTGGAAATAGAAAATTGGTAGATAAAAAGTTGGCTTCTTTGCCATAACTTGTTCTCCCTTCCTGCTTTTTATAAGTGCATTTGTCAACAAAGATTAATTAAGTTAATGAATTAAGATGAGGAGAAACTGTAACTGATTTGCTGATGCGTAGATTGAAGGACAATGTTGTTTCTAATTTTTTTTTCTGCTTGACTCTAAAGGCTTGCAGTTGTTCCCAATGTTATTATTTCTTTTGTTCTTCCAAGCCTCTTGTGGGAATACTGCGTTGCAGAGAAGGCACAGAAAGCTAATTTATTCCTGATGAAGTTACTTTGGTCTACACAAGCCTAAAATACCTTTTCTGCTTCTCTTCTGCTCTGGGGAGATTGATCTTGTAGTCAGAAAGTCTCTTTCCCCTGATGAATAAGAGCCAGTGGCTCCGTGATATTGTCAGACAGTGAGATTTCAGGCTGCAGCATTTGCAGTTCCTGCCTGTATTCCCTGGAAGAAATTTTCATGGGAAGCTCATAATTTTTCCTACCCAGTAAGAAATTAACATTTCTCATGTCAGGGCGTTGGAGCTAGGTGATCTTTAAGGCCCCTCCCAACCCAAACCACTCAGTGGTTTCTATACAAGATTTTCTGGGCATAAGTGCTCCTTTCCTTTAATCTGTGTGATTTCAGCCACTCTGTCACTCTGTTTTTGAGCCCAGGCTTCCTGATAAATGCCACCCTTTGCTCACCACAGGTCCTGACGCACTTGAGGATCACCTCACACATTGGCATTGGGCTGCTCATCGGCTTGCTCTACTTGGGCATCGGCAACGAAGCCAAGAAAGTGCTCAGCAACTCGGGCTTCCTCTTCTTTTCCATGCTGTTCCTCATGTTCGCGGCGCTCATGCCGACCGTCCTCACCTGTGAGTACAGGGACAGTGTCACAGCACAGGGCAGGGGGTGTTGGACTGCTGGGATGTGTCTGGCTTTGTGTGGCACAGCGCCTGACTCGGGATTCTGCCTCTGAGACAGGCGGGGGGATAAATCTTGCACCCACAGAAGCAGGCTCGGCCAGTGGCGCTTCTGCCTTCCCGTTTTTTTTCCCAGTGGTTTTTTTTTTCAGCACAGACAGTTCAGTGTTACGGTCCTGGGCTGGAATTTTTCCTTATCCCAGTGCGTCTCAGCCCTGCCCTGAGCTCGTGGTTGGACTTAGGGAGGATGGAATAATTTCTCTGGGGCTTCCAAGTTATGACTCCTGCATAAATCAGCTTATTCATGTGGTGTCAGAAGCAAACCCCTGCAGGCTGGACTGTTTCATACTTGCTCTGGGAGTGCTGTTACTTTGGATTCCCTGTTGGTCCACAAAGAATAACCAAGTTCTTTAAGTTTTGACACCACTTTTAATTGAAAAATCCTCTTTAAGGGAGGTTCAGATCATCTGAGTAGACTGGCCCGTGGTCTCAACAGTGAGCAGCTCTAGGGGCTGACCTTTTATATTCCATTGCAAATCACCTTTTATATTCCATTACAAATCACAACTTTTGCTGCTCTGTCAAAGACCTGAGAGTTCCAGTCCCACCCTGGGACTGCAGCAGTGCAGGATTAGGCATGGGTGAGTGTTGTTTTTAATGTGTTTAACAAGAACATTCATGTTGTTTTAACGTGGAGCAGTATTGCACGCTGCCAACCTGACTGAATAATCTGTGTTTCTCTGCAGTTCCCCTTGAGATGGGAGTATTTCTCAGAGAGCATCTGAACTACTGGTACAGCCTGAAAGCCTATTACCTTGCCAAGACCATGGCTGATGTTCCTTTTCAGGTACATGCTCTACTCTTCAATAAAACAGAACCATTTCAGTTCATGGATGACAAGCCCGCTTGCCAAGAAGATTAGTGCTGGTATTTAATCCATTGGAATAGTGGGGAAAATGTCCATATGTGTCTGGTGATGTGGATGTGTTCGTGGGTCCCAGGACAAGGGAAGAGATGAAACATCTTTGAACCTAAGACAGTACTGATGGTGTTTCGTGGTCTCACAGGAGCTCTACTGTGTCCTAACTCTGCTCCCTGTCACAGCTGCTGTGTCCCCAGGATGTTTGTTGAGAGGTGACAGGCAGAAAGTTTATTGCAGAGTTCTTGGTGCTCCCCACTCACCCAGAGCACAGACATGCCCTGGGTGTGAGGCTCTGAAATTCCTGCCCCACCTGAAGGGGCTGTGCCTGCCCCTGCCTGGGTGGATTGTCCCTTGCTGTTCATCCCAGGCTGAGCAGGTCCTGGGAACTGCAGGACTGATGTGTTTCTGCATCCCCACAAACTGGAAATTTTCCTCAGTGTCTCTCTGGAGAAGGTTCTTCCATGCATGGAAAAGCTGTAGAAAGAAAGGTAGGAAAAAGCTTGCCCAAACCCCAAATTTCTGGAAAGGGAAGGAGAATGGCAGCTGTTGGCATGACTGGAAGCTGGCCATGTAACTCCTGGCAGGAGTTGTGCTGAGGTGACTATTCCACAGCAGAACAGATGATTCTGACCTCAATATGCATTGATGCTGTCAAGATTTCTGCAGTAGAACACTTGATTCCCTCTCTGTGCCACCCTGTGGAGACCAGCATAGCCTTACTGCATGATTCCTCTGCTTCTGCTTCTCCCCTCACAGGAAAAAAAAATATCATCAATTTTCTACTATTTCAAACTGTGATAATTTGGGGGCAGTAGAATTATTCCTAGGAGTCATAGAAGAGCAAGTTAATGTTTACTTTTTCTCTGTCTTTCTGACGAGAGACACTCTGTCCCTTCTCTTCACAGGTGGCAACTTTTGTGGGCCCAGTTACTGCCATCCCAGTCCTCCTGTTCTCTGGGTTTTTTGTCAGCTTTGACACCATCCCAACATACCTCCAATGGATGTCCTACATCTCCTATGTCAGGTAGTGCCTTCACCCTCCCATCTGGACATGCTGTTTGTTTGCCTTTGCTTGCTTGGTTGGTTATTTTGGGTGCCAGAGAGACTGTTCACAGCATGTTCTTTTAGAGTATAAACATACTCATGCATGTGATGGAAACCACATTATCTCTCTGCATTTTGAGTTGTTTATCTTGTGAAATAAAATAGGAACAGGTTACTGGCCACAAGTCTGTGTCAGTGCCTTTGAATTCAGTGGGATTGCACAGCATGAAAATCTTCCTGGATTTTGCAGTAGTGGATGTATGAAATAATAGGGACATCACCAACTGAGAGATTGATGCCAGCACCTCATTTTGGAAGAAAATGTATGATTCACTGCTGTTTCCTAGATAGGTTTGTTGGATAAAGGCCTGTTTTTAAGTTTTGCAGCAGCACTGCCACAAGAGGCACAGGATTTGTGTCACCTCTAATTTAAGCTGCTGCTTTAAGATCCATAGGCACCTTATAGTGCCTGTGTTTGTGTCTGACTCAGCTGTCTCAGGATGGGGCAATTCCCACCAGGAAACCTCTGGAGGAATAGTTTAGACTAGAGACTGAAATGTTTTTAGCTGAAATTAGGAGAGGGGAATTTTCCCATTCCCCATTTCCCCACCCTGCCCAAGCTGCACTGTTACTGAGAAATCCCAGGCAAAAAAAAATTCCTCTTTGTTGCCAAGTGAGGTCCTACACAGATTCCTATCGAAGACAATGAGACTGCACTCCCTGAATTAATACTTAGAATTCAAGGTGAGGCCTTAAATCATTGCCTGGCTCATGTGGAGCCTCCTGAAGCCAGAGGGAGCTTTCATATGCATGAGATCCATGATGGTTTATCTCCTTGCAAAAGCAAATACTGGGAACATTATCAGTGAAACTGTAAATGTACAGAGGGAAGGAGAAGGGACATTCTAGATTGATGCTGGTTTTAACTTATTTCTGACCTCAAGCCATAATTGTATCCCTGTGGCTTGTTTAAAAAATAAAAAAAAAAAAAGGCAAAAAAATGATGTCACTTTTAAATGGGGAATTTTTGAATATGAGCTGGAATTTTTATCTTTTAAGTATCCCTGTTGCTTGTTTAAAAAATAAAAAAAAAAAGGCAAAATAATGATGTCACTTTTAAATGGGGAATTTCTGAATATGAGCTGGAATTATGCTGCTTTCTGATTTAACATTTTTCTTTTGGAGAAACTGGTCTGTTCACTAACTGGGAAGCACTAAAGGCAAAACTCCTGCCCTTGTTCCCTCTTATGTAAAATGCCCGTGACACGTCACGTGCCTGATTGCAGCAGGGATAGAACTTGCCCCAAGACAGATGTGTCAGAGCAACATTGAACCCCTCAGCGTTTCAGCTGAGCTCTCACAGGGATTGTGTTGCACTTCTGACCAGATCCCCAGGATTTTCCTTGTAATCCCTGCTTCTTCTTTCCAGGTACGGCTTCGAAGGAGTCATCCTCTCCATCTACGGACTGGATCGAGAAGATCTGCACTGTGACAAAGACGACACCTGCCACTTCCAAAAATCAGAGGCCATCCTGAAAGAACTGGATGTAGAAAATGCCAAACTCTACCTGGACTTCATTGTTCTTGGGATTTTCTTCTTCTCCCTGCGCCTGATTGCCTATTTTGTCCTCAGATACAAAATCCGAGCGGAGAGGTAAAGGAGAAGCAGCTGAGCCAAGGCAGTAGGAGAACTTTAGACATGCAATAGAGGGCACTTGACATTGTCTCACTGTGGCAGGCTGGTCCCCAGTGGCCAGCCAGATGCTGTCCTGACCGAGCCCATGGAGAGCCACAATGGGATAGTGGACATACAGTGTTCAGCCAATCAGTCCAGTTGGGTTGGGTCATGTTTTCATTACACTTTCTAGCTTTAACTAGGAAGAAGAACTAGAAGGGAATTTTGCACCACAGAATATCAATACTGAGGCAGTGTAACTGTCACAAGGAACCTGGCTGCAGGGGCTTTCCTTATCAAAACCAATTTTGGGATAAGGTCACCAGGATCCTGGTCCTGGTTACCAGAATAGTGTAATGTCATCTCTAGTTGACAAGGTAGTGAAATGCAAAAATGAGGAATGCAAAGAAAATAGGATTCTCTCATCTTTTTAAATTTCATCTTTGCAGTTTTCTATGTATTATTTTGCAATTCTTTTCCACAGAATTACCCCTTCTGGCTAAAAGTCTGTAAATGTATTAATAAGGTAAAGATATCTTTTTAATATGGATAGTTTTTTAAAAGAAACCTAAAGTGATTCAAGTAATTATTTTTGTTTCTGTCTGAATTTAGAATTCTGGTGCTTTACTTGTCGAGCTGGTCTCATATCTGAAAACTGTAATGATAGGAGGAAAAGGCAGATTCTGAATCTGCACTAAACCTGTGGTCCCATGTGGAAGCAGCACTGGATAGCACATGCAGTTAGACATGGTCAAGCTGTCACTGAATGGTTGAAAAAAATATTCTTTTGCAGTGTCTTTAAATCCTTAGTGTTTGTGATATTTTGAGATACTGGCTGTGTTCATTATCTGTTCGATCTACCTCCTGCAACTGAAAAAAAATCAAAGCACTCCAAGGCTTATTTTTAATTAAATTGTGAAAGCAGGATCTGTCCCTAAAGTGATTGTTAAAGGAGTGCAAGAGCTGTCCACAGATCAAAGCTTGGGCTGCTGTGTTAAAACACCTAATCCAGAGGTGTTCATGGTATCTACAACACACTCTGTGTGGGAATCTCCCAAAAACACACAAATGACCTTGTGACGCTGCAGCTCTAATTGTGCCAGGCAGTTTTGTTCTCATCCCTAAGTCTACCTGCACAACATGAGAATCAGTTGGTCTGAACACCAATGAAACTTGTTATTTTGGGTATCTCACCTCTGTAAATTTGGCAGGGGGAATTCTGGTTCCAGGCTGATGTGAATTTTCTCACCGATTTCCATGGGTTTGGGTTTTCAACCCAAAATGAACCCACCATCCTCACGTTGGACACCTTGGCGAGCTTTGCTGCAAAATGCAGGGCCTTCTGCCTTGACTGTGAATTTATCTGGGTGTCCCAGCCCCCTGCACCTTCTGTAAATGCATTATTCCCATCAGGATGCTGAGCTCTTGCAGGTTGGAGGCAGCTCAGTGTCAGCAAACCCTTGAGGAGCCCAGAAGCTCATGGCAGCAGGGTAGATAAGAGGAACCTAGTGCATCTTCTGGCCCCCAGCAGTCAAAAATTCACAAACTTTTCCAAAATTCACAAACTTTTCCAAAATTCACAGACTTTTCCAAGACTCTGTGGCTATCCTAGTAAAATAAACAGTGCCAGGTCCAGCTCTGTTAATCCTCAGACATCTGGGGCTAACAGGAATGGCCCCTGTACTGACTTCTACACAGCCCAAACACTGTCTGCAAAAGCTCTGGCTGTGCTGGGCTGCAGCTCTGCCATTTAGCAGGGAAGAAAATTGTTTCCCAGTTTTCCTGGCCCGTGCCCAGGCTCTGTTTAATTTACCAATACAGACACAGACTGCATGTATCTGTTAAACTCAGGACATCTGAACTAAGCCTGGGGTCTGGAAGGCTTTAAATCAAGTCACATGTTTTAGGAAGGCTAGCTGAACTTTCCCTGAAAATAAGGTTTACCTGTGAAAGCAAAATCAATCTTTACTGTAGAAGAAAAACCAAATTCCTTGCACAGCCTCTTTGCATAATTTTTGTTGCTGTTTTTTCTCAGAAAGCTTTTGTGCAGCTCTGAAGCTTTTCCAGGCATAATCACGAGCAGGTACAAACCTATATGGCTGTCAGATTTGAGAAATTAAGAATTTGAGCTATTCTAAATAACACTCATAGCTGTGAGCAGTTTTTTAAACAAGGCACAAGCTGAAATCCCTTTAGCACAACGTGCCTTGATTATTTCAAGACTCTCAAACGTATTTGTGACTGTTACAGGCAGCTCAAACACTTTTTGCAAGCTGACAAAGGACGACATTTGCCAAATTCCTCTTGGGTTGCAGACTTCTGGTCCAAGCTGAGGTGAAAGAGTGTGACATCCCTGGCACTGGGTACCTTCATGGTTCATGGTTGGTGTTTACCAGCACCATTTCCCAAATGCCACCCTGGCAATCCCCTGCAGTGTTCCAGATGAAGTAACTTGGCTGGCATTCCCACACTGGTACCTTGCAGGATGCTGTTCTCTCCCATCCAGACCAGTTTAGCTGTATGAATTCCTTGGATGCTGTCTTGTTATCTGTGCCTGTTCCTCTGGTTTTAGACTGTCTCATTTTATGTTTTTAGCCTCCAGCATGTCCTCCTGTGCTGTAACTTTGTATTGTGTTATGGTAGCCAAAAATCTCCATGGGTGTTCCTGAGAAAATATCCTGGAATATTTTTTTTCTCACTCCTTTTTTTGTTAAATATGCTTTTTCCAGCCTTCTGCTGGCAGCATTTAGCTGGAAGTTGCTATTCTTAGGAATGCTTTCAGGCTGTAGTATCCCAGTAAAGTTCTCTGGAGACTCAGTGATACACATAGATGAGATAATAATTCTTTTTCTCCCTAGCTCACAAATTAACTGATGATCTCTCTTTTGTCACTGTTTTGGGACAGAAGCATTTAAAATCCATCCCGATTATGTCTTCATCTACTGCAAAGGTTTTTAATGTAGTCTCAGGCTGGCTTTTTTCTCTCTTTACATGGAGATAAATTCTAACAGGCTGGTACAAAACACATTCCCAGGTTAATGGGCTGAGCAGGCAGGTGCTGTTGTGTTGAGCAGCACTTTGTGAAGCTCTGGAGGCTTCACTTGGAGGAATAATAAGGCCAGGAAGATTCTGAAGATTCAATTTTCAAATCCTCAGTTTTATAGCCATATATAAAGAGCCATAAACTCTTTGAAATCAATGCCACTATTACCATTTGAACCAGTCACAGCCTGGCTAAAAGTTGTGTAAGAGGCTCAAGGTTTCTAAAGGTCACTTGGAAATTGAATGTATGATTTTGGTTGGGATTGAAGGAAGACTTTAGTGTGTCCTGTTGGCCTCCTCGTTCTGTTTTCACTTGTTTTGAGATGTTGCTTTGGTTACTGTGTGCATTAGTTAAGACTTTAGGTCCTTCACACTTCTTTTGTTGTTTTTCTTCGTGGAAACTTGCATATGATCTGAAAAACCCTGAAGGTTTTTAAAAATAACTTGAATCATTATTATTTACAATTAAATAAAAGATTTGGAAAGCAGATTCTACTCTTAAGAAATTGAGAAGGTTCCATTGTTGCAGGTCAAAGGGAGTGGAAGGAGGCTGGTGCTGAAATCCTCTTCAGCTTTTAAAATTTAGAGCACAAAGTACCTATTTTAATTAAAAGAGAGGAATATGTGCACATGTAACAGGGTGAGCTGGTTATGTAAGTGGGAGATAATGAACTTGAGTCCAAGAACTGGATGTCTCAGGTGATTGACAGCTCTATCCACACTTCTGTGTCAAACTCCGTGCTCTCAGCAGAAAGGAATGTTTTATTAAACACTTGTTCCTGTAAGGAAGTGTGGTACATCCTGACCTGTGCCACCTCAGTGATCCTCACAGAGGGGATCCTGCCTGGCCTAGTTACACAGTGCTGGCTGGATTTTGGGGTTCTGAGAACTGGGGGAGGCCAGCAAAGCAGATATCCTGGTGGGATTCTGTTACAGCCCTCCCAGCCAGGATGAGGAGGCAGGTGAAGAGTTCCATGGGAAGCCTTGTCACCAATGCCTCTTTTCCTGTGGGAGACTTCAACTTGCCAAATTTCTGCTGGAAATACAACACAGCAGAGAGGAAACAGTCCAGGAGGTTCCTGGGCTGTGTGGGAGGTAATTCCTGACACAGCTGGTGAGGGAACCAGGCAGTGGTGATGTGGTGATGCCCCTCTGGACCTGTTTGTGAGCAGAGAAGGGCTGCTGGGGTTTGGGGTAGCTGGAGATCCTCTTGGGCACCGTGAACACGAAGTGAGAGGTTTTGGTTTTTGGGGAGATGAGGGCTGGCAGCAGAACTGCCCCCTTGGACTTCTGGAGGGCAGACTGTGCCTGAGAGGGGCTGGCACAGTGCCTTGGGAGGCAGCCCTGGAGGGCTGAGAGTGCAGGAAGGCTGGGGATGCTGAAGAAGGACACCCTAAAGGCACAGCAGGAGCCGGCCATCCGTCCCCATGTGCCAAAGGAGGAGCTGGAGGGGCAGGGCTGGCCTGGCTGAGCAGAGAGCTTTGGCTGGAACTCAGGGAACAAAGCAGGGTGTGTGACCTTTGGGAAAAAGGGCAGGCAGCCCAGCAGGGCTACAGGGACACTGTGAGGTTATTCAAGGAGAAATCAGAAGGGCCAAAACCCAACTAGAACTTAATCTGGCTACTGCTGCAAAAGACAATAAAAAATATTTCTGTAAATACAGCACTAAGGAGAGTCTCCATCCTTCCTTGGATGCCACCCTTTATTTCCTACCAGAACAGGAATTTCTGCTCAGGAATTTCTGTGTGCACATCCATTTGTGATGTACGATCACGTGCAAAGCTGTCGGGAACTTGAAGCAGGCAGAAAATGACACCGTGTCACGTCCTCTGTGACAGCCTGTGACAGGCTGATCACTGCAGTGCCACACAGCATTGGTGAGCACATTAATTAAGCGCTGAGTGCCGCTGGAGTTAATCAGGAGCTCTGCCATTCGTGAGCAGGGGCATTTTCAGGGATCGACTCCTGCTGCCCCCCTCTTAAATTCCCGTTCCCATGATACACAAAGGAATTGTTGTGGTGTGTCCCACTGGGTGATTTTTGTCAGCCCACGTTTCACTCTTCATGTTACACGTCTAAAAGTTCCAGGTTTGGGCCTGCAAACACAGCAAGTTTCATTTTAGTTCTGTTTAATGCTTTATTTCTGTTTCTGTACATATTTCACGTAGAGTTTCTGAAGGAGAAGTTGTACCGTAGAGCACAAAATTTAGCTTCAGTCTTTTTGTTATTTTGAAATATTATGACAAATGATAATTTTATGCCGTTGTCAGCTGTAGAACCTTTCTTTAACAGATTTAGATTTCTGTTGAGACCTATAAAACAAAGGGTGACCAGCCAGGTTGTGTCTCCTGTGGCAGCAAACGTGGCCATGGCTCAGCCTGCATTCTCTGCTGGTTCTTTTTTGGGTTTTTTTTGGGCTTTTTTTTTGTTTTTTTTCCCTGGGGGTTCCCATGCAGCTCAGCCCATGCCTATCAATTGTTTGTGTCCCTTTTTTTCTGGCTATTCATGGCTGCTGTCCACGTGGGGTGTGGGAATGAGCTGTTTGGGAAGAGTGCAGGATGGGTAAAGGTGGAGGGATGGCTTTGGGGCTTCTCTGAGCTACCAAAACCCCAGTGTGCTGGATCTCTGTTTGTGCTTCACTCAAAAAAAATTCAAAAATGTCTTTTTCAGCAGATTGCAAGGCAACATGGAAGCTTCTACTTTTAAAGGTTGACAGGGTTTTTCTACTTCAGTGGCATCTGTGATGTCTCTTTTTCTGACCCCGTTGTAGCTTATTTTAGTGGCCCATTTAGGGTAATCATTATACAAACTCCTTTCTGTTACTTCCAGAAACAAACTTTCCTGGCCTCAGTGATGATAATTATACCGACCTTTCCAAATGTGAGTTAGTTGTTGAACAATTTTAAAAAAAAAATGGAAAAAATTATCTTAAATTATGGCAAAAGCAAATTAAATTTGAGACAATTACACTGATATATCTCAAAAGAAGAAGAAGATAACGAGTCCTGCAGTGGGGCCAAGCCTTTACCTGTGTCAGTAAAGATTTATCAAATACCTTTTCTGAGTCAGTTGACCTTATTGTGAGATCCTGCCCTTGAACCTGTTACTGAATTATTTAACATTTGGTTCTTTTGTTTTTCAAAGCAAGAGTCAATGCAAGGTATGATTTAAAATCAGCGTGCTAAAGTGTGCATATTCTGAATATCTAATATGTCATTGTTGTCTCTTGTTTCTGTAATGCATTTGCATTACTATGAATCAATTTTATTCTGCTTCTCTAGAGACTATTGCTGCCTGCACGCTGTGATATATTTGCACTGTTGTAGATATATATATATACATATAATGTAATTATATTATACAAACCATGTCTTTTTCAGGTTGCTTGTTACCTTTGTAGTTTATGCTTCCTGGTACAGTGGACCTGAGTAAAAATGTGGGATGTGGGGCATTCTGATGATATATTACAGTAATAGAGAAATCTTTGTATATTTCTGTATACTTAATACCTGTAAGAAGAGATTTGTATGTGCATTATTTTCCAAACTTAGGGCTTTGTTTTCTGAGACTAGAGAACATTTATGATAATGTAACACACACACACACACACAAAAAAAAATCAAATAAAGTGTTATTATTTTCAGACAGATGCCTTTGTCCCTGTTCTGACTCTGAGGGAAGATGTATTGGTAGTGATACATTTTCACTGCCTGCTCCTTGATCCTGGCAGCCAGCAAGGACGTGGAATTGCCTGTTTCTAATTGTGGTGGTTTCAGGTAACTCCCAATACAGGTGGGTTACAGAGATATCCAGTAAAAATCCTTAAAAGCATGAACTACACTCACACTTGGGGGGTGGAACTAGAGGATATTTAAGGTCCCTTCCAACCCAAACAAGGCTTTTGACACCCCCAGATCAGGGGGTGCTTCTCTGAGATACCCTACACAACTGAAGGACTTCCTGAACCAGTGGAATTAATTACCTTTGTATTTTCACCCAGTTTTGATGAATTTTTCTGCCACGGACTTATCTGTTCATTTTGCCCTTGCTGCCTGCAAGAGGCAGATGTTCCCTGTGCTGCTTCATGGCAAGAAGCAGGAAAGGATCATTCCCTGTTTGCCTTCTGCTTGGCACTCTGGAATGGGTGGGTTTCTTCCTCCCTTCTTCCCAGATGAACAAAAACTGTGTTTTATCCTGCCAGTCCCACCTGTCCATTTCCCATTTTAGCAAACACCCTCCTCCCTCGTCCTGCCACAGCAGCTGTGTGATGTTCTGCAGCCCTCGGGGCATTTCTGGCACCAGGAAAGTCTTCAGCTGGTTTAGAAAGTCAGTATTTTTGTTTCTTGTGTTTTTCCCAAGATCCACATTAGCCAAAAAGTGCCATGCTGACTGTTTCTGCTGCTTCCTCCTGCACTGGCAGGGAAACCTTGGGCAGAAATCCTGACCTTGTAGGGCCCCCCAGCAACCCCAGTGCCAGGAAGAGGGGTCAGCGTTGGTGTCCTGTGCTTTGGCAAATACTCACTTTGCCTGGGTGGTTTTCCATGCATTTTTAAGGCTGTTTCATGGTGTTTGTGTCTCGTATTTTCTGAGATTCCCGACGAAGGGGAGGAAATGAGAATCTGACTCCATGTCCTTACAAGGCTAATTTATTATTATATTATATTACAATATAATTTATATTATAAATATATAATTATATATAATTATTATTGTATAATTATATGATAATACATAATAATATGTATTATATATCAATACTATGATATTATACATTACTATATACAATATTAATATATATTATTATAGTATATATAATAATTATAATATAATATATAATATATTATAATAAAATAAAATATATTATATTATATTATATTATATTATATTATATTATATTATATTATATTGNTGAACAATCTCCAAACCACATTCCAAAGCAGCAAAACACAGGAGAAGCAAATGAGATAATTATTGTTTTCCTTTTTCTCTGAGGCTTCTCAGCTTCCCAGGAGAGAAATCCTGGCGAAGGGATTTTTCCAGGAAATATGGTGGTGACAGTTGTGTGTTGGATTGAGGCCAAGCCTAAACAACATCAGTGTCTTTGTGCCACCCATCCAGACCACCACAGCAACCAAATCACCTGCCTTGCTCACCACAGCTCAAAGGAAACTGCCCTAACTTCTACAAGTGCCCACTCATAAATAACAGGAGCAGGGATGCTTAAAGCAAGGATTGCCCTAAGGATGCAATAGGATCACGTTTTCAAGACAGTTTTCTCATGATGACAGAGATCATACTTTATGTCGTGTTTTATAGCCCTGGAAATAATACTAAATTGAAGGAATTATGTTCCCAAAATCTTGATGCCTCCCAGTGCCAGCTGTTGTCTGCAGATCAGGAAGGGAAGAGGAGGAAGAGGAGTCCTTCATAGCCTGAGTGGCAACATAAATTACTTTAAGCATTTTTATATGGCAGTTAATGCTATTAAATAACCCAACCATAAACTTCTCATTAGCAGCACTGCAAAAACTAATACACCTCACGTGCAATTCCCACCCACTGTGCCCTCCAAACGCATTCATAAAGGAAAGAGCACTTGTAACCAAAGGAAGCTTTATTTTCTGACAGCTATCCATTTAAATCCTGCTTTGGAATGCAGGCTGAAAGGCTTGGGAAGCTGAGAGGTGGGTAGAGTGAGAGATGGGCTGGAGAGCATGGCAGGTGAGCAGCCACCAGCAGTGACATCTGCCCATGGGACAGCCTTCAGGAAGGGCTTGGTGGGAAGTGCTGCCAGCTTCATTTAGGGGCAGAAAAGCTGTTCCAGGCTGGATTAGTCAAACTGACACCAGTTGCATCCGTTTCTGTTGTTTAGTGCATTTTAAGTTTCATAGCCGCCTTCGGTTCTGTGTCTCTTTTGTTTTTTTCTGTGCCTTGTGATCTTTTCAATATCTCTTTTTCTCTCTTTAACTCTGTGTGATGGCTTTTCTGGATTCCTGACGTTCCTGTTCTAGCCTGTGCCTGCACACACACGGGAAGGCTGAGTAAAAAGTCAATGTTCTCTCTTCCACAGTCAGAAAATATTATCAAGACATGAAGCCAATCCATTGTCAGCTTCTGGCAGCTAAAACACCCCTCAGAATTTGCATTGTTTCCCCCAAATCTTTCTAGCAGAGTCATTCTCTTGTCCCACTGCCTGTTTTGCTCTGCTGGACAGAGAGAATAAAGCTCCACCTGTTCCTAGGACCTTTTTTCTTATCTCCATGGCATCTGTAGAATCAAATACGAAGCAGATTTTGTGGCTTCATCAAGAGTCTTGCAGGTGCTTTTTGTCTTTCTCCCGTGAAAGAATCAGACAATAACCTCAAAGTACTTAAAGAAGAAACAAAAGTGACAATAAACCTTTTGATTTTGCTCCTTCTCTTCATTGAAACTCATATTCTGTGTCTTGGTGAAGCATTCCTTGGATGGGGCATGATGCCAAGTCTCAAAAAGGGTAAGAAGCAGGGGAAAATCTCATTTTGTGGCAGGAAGGAACTGGGTTTTTCTTTCCAAATTTACTTCTCATGAAGCTTTCTGAAATCACCACAGACTGGAGTGTCAGTCCACACTGGTGGCAAGTCAGACCCCTTGGGAATTTCCCAGAATTTCTGCAACAGCTACTGCAGAAATATCTTTCTGCAATTAAGATACTTGGCTCAGCTGCAGTGAAATATTTTAATTCAGGCCTTCCAGATTCTCATTTCAATTGTGGTGTTCTGGTACTGAATCCCTCAAGGCTGCTGTTTACCAAAACAAGCCTCTGTGTGCTCTGAGACAGATGCACACGTTGGAGGAAGCCTGAGGACCCTACAAGTGAAATGAATAAATGGGGCAGGAGATCTTTCTCCTTTTTAATGCCTTTATTAAAAAGAATCAGCTCAGGTGGGGACCCTACAAGTGAAATAAATGGGGCAGGAGATCTTTCACCTTTTTGATGCCTTTATTAAAGAGAATCAGCTCAGGTGGGGAGAAGCCGACGGGTCGTGCCCGCGCCGCCGCTGCTCCCAGGAGTGGCACGGAGGAGGAGGATGATGATGATGATGATGATGATGATGATGATGATGATGATGATGCAGGGCCAGGAGCTGGATTTGGCTTTTGTGGGTCCCTCCCAGCTCAGCATCTTCTGTGATTCTTTGAAACACCTCCAAAGGCCTTCAGCACACTGCTCAGTTTATGGCTCATATTACAACAGGGAATAGTGGGTAATGTGGGCAACATGAGTATGGACCATATTCAAATTATTATTGAGTCTGTTGGAAGTGGTTGATGAATGACTAATTTTTTACCTGCCTGGATAAAGTTACTCATCACTAAAGTGTGCAGGGGTGAATCAAACCTCCAAGGACACGTGGAAAAGAGGAATATTTTTACAGTGGGGGTGGTGAAAGGCTGCAACAGGCTGCTCAGAGAAGTGAAAAATCCCTGGAGAAGTTCAAGGACAGGTTGGACGGGGCTAGGAGCAACATGATCCAGTTGAAGATGTCCTTGCTCACTGCAGGGGGGTTGGATTAGATGACTTTTTAAAGTCCCTCCAAATAAACCATTCTGCGGTTCTGTGTCTCCATCTTTTCCTCTCTCCTTGCAGCACATCCCTGCACAACTCTCTCCCCTGCTGAGCCCTGAGCACAGTCTGCTGCTGCTGCAGTCTCAGGGTCCCCATTTTATTCCCAACACAGCTCTCAGAGGCTCTTTATTGAGCTCTCACTCAGCTGAAGCAGGGAAGCACTTGGGCTGCTGTGCTGAGCATTAAACACTGCCAGGAGAAAGCAGCCACACTCAACACCAGGAGCTTCTCCTGTGTCTGGTGAGACACAGCAGCTCCATTTCAGGTTTAGGCCAGGGCTGGGTGCTTTTAGTTTTGATTTTATTTTATTATTTTATTTTATTTTATTTTATTTTATTTTATGTTATTTTATGTTATTTTATGTTATTTTATTTTTAAATGCAGCCTCTGTGCTGCAGAGCCATTTCCCGAGTGTGACCCATGGGACCTGCTTGTGATGAGCACCAGGGACAGGGAGATGAGAGAGCAGGAGGTGTTTGAGTCAGACCAGCTATCAAAGGCACCCTTCCCTATGTCTCAATGGGAAATAAAAGCCCAAACCCACAGCTAAATCTATATAAAGGCAAACTCTGAGTATTTCCAGCATTCAGAAGGACGGGTGGCTGGTGTGATGCCAGCTAACAAATTCAAGCAGTCACTTGCAAGTGTGAAGAGTAACTAACACAAAAAGCTGAGTGCTGTGTTCCTTTTGGAAGCACTGGTGCCTGCTCCCTCATCAGCAGGTTGCTGACATGCCAAATTCCCTGGGAAACGGAGAAATACACAGCTTTTAAAATAGAAAATAGAAATAGAGACAGCAAAAAAAAAAACAAAAACAAAAAAAAAAAAAAACCCCACAACAAAAACTCTCACAAGTTAAGTTGTACTTGTTTTATTACAGTGAAAACCTGTGCAGTGCTAGCCTACAGAGAGAATAAAAGCTACCAGTAACTTTTCATCAGAAAGGAGTCAATCCCAGGTAAGGAACAGCCTAGAAATCGTGGCTGTTGCAAAATACAAAGTCTGAGTTGGGACCTCCGTCTGTTGTTCCACTGGAGTAGATCCAAAGGTTGCCAAGTTCTCGATGGAAGTTTCTCCTTTAACAAGCTGGGGAGGTAAAGAGGAGAAGCAGATTTAAGGTTTTCTCCATAAATCACACAAGATGCAGGAAGTGTTTTGCCTAGGACATCCAAAAGGCAATTTTTTAGCCATCTCGACCAACCCCCCCATATGTAGATGTGTTTCCCAATTATGATCCAGATCAGTAAAGCCAAATTATGGTGAGTTGTATGAAGTACAGAACGCAGTGTGGCTGAGGCTACTGGTTATTAAATATGCTGAAAGGTCAACCCTAACTAAAACAAAGTTAGCTGGGGATCAGAAATTTCTCTAAGTTTCAGTCCACATTTCCAAAGCAAAGCTTTTTATCTCTCATGATAAGGTGGATGTGATTTGGGTGATTGCAGCTCTACTCTGGGATTATCTGGGGTCTTAAACTCACACTGCCCACAAACCCCTGGCTCAGATGCACCAGCAGCACCCCACTCTCTGCTATACAAGAAGCTGTTTTTTTAGGGTTTAGCCACCTTTTTTATGCTCACACCCTTAGGATTCTCCGGCTGGCACACACACCAGGCCTGGGCAGAGCAGGGACACTGCCAGGAGCTGTGGAGCACCCCCAGGGACACGGGGGACATCTCCTGGGGACATTACCTTCCTCCACGACGCGGTGGTAGAAGCACCAGGGCACGCCGGCGGGGTGTGCCCTGAAGCAGCAGCCCTTCCTTGTGCACTCCCTGGGCTTGATGCCAGGGTGGCCACAGTTTATCCTGGTGTAGGGATCGTTGGGACACACTTTCTTCACTGTATGAAGCAAAAAAAAAAAAAAAAAAAAAAAAAACAAACCCCAAATCAAAACAAAGGAAGGAAGGACAATGTGTTACTTCGTGCTCTGTCTGCCCGGTGCTGTAATTCAAAATAAAAGGACACAAAGGTGAGGGCACTGGGCAGATGGGATGGCCACTGAGACCTTCTCTGAAACAATTTCAGCCAGCAGGTTCACCCAAATCCTCAGCCAGCCTCCTAGGAATATTAAATTCCAAAGGGTGATGAGTTGCTGCTGTGCCCCAGGGATAAGAGGAGGGAAAATTCACCCCTGGAAGGGTCTGGCAGCAGCCCACCCTCAATCCAGCAATGGGCTGACAAGTCCTGTGTCTCCTGTAGTGGTGTCACACACGCTGGCCCCAGAGCAGGCATGCCCATGACCTGACCCCATGCTAAGCCCAGGGCAGCCTGGCTAACACAGGGAAAGGACCACCCAGCTCTCTCTGCATGCCAGCTTCAGTTATAGAAAGGAAATATGTGTTTTAGGAGGAAATCACAGCTCTTCCAGGCACTTAAAACTAAAATCACAAGTAGAGAGATTATACCACCCAGCTTGAATACTTCAGTTTTGCTCTCATGGAGCAGATCTGCTCAGAAAAGCAATTCTATGGGAATGCCACCCTAAGTTGCTGCTGCTCCTTTTTCAAGGTTTACAAGAGTTGCAAGCAGTGCTCAACAGCAAAACTATTTTTTCCTACCGTAATTCTGATCCCTGTTGACTAATTCCATTTTATATCAGGTTCTTCTGTTGGGTGACATTGCCTTTGCACCCTCATTTCCTTTCATGTCACCTGTGCAGCTGCTGAGACTGCCCTGAAGTTCTCCCGAGAAGGAGTCGTGCTGTCAGCTCAGCAAATGTAGCTTACATTGAGTTAATTAACACAGCTAATTACACTCCATTACTTAACACGGTTATGTAAAATATACAGCTAATCCTAGAAAGACTAGGAGAGCAGCTGTTATCCTCTCTGAGAAAATAATGGCAAAAAATAGAAGCAGGATTTGTTTGACAGATGTCAAACAAATAACCACACAGCAAACCCACTTATTTAAATGCTGAGTACCCCTTGCTGTACCCATGGACAAGACCACAAATGACACTGAAATGTCTCTAAGTAATCAGCACAGGCTGTTGGATAACTAGAAGCCTGAAGGAAGAGGAAATGTGTGAAGAGGATGAGGCAGAAGTCAGGTAAGCAAGGCTGAACTTTGCATTTTATTGCCACTGGTCTTCTAACAGAGGTTTGTGCCCACTTTTCTTGCCTAAGGAGAAAAGCAGAACTGCTCCCTGCTTGTACACGTTTCTGGATAGTCAAACACGAGGTAAATCAGTGTTTCTGGCAGAGATATTACCTTTCTTTGGCTTAGGATTGTAGCACCAGGGGACGCTGGGGACTGAGGCGTTGAAGCAGCACCCAATTTTCTTGCACTCTGCTGCTGAGATCCCTGGGTAGCCACAGTTTGTCCTCTCCTTGGGAACCACTTTACACTGGCATTTTGCTGTTCAGGACACAAGGAGCACAAGTTACAGGTGTCAGTTTGCACACTTCTCATGGAGGGTTTTTTATCAAATGCTCACAGGGAACAATGCTCTTTCCCTAGATGCTGTCCATCTTTTCAGTCCCCTGCTAAGACCACAACCTGAGCGGTTTAAAAGCTGCTTTTAAACCACTACCAATTTTGGTCAGGGCTGTACATGACATTTTGAGAGTCTGTGGTCTCACTTGCAGCCAAGCCAGCCCAGCACAGTGGGGTCTGTGGGCTTTGAATCGACCACACCAAATGGGAAATCCCAAGAACTTCAAATATTAAACTATTAAATGTTTGCTGCTTTGCCCATCTCATGTGAAGAGGAAAAGACTTAGGGTTCCAGTGGATATTCAATAGGTGCAAAGATACGAAATCTTTGCAATATTATAAAGTATAGGATGATGTGCAAATAGCTGCAGCCATTCCTTTAACATTTTAAGTCATTTGCACAGTAGTCAGCCACAACCAAGAAATTCTGGAACTGTCCTCCAGCTGTCATTGAGTGACTTGCTTTCCACTTCTGGAGCTGTCTGAACGACTTGCCTTTAATGAGGAGGCAGACAGACTCCTTTAAAACTGCATTCACATGGCAAAGCAGCATAAACCAAATGTCAGAAGAAAATTTAGACAAAGCTGGCTCGTGTTCCAGCCCTGGTCCTGTTCTAGCGACCACCTCTGCCTTTGCAGTGGGCTCCTGGTTATTCCAACAACCCAAGAGTCCAGCTGCAGTCTTTCTTTGCTATCGATCTCTCTGATAAAAATTAAAAAGTAGGCTCCACTTTGGGGACAAGCAGCAGCACAGGAAGCCTTTGCTGCCTGATGTGCCAAAGCTGCCAGGCTCTGGCGGCAGTCGGTGGGATGAGGGTCCCACACGTACCTGGAAGGCAGCAGCACGTGGAAGTACTTACTTGGAGGTGCAACTCCCTCTGCCAGGCTGCTGAGGGCTATGATGAGGGTGATGGAGAGTGCACAGAGCACCTTGAGATCCATGGCTCTTGCAGGAGGAGAGGTGCTGCCTTCCCTGGGAGCCGCGGGTTTTATGCGCTCCGCGTGTTTGCCCAGCGAGGCCCGATAACATTGTTCCATCTGAAGCTTCACCCAGAAGGTTGGGTTTTCTTTTGTTTGGTTAGGAAGTGTTGCCATGCATATTTTGATATCCCAGAGATAAATTTCTGGGCTCCCGTGAGCTATTGATCACATAACTATTACGTACCTGTAGATCCACATCTATTACGTGATCCCAAAATCAAGTGGATGCTGCTGGGTGCCTCTGTGTGCCAGAGGCTCTGGCTCTGAGTGCCAGATTTCATTGTGCTCTCATTTCATTGCCTTAAGAGTATTTTAAGCCTCTAGGCAGTTTTGTTTTCCAGCCACTACTGAAAAACATGTACATATATTTTCTACTCAGTGTATCTTTTCTGCCTCGATTTTTCCCTGGTCTTAAGGTTTTGGTTATGCTTACTCTGAATCAGGTAAGGGAGGAGGGCTGGAGCTCTGATACCTCCAAGCTTCAGGAGACCACTGTGCACCTGAAAAAATACATAAACACAGAATCTGGAAGGTGGGGCTGAGAAATACTGAGTACATGTTGGTTTCCACACAAGGGGATTTAGGAAAAGAAGGTAAGATCAAGGCAAAAAACAAAGCCCCAAAGCCCCAGAGGTCCAACAGCACACAAGAGAAGAAATGAGAGTTTCTGTATGATCTCAGCCTGCCCCAGAGGTCATCCAGGCATCAGTCCTGAGTGTCCCAGCTTTATTTTGGAGTTGCTGCCCTGTGCAAGGTCCTGTTCCAGAGGTGCCACCACAGGGGCTGTCCCCATCCCCTCTGCCTGATCCTTAGAGCAGAGCAGCACTTCCCAACCCCTCCAACACCACCTGCACGTGCATTGCCAAAACCAGACTTTTAAAGCACCGTGTTTGACCTAATGATTTCCTGATTGCTTTTCTCCTGGTTTCAAAGGTGGCCTCCCAGGCAGATTTTGGGTTGTTTTGGGACAACAGGCATTGGGACTTGGACTGCTGAAGGCTTTAATCTTCCTTTTGGACAACTTTCTACCATTTACTGTAACATTTCTTAACTTCTAGCTACTTGTCAACTCTTAAAGACAATCAGAGCAGTGCCAGGGAGGGAGGAGAAGCAGTGGGATGGTGGAACCATCTCCCCACAGGAGGCACCTGCAGAGCAGGCAGGGCAGGCTGCAGCCCCTTGGGTGCTCTGCAGCCTCACTTTTCCTACAGGAAAACCACAAGGTAACCCTTCCTGTTCATCACCAAAATAAAGAGATTTCAATGCACTTTTTGGATCTTTGACAGAATTGTGTCTTCTTGCTTTTGAATATTATATATGAATTAGTTTTGTGCATATTTCCATTACAAAGCTCAAAGTGAGAACTTTCAGCTTCTATGGTTGTGATTTGGAGGAAGTTTATTTGTTGAAAAGTATTTCCAACAAAGTGGGAGGGATTTTGTCCTACAAGGGAAAAAATAGGGTTCTTTTTCCTAAAGGTTAACTTATTCAATACTTTATGGACTCCAATTATATCCATCCCTATTTAAGACATGGGGAGCATTTCTCATTGACAGTCACAACTGATAAATTAGATATTTTGTGGATCCTCCATGCCACAAGAGGATGCAGGAAGAAGAGGGAGGTGGAGCAGAAGAGGGAGATGGAGCAGAAGAGGGAGATGGAGCAGAAGAGGGAGATGGAGCAGAAGAGGCAGATGGAGAAGAAGAGGGAGATGGAGCAGAAGAGGGAGATGGAGCAGAAGAAGGAGATGGAGCAGAAGAGGGAGATGGAGCAGAAGAGGGAGATGGAGCAGAAGAGGGAGATGGAGAAGAAGAGGGAGATGGAGCAGAAGAAGGAGATGGAGCAGAAGAGGGAGATGGAGAAGAAGAGACAGATAGAACAGAAGAGGGAGATGGAGCAGAAGAGGGAGATGGAGAAGAAGAGGCAGATGGAGAAGAAGAGGCAGATGGAGCAGAAGAGGCAGATGGAGCAGAAGAGGGAGATGGAGCTGCTGCAGCTCCATCACTCAGCAGCTCAGATCGCACTTCTCATCTCCATCACTTAGAGAAAACATCGGACTGAAAACGTTAAAATCCAGTTTTCCCCTTATGTGCAAAGGTCCACCTTGATGCCTTGTGCAGAGAAATCATGGGGAGCTTTTCCAGCAGCCTGGGAGATGGGCAGTCAGGTCCATGGCTGCAGGAGGAAAGCAGCGATCCCGAGGGGGACCATGGAACTCTCAGTAGATTATCAGCCCATCGTGTGAGTCAGCTGAAACTGCAGATAACGTTTGTCGCTCCTGCTCCTTTCTGGACATTAATTAAACCCTTATCTGCTGGCTGTCGCCTCTTGGGCCTGATCCCAGCTGCGGGCACAAAGGCAAATCTAGCCCCGAGCTCTCGCTGCGGAAAGAGCGTTTGATTGGCATCTCAGAGCAAACACAGGGCAAGGAATGAGCTGCCTGCTCCCTGCCAGGGGATTACTTAAAGATCTTTAATATGTTTATATAGCAAAGCCTTGAAAATTATCTGGGGTTTCCCTGTAAATGTGTTTCCTTCTGTGAGGCCGGCGCCTGCCTAAACCTTTCGGTAAGTCCGTGATGGATCTCAGGCTTTGCAGGTGCCCGTGGCCAGGAGGGGCTTGGAGGGTTCCTTCCTCCTCTCCAGGCTCCTTCCTCCTCTCCAGGCTCTACCTTCTCCCTCATCATCCTCCCCTGGTCCCTTTTAGCTGCACTGTGGTGCTCTCATTTCCTTCCCAGCAAGGAGAACCCACAGCTGGAATTGGACCTTGCTGTGGATTGGTGGCAGCCTGCAGCTCTTTATTCTCCTAATCCAGAATTTTTGAAGGATAAGGGTACTTTTCTCTCTATCTTTTCACTTAAAATAACAAGCAAACAGTACAACTTTGATTTTCATCCTAAAGGGGGTGTTTTGCCCTGAAGGGAATTTCCTTTTGTGGTAACTCTTAGTTTGAATGCTGGCATGAAGAAATCTGTCACTGGGCCAACATCACTGCTTATGAGCCCACGAAGTAAATCCCAAGTTTTAAGTGCTCTCTAAAATAAATCATCATAACAGAGAAAAAAATTCAGTGGCAAAGGAGAGGGGTGTCTGCAATTTGCTCCTTCCAGCTGTGCCAGGCACAGAAAAGTATTGAGTTGGCACATGAAATTCCTCAAACCAGGACAATATCTGTCTGTCTGAGGGATCAAAAAACAAACAGAGAAACCCCTACATCTTTATTTTGAAAATGGACAGTTCAAAATAACCCCTGAGATCTATGGCTTTGATAAAATCCCTACCAGAGATGTATTAATGCAGTTGTCAAAATCAACGTGAACTTTGTGAGTGCAAGCTCCTTCAGGAGAATTTTTTTCAAAGAATATGACATTTCTGCAAACCACAGACAGGGCTGGAAGAGGACTTTTGTCACATTTCTGTGGCAAACATCCTTGCCCAAGGTGAAAAGAAAGATTTAATTACTGAAGTGAATCAAATGTGTAACTCAGAGCTGAGTCAGATCTAAAAGCCTGAATTTCAGCACCCAAGACACTACAGAAAGGTCTGGTTGTGACTGCAAAGCCCAGTGCCAGTTTAGAAATACTGATCTGAGCCAGTAATTTTCCCTAATGCTTCTGGGATCTCTCAGCATCGCCATCATTTTCTGTGAGCACCAAAATAACCCCAGAAAATCCTTATCATTCCTGAAACGAGGTGGGGACCAGCCTGTGGAGAGGAGGACACGCTGGCTGGAGCCAGCAAAGCAGGG
Organism: Pyrgilauda ruficollis; assembly: GCF_017590135.1. Lineage (NCBI taxonomy): Eukaryota > Metazoa > Chordata > Aves > Passeriformes > Passeridae > Pyrgilauda > Pyrgilauda ruficollis. Next base: position 2,683,105 of record NW_024530377.1, read on the forward strand.
AAATATGTGTTTTGTTTCTTTTCTAGACCCCATCAGATTTGTAGTGACCCAGAGAAATGCAGATCTGATTCAAATGTGGCCACTGAAAGGTGTTGTGATAATGGTGATGATGCATTCCAGTTCACCACAGGCAAGGAGGCAGCCCAAATCCTGGCCTGTTACCATCTAAAAGGGGAAAAATAAATCAAGAAGACTTATTAAATTGGGCTTAAAGGAAGAGTAAAATGTGTGAGATGCTGGCAAACAGCAGGGTGCTGTTGAAAGACACAATATGAAAAATTCAGTAAATATTTACCATCGAACAAAAAATATGAGAAGGATGCCCTCAGGCACACATATAAACCCAGAATAATTGAGAGAAAAAAGGAAGCTACTAGAAAAAAAAAAGACCTTTTTTTTTTCTCTCAAAGTAAAAGAAAGAAAAGAGAAAAAATACTGCAGGGAAGTAAACTCACAAAGTGGTAAACAAATAACTTCAGAGAGGAGACAAAGGTCAGCAACTCTCAAAGTAAAATAAAGAAAAGAGAAAAAAATACTGCAGGGAAGTAAATTCACAAAGTGGTAAACAAATAACTTCAGAGAGGAGACAAAGGTCAGCAATCACAGGGGAGAGGAGAGGATTTTTGCTCAATATACTCATAAATGATCAGGAAAGCTTGGTGAATAATGAAGCAATGAATATGCTGATGAGTCAGAATTATTTTCCTTTTTTTTTAAATTTTATTAAAATGCAGCTGAACAGTGGTGGAAATATTTTACAAGATTGACTGGGTGATAAATGGTAAATGAAATAAAAAGTAAAGTGCACGGAAGAAGAGTAACCTAAGTATATAATCACCAAGATGGGCTGCAAATTAGCTGCTGTCACTCACAGAGCTTCCCATCACTGTGCATGTGCAAGCTGAATATTCAAAGTGAAAAAAGGCAAATTGCTTTCAGCAGCTATTAGGAAAGGAGTACAAAGGGGAAAACACAATTCTGGTTCTGTCCCAGTCCCTTTGTGACGTTCTGGCTGCCCTGGGTTAAAAAGGAGACAGTGTAATTAGGAGAGATGCTGAGAAAAGCCCTCTGGCTCACGAGAGCAATGAGCTACAGAAAAATGTTTTGAAGAGAGAAGGGATCGTAGAAATTAAGCAATCCCAGGCCAGATGGGGAAATTGTCTCCTGGATAAAAACAAGCAGAGGGCAGGATGGTTTTCTCTGCGAGGAGAGGCCATGAGAGGGCTCCTGCAGAGTTATGCTGGGACATTTGCAGCCTAACAGGCTCACAAACCTTCTGAAAGAGGAGGTGAGAGGGAAAAATCTGCTGGTGACACAGAATTTCAGTGGCAGTGAAAACATGAGGCAGCTGCTGGGAGGGATTGTGGATTCCAAAATGGAATAATGACTGCAGGGTTGGATGGCACGTGAGGCATGGTGGCAGGAAATGTGGAGTGATGCACACCTGGGAAAGGAGCAATCCCACCTTCTCAGCTCCAGCAAAGAACCCTGAGCTGACTGTGATCACTCAGGTGAGTGCAGGAGCATTTGGAGGATAACAGACAGTTTTGGGAAAACACCAGCTCAGTGCTTAGCAACCATGACAAAAGCAAATGACAGACTAACAATTCTTAGGAGAGGAATCGAGAATGGCAGATTTACAAAGTTTTTCCATTTTATAAACCCACTCTGTGTCTACTTTTTCATGCTGTGCTCTCAATCTCCAGCCTGTAAAAAGTTCTGTGGAGGCGACAGCAGTGTGGGACAGCATCCACATCAGGAATATTTGTGTACAACAGGTCTCTCCAGGTCCAGACAGGTCACAGCAGGCACAGCTCATGGTCTCATCTAACATAAAAGCCTCAGTGGTAAGGCAGAAGCACGTGAAGGAAGGTGGTTCATCACCTGGCACAGGGATGTGGTGCAATTCAGCTGTGGATGCTAAAACTTCACACAAGTCTGAAAAGCAACTGGATGAACTCAGTGAAGAAAAACTGTTTTGGGGCTGTAAAATCCCCAAACTGCACATCTGTCTCAGGAAATGTCTAAGCTGCAAATCCTTGGAGGTTGGAAGGGTGTTTTTGGGAAAGTATCATTGCCTGTGGCTGGCTGGACTTGAGCAAAAGTTACTCATCAATTCTCAGAACAAAACAACCAGAAAGCATTTAATAAAATGATGTAGCAGGATTGGGAAATGAGAATAATGTGAGGGATGACTGCATTACCTTTGCTCCTTGTTGAAGTTTTCCTGTGAGCACCTGTGACAGGCTCAGGAAACTGGGCTAGGGAGGGATTAATTTAGTTTGGCCAATCTCATGATTTTATCATTGCATCTTTTGATTTTCATCATTTCTCAAGGACATCTTTTCAAATAATCTAGTGAAAGTTTCAAGCTCAAAGCCAAGATCATCTAGTTTAGGTTTAATACTGAGTCTGGTAAAAATGTCCTGGTTTGGAGAATGGAAAATGCTGATGGGGGGAGCTTCACAGATCATTCAGAAACCAAAACCTGAAGCAAACCCACGCCTGTGGATTGGTTGTGATTCCCAGAAGAAAGACCCAAATCCAGCACCACTCGTGACGTGGAGAGGGTTTCTGGGTCTGTTCCCTTCCACAGTGACTGGTGGGAGGCAGGGAGGGAGGGATTCTTGCAGGTGCAGTGAAAGAGCAACACCTGCAAGGGGCACGAGCCAACACCTCTCACTGCACACAGGGACAGGGATGTTGTATTTGCCCCCAACAAAGGCAGGGAGTAATGATGCATCTGACTCCATGCTCTCAGAAGGCTGATTTATTACTTTATTATACTATAATATATTAAAGAATACTATACTATACTAAAGAATACAGAAAGGATACTTACAGAAGGCTAAAAGGATAATAATGAAACTCGTGACTCTCTCCAGAGTCTGACACAGCTTGGCATTGGTTGGCCAAAGAGTGAAAACAACTCACAGCAGAGTCCAATGAAACAATCACCTGTGGGTAAACAATCTCCAAACACATTCCACACATGAGCACAACAGAGGAGAAGCAAATGAGATAAGAATTGTTTTCCTTTTCTCTGAGGCTTCTCAGCTTCCCAGGAGAAGAATCCTGGGCGAAGGGATTTTCCCAGAGGATGTGAATGCCACACAGGGGGTCACTGAGATCACCCAGAGCCCCAAACACTGATGTTCTGAGGGCAATGGCATGGAGCAGCTGATATATCTTGCCCATATTGCATCACTTTAGCATAATTCATTCATTAATGCCAGAGCAATTAGCAGTGGAAATAGGAGCAGGGGTCAGCAGCCATTCACCCTGCAAGCTAAAAGAAATGCTACCCCTTTATTTTCTTAGAGCAGATTGAGAGCTCTGGGTTTCACCTCACATGTCAGGGACTGAATATTATTTGGGACACATGAGATATTAAAAAAAAAAAAAGAAAGAAAGAAGAAGAATCTATGGCTCTCATTTGCTACTGTGGGAACAATGATCAAAACTTTGAAAGCCAGGCAATGCAGACAAAGGGCTGCAAGGTTATTCCTGACACAAATAACTAAAAGATAAACACAAATGAGAAATGTCTGAAATAGGAGACTTAGGAAATAATAACTGAGCCTAAGACTCCGTGTGGGAGGAAAAGGTCATTTCAGAGAAGTTTTGCCCTAGTTGTTTCAAAAGTGGGCAGCAAAAAGATGCTGCTTGAACAGCTGATGGTGAGGACTGGAAAGGCTGAGAGGGATGAACAGTGTGACAGGGCCTGTAAAAGAATTGAGGTCAGCAAGTGACCTGGGCTGGCTCAACTGAGCTGATAGCGAAAATTACCTACAGAGCTGGCAGAGTGGAGTCGAGATTATTGCTGTTTTTAGCAAGTTTCACTTACTGCTCTTTTCATTGATGGCTGGGAAGGGAGGAAATATTGGCTAGGAAGTGTTTCTTCTGCATCAATTAAATGTGGTTAAAAATAGAGGGAGAAATATTAAGCTCCAACGTTAGCAAGGGCTGATATATGATGATTAGTGGGAAAGCTACTTCAGGGGAAAACTGTGTCTGTATTCAGTTCAATTCTTCAAGGGATTTAACAAAATAATGACAGAGAAAAGTAGAAAGTAGAAAGAAAAGAAGTAGAAATTTCAACAGAAAAAAGAAAGGCTAGCTACAAAATTCCTTTGAAATCCTCACTTTAAAGATTTTAAAGAGACTGGGCATACAAAATGAACTGTAAAGTTCTGGCAAGAATCAGAAAAGAAAAAAAAATCTCTTGAGACGGAAAAATCTTAACAAGAATGTCTTATTTTACTGTGTTTTTTTTTTTTAAAGTTACTGCAGATGAGAGCATTGCAGAAGCCAGAGCTCAGCCTAGAGGAGCACACGGGAGGTTTCCAGCTGGGATGAAGGATGCCAAGGATGGCACAGGAAATGGCACCTGAGGCTGCCCTTGCTGTGTCCTGCTTACCTGGAGTAACCCCAGCAAAAGTGCTGCAAACACTCACTGACCTACAGCTGAGGAGTAAGAACTGCATCGAATGCACCCAGCAGGATCAAAATACAGCTGCTGGAGCTGGCTGGGATCTCTCCAACACAAAGTTCTGCCAGGATGAGTGGATTGAAGCAGAAATTGATGCCTGCAAGGATCGCGTTGGCAGAACAGCGCTGTGACAGCTCTTCCCACCTGAAGGTGCAGACAGCAAGCACGAGGGGTCCTTGTCACCTCAGCAAAAAGCCATTTGCAACAGTTCCTGGGAGGGAAAATCCATCTGGGCTTTTAAAAACACCAAAAATACCACACCTGGTTGATGAATTCCCTGAGTCTGGAGCAGCCAGCAGCAGGGAGGACACGTGGAGAGGGCATTTGCCCTCTTGAAAAAAAAAAAAAAACAAAGAAAAAAAAACCAAACCAAACCTAACCCAAAAAAACCCCAAACCCCTTTTCTTAACCCATATACCTGATATTTGTCTGTTAATTGTGAGGGTCACCCATCACATTACTCATCTATCACAGCTGGAGGCTTGCTGGTGTCAGCTCTAAAAACGTGCTGGTGAGATCCAGTGGCTGTGCTAAAAGCCACTGAGGCTTCTGGAAGGGCAACAGCAGCACCTGTGAGGAAAAAGAGATGTGCTGAGAGCAGGCTTTGCCACTGATGACCTGCATGCAAACCTGGTGGATTCAGGGGGAGCTCACAGCATTTCTCATTTCACCAGCCACAGAACAAACACTGCTTTTCTCCCAAAGTAAAACCAGTTTGCCCAAAGCTGGAACAGGCTCTTGCCCAGCTTTACTGGCATGTTCATGCCAGGCAGGTAAACAAAGGAAAGCAGCCCAGCTCTTTCACCAGCCCTGCCCCACTGAAAATGCTTAATTGGTGGCAAATGTCCCCTTCCTGCACCTTTAGAGAGCCCTGAGCTAAATTCTGAGCTGGTCACCAGTGCAGAGCACAGGCACACAGCACTTTGCAGCCAAGGGTCTCTCACTGGAGATATTCCAGAGCCATCTGGACACAATTCTGTGCTCTGGGATGCCCCTGCTTGGGCAGGGAGGAGGGACCAGGTGAGCCTGACCCATCCTGTGGAGGACTTTGCAGTGGCAGCACCCACTGCTGAGAGGAGGCCAGTGGGGTTTGATTGCTGATAAACTGAGCTACGGGTTTCTGGTGGCTGGAACCCACTGTTCCTCTGTTCTGCAAATGCTCTTTCTGGGTTTTAGTCCCAGCCTGGTTGGACTTTGTTTGGAGTGGTTCAAAACCTCTTTACTCACCTCCTCGATAACAAAGGAGAGGTTCAGAAATGTGGAGAGCATGAGGCCCCTGTAAAAAATAGGGGGGCTGATTTCTGAAGAGCCCTTCCCTGCCTGCTGAATGTCCTCCTCACCTGGCAACAGGAGCAGCCACTTTCACCTAATGCCCATTTAATTGGTAGCACTAAGAAGGGCCACCTGCAAGGGGAGAAGCTGAGAGGGGAATTATGTGAGCCAGAATGAAGCCTTGGGAGCTGGGAGCCCCCAGCCTGCTGCTCTCACTGTAAGGTCTCAGGGTTGGGGCTTTTCCCCTCATTCTCTCCTCCAGCCTGGACTGGAGGTAAATCCCTGGCTCAGTCCCTTTGCCCCTTAAAGGTATTTTAACTTAATAAAATTGCATTAGCAGTAAGAAAAAAAGTCCTGCCAATGATTTAAATTATTTGTTGCCACCTCTACAAGCCCTGCTGTTTGTGCTGGGATCTGTTCAGAGTAACTGTTATTTAGTAAATGATTTGTTTGCTATTCCTTAGAGTAGTTTTATACAAACTTTGATTAGAACGTTCCCTACCAGTTATGGGAGTGAACACACTAGTCAGGAATTTTTAGTCAGAGGTTTTCTTCCCATGCTGGAACTAAACTTGGCCATTGTAACTGCATGATGTAACAAAATAATCACTACTGCAAGGCCTAATTTGGTGAATTTCTTGCTATTACATTGGTCTCAGAGATTTGCAATGTTCAAAGCAAGTGATCCCTACTGCTGACCTCAGGGAAGCACAGGCCTGCAGGGGATGTGAAATGATGAGAGACCCTCAGCTGAAATGCTCCTGAAGAACAGCTCCCAGACAGATTTCAGGTGAGAGGACAGCTGGGGAGTTCTTTAAAGGGCAGCCTTAGCAACGAGGCTTTCTCCCTTTTTGAAGGAGCCTTTCACCTTTCCATGTCCAGACATGGAAAGGTGAAATTAATTTGCTTTAGATGTCACCAGGGTCAGGATCAGTCTGGTGTGAACATTTGGCTCCCATTCATGTTAGGTGGGTCATCCTAGTGCCAAGAGGACTTTCTGGGACTTTTCTGACCTCATTCATTTCACATTTTAAAAGACAGAAAGAAACCAAGTTTGCTTATATCATTGGAGAGACCAATTCCTGTGCCATGGTGGCAGCAAAGTGAATGAGGACAGGATGAGGACAAAGGGATTTGTGAGCTCCATCTGTCATATTTATGTTCCTCTAGGATATAAAAATGTGAGTCATCTGTCTGTGGGACTGATAGAGAGAAAAGGAACCCTTAAATAATCTCTTTTTTCCTCTTTTTAGTTGGTTAAATCCAATAGGCTTTGTGCATAGAGACCCCTACAAAGTGCCTTAAATCCTGCCCTTCACTAAAGTTTGGGCCACTCCTCTTGAACTCATCCCTCTCTCCTGCCACAGCTCAAAGGAGATTTAGGAGAAGGAAATAATTTTCTTTTAGCATCCTTTTACCTTTATAGACATTTTAAAACTAAAAATTGCTCATGCCATAGTGAATACTTGCCTTAACAGCTGCAGGGCTCCTGCACTGCAGGTCACCCCTCTGACTACAAGTCACCTGAAGCTCAGGGTGGGTCACTGGTGTGACTGCTCATGGTCACCAGGGAAAACAGCCCTGAAAGAGCCCCATCCTCATGCTTGGGCTGGTGGATTTAAGCCTGGTTCCAGGAAAATGCTACAACAAGCCCAGACTGAGGTGGCCAGACCCTTTCCCACCTCCCTGCACAGTCCAGGAGGGAGCAGGCTGTCCTGAGCCCCTCATTCCTGCTGGGTCAGTGATTGCTCCTGCAGGAGCAAGGCTGGAATTGCTGGATCAGCCTCATTCCCTGGTTTTGGGAGCCAGCCTTTTGCTCTTGCCTACCTCATTTTCCTCACAGGACAGAGTCAGCAATCCCTCTCCTCAGGAAAGCAGTGGGATGAAAGCAGATTTCAGCAGGTTCTCTGCTTCGTCCCTTGCCATCCAGCTAAACTTAGACGGTGTCTTTCCTCTCCAGTCCTCCATAACAAACCTAAAAGTTAGCAAAACTGGTTTTGAAATCTCAGATTAATTAGGTTGGAAAAGACCTCTGAGATCACGGAGTCCAAAAAATTCTCCTCCGCGTGCTGTGGGGTGTGGTTAATTATTCAGAGCTGAAGTCATGGGAGTAAAACCCATCTGAAATGTGAGATCCCTGCAGGAGATGGGGAGGGATGAAGCCACAGCTCAGCCCTTTTTGCCCCTCTTTCCCTGGAACCACAAGTGCCCAGGGATAAAGCAGCAGGAGTTCAGCTTTAACTGGGCCACGGGGCCATGGCTGGACCCTGCCTGTCCCTGGATCTGGGGCCATCCCTGACCTGGAGGAGCTGCACCTCTGGAGCCACTCCTGAGGGCTGCATGGGGAAAGGCTGATAACTGCAAATTCCATTTTTCCTCCAGCTTTCCTCTTCTTCAGCACCATGGGGACAGGAAATATGAAGGGATCAATTACCAGAGATAGAGGTTTTTTATTTTTTCTTGACAAACTGGCACATTTGGGTACGCCCAAGTCCCTGAGTGCTCTCTCTCAGGGCTCAGTTTGGTTGTCTGCACCCTTGGTGCCAGCTGCAATAGCCCATCCCATCTCCTGGGAGGATGGAGGACCTGGAGAATTTGCAGAACACCCCAGTGTGAGCACCCCAATCCATGTCCAGCCCCTCTGCCCTGCCGTGGTTCCTGTGCACGGGTGGGTCAATGCTGCTTGTTTGAAAGATTCCCATAATCCAGGGGTTCTGAGGGGTCAAGCTTCTCCCTTCCCCTCCCTCCCTCCACCAGCATCTGAGCACATCCATGCCTGAGCTTGCTGCAGGAGAAAGGAATTGATTTTTTCTGGTTAATTTACGTACTTAATTATCACGGCAGGTTCCAGCCGGGCGCCGTGGCCAGGATAACTCAGTGGAGGCTCAGACCAGGTCCGATCTCCCAAGCCATTCCCAGCTGCAGTAATGACCTCGAGACAGAGATGTTTTCCTTTGGCTCAGGCCAGCACCAGGATTACCCTGAGCTCCTCCTAGCCCTTGTTCTTGCTCCCCAGCCATGCTCAGGAGATCTCTGCTGTGGGCACACACTGGCATTTGCCTCCCCACCGTTCCCAAGCGCCTCCTCCCACGCCACAGCCCTGGAAGAAGGGACACCACAGCACAGGCTGTCCCCTGAAGGCTGCACATCACAGAATCATAGACTGCTTTGGCTTGGAAAGGACCTTCAACATCATCTGGTTCCAACCCCCTGCCATGTCACAGGGTCCTGCTTTTCCTTGGTCCCTCTGTTCCTGTCAGGGCCACACGTGCCCGCACTGGCACTGATGGGTGGCCAGCCCTGCATCTAAAGCAGCCATGAGCTCAGGGCTGCACTGCCACCATAAACAGGCCCAGCACAGGTCAGTCCTCTGAGAAAAGGGCTGCCTAGTGAAGTCGGTTATGGTCCTGGCCTGCTGTCAGAAGTAGAATATATTAATCTTCACGCTTTAATGTGGTATTTTTTTCCCCCTCTTCATACCAGTCCCTCTCTATGCCTGCAGCCAAAAGGTTGCTCTGCAGGCTGGTGTGCCCCTGAACAGCACCCTGAGGGGGTGCCACTGCCTTTCCTTGTGGGAACAGGCAGTGCTGGAAGCTGGAAACATCAGCTGCTCCGAGGTGTCAGCACAGGGGGTGGGCTCAGTGTGCTGTGAGAGTGATGCCAGGAGGCTGTGGCCAGTGCCAGGGATGGTCCATGGGACACAGGATGGTCCATGAGACAGAGGATGGTCCATGGGACACAGGACGGTTCATGGGACAGAGAATGGTCCGTGGGATACAGGACAGTCCATGGGACAGAGGATGGTCCATGGGACAGAGGACGGTCCATGGGACACAGGACGGTCCATGGGATACAGGACGGTCCATGGGATACAGGATGGTCCATGAGATACAGGATGGTTCATGGGACAGAGGATGGTCCATGGGACAAGCAAAAGGCTCAAGAAAAACCCCTCAGCTCCAACATGGCACTGATGATGGGTTTGGTGGCTGATTTTGGCCTGTCCTGAGGCAAACCAGCCCTTCTCCTCCATCCCCTGGCAATGATCTGCTCCAGCCACCTCGCTGAGGATGCCCCAGGGGCCAGAGGTCCAGCCAGGAGCTCTAAGGCATCACAGCTTGTGCCACCCTGCCTGGGCACAAACACCTCCAGCACAAATGCTTTTAGCCTGTTTCACAGAGTATTGCCCTGCAGTTATGATATTTTATTAAAAATCCTTTCCTAGAATTTTTTCCCTCCTGAGAGCTAACATTGCCCAAACAACACCTGAGACTCTGCCTGTCCCTGTGCCTCTCCTGCTGCTCCTTTGCCAGGGCAGCTAAAGGCACCTCCATAAGAAACCTTAAAGGTTTCTCCATAAGAAACCTTTCTGAGCTGTGTACAGCATGGATTATACAGGATGATGCCACAGAAACTTATTTAAATAAAGCTTACGCTATTAGCAGATTAACTAAATGTTTAGAATCTCTTTTCTCAATATTGGCTTGTTTTTTGAATTAATTTATCTTGGAGAATGGAAATTGATTCGCTCTTTTGTAGCACAGTCCTTGGGGTATTTTCTCAATGCCACTTCATTTTTCCTGATGTCACATACACAACAGAGTGAGAGGCTCCCATACAGAATTTGAAAGCATCAACACAGCTCTACTCCCTAATTCTCTCCTGGTAGGATGGGGCTGCTCCCTTTGAGCTACTGAATGGTTTAAATCAGCTTTTCACCAACTCAAGGAAGAAAGAATCTGCAATAATTCCTGATCTGATTGAGAAAAATGTTATTTTTGATCTGCTCAACAAGCAGCACTGCTGGGACAGCAGATTTCTGCGTGACTGTGCTACCACAGCTCAGAGAAACACAAATCACTGGTGTCCCAACCTTTACCCCCATCCTTTTCTGAGGAATATTGCTCAAATTGCCTCCATTTGCTGTGTCCATCATGTCCACCATGATCCCATACTGAGCTACATTTCACTTTGCAGCTATAAGCACAGTGTTCACTCAATGTTTAGTATTTTTTGATAGTGAAGAAAGCTCCCCATGAAGTGCTATGCAGCATTCCAGGCTAGTTTCAGATGCTGGATTTTGCAGTCCCTGGATGCTGATAAACGCCTGAGCTTTGTCTCTGGGACACTGCTGCCCCACAGCCAGGGAGGTGGTTGGGATTCAGGATAATGTCCATCTGCAAGCTTCAGGCAGGATGTGTATCCAAAGCAAACAATCCTTTTTGAAGCAGTGTTTACTCAAACACACTGATTTTCATTGTGGAGCTTTGTTACTGTTTTAATTTTTTTTAGTCACTTTTGATTAACCTGTTTTTAGCACATTTAAAGCAGGCTGGTGGCTGATCCTGGGCAAAGGGAAGTTCAACCATCAAGCTGGGCATTCTCACCAGCCTGGCTCTCATTTATCACTGGGTGTGTGTGTTCTGCCACTGCTGAATAAGTTATCCAATACAGTGAATCACCAGATCAATGCTTTTATATGTGTGTGCAGCAATATTTTCTATTTGCTTCCTCAATTATGAAAGTGATGGGGATCCTTCAAGCAGTGCTCAGTGCAAGGGACAAAATAATCAGGGGCTGCAAGTGATGGGGAGAAAAAGGAAGAAATAGTTTTTTTCTTTGTGAGGCAAATATGTAAGGCAAACAAGACAGGATTTGCAGAGGGGCTTTTATTGTTCCTCCTTTCTTTTACCAGTGTTTGGTAGATTTGGTACCTGTGCTTTCAGGTAAAAGGCAGAGCAGTGGTGCAGTCCTTCCATTCCAGGCTCTCCCTGCCTTGCTGGATAATGTTCAGAGGTTGTAGCACTGAGGAAATTGGGGTCATGGGTCTGGTGGAGCTGCAGTTCTGCTGCAGAACCATCATTGGCAAAAAAAGCCTGGGAGAAACCTCATTCCCGTGTGTGCCTGTTGCTTCTGGGAACTTCCACAGGGCCTGAAGAGAGCTCATTCACTGTTACACTCGTTGCAGTAATTGCTATCCACAGGACTGATTAGGGCTCAGTCAACAGTGCAGGGCTGGTGACGTCAGTGGGGTACAAAAGGTGACACTGCTGCCTGCCAAGCTTTGGGGTGGAGGGGTTACCCCAGGCAGGCACCAGCTGGGTGCAGGCAGCACGGGGGAACAGGCAGCTTTTGGGAACAGGCAGCTTTTGGGATCAGGCAGCCCTTGGGAACAGGCAGCTTTTGGGATCAGGCAGCTTTTGGGATAAGGCAGCCCTGGGGAACAGGCAGCTTTTGGGAACAGGTAGTTTTTGGGAACAGGCAAAGGCAGCCCTTGGGAATAGACAGCTTTTGGGAACAGGCAGCCCTGGGGAACAGGCAGCTTTTGGGAACAGGCAGCTTTTGGGATCAAGCAGCCCTGAGGAACAGGCAGCTTTTGGGAGCAGGCAGCTTTTGGGATCAGGCAGTCTTGGGGACCAGGCAGCTTTTGGGATAAGACAGCCCTTGGAACAGGGAGCTTTTGGGAACAGGCAGCTTTTGGGATCAGGTAGCCCTTGTGAACAGGGAGCCCTGGGGAATAGGCAGCCCTTGGGCACAGGCAGCCCATGGGAAAGAGCAGCCCTTGCAGGACTGCAGGAGCTCTTCCTGGGGGGAAGGATGCCCTGTGGGCTGGGAGCTCTCCCTGACAGCTCCCCTGCCCCTGGGGTGGCTCTGGCTCCATCCCTGCTCTGCTGCACTGCTCACACTTGGGCTGTGTTGGTGTCTGTGTGATTCTCATGAGTGACAAATCCCCCTGTCATGCAGGTCCCTGTGAGGACAGGTCTCACAGTGACATCCCAGGTGTCTCACAAAGGGATGCTGGCAGTGCTCAGGGAGCTGTCAGGAGCAGCAGTCATCACCCTCCTCCCCAGAAAATCCCTATATCAGGCAGGGACCAGGATTTTTGGATCCCAGAGTCAGCATTTGCAATGGGAAGGGAATTAAATAATCACCTGAAGCAGCATTTCTGAATTTCCAGTCCCAATCTGTTGGTGAGCAGAGATGTTGATGGCCAGCACAGCAGCAGGAAAGGAAAGAAAAGGAAAGGAAAGGAAAGGAAAGGAAAGGAAAGGAAAGGAAAGGAAAGGAAAGGAAAGGAAAGGAAAGGAAAGGAAAGGAAAGGAAAGGAAAGGAAAGGAAAGGAAAGGAAAGGAAAGTTTATAAACATGAGCACATGCCCATGTATATACATGAGTGAACAGGAGAAGGGAAGTCACATAAATACAGAAGCATCTCTACTTGTAAATAAAGAATAATTTGGCTGCATGGTCCAAGATGGTCCTGACTTTGTTTAAAATGACTGTGGCCCTCTGGCTGGAAAAGCTGGGAAGGGCTGATCCACAGGGCAGCACATCTGGCACTGCACAGCTGGCAGAGCTGGCACTTGCCAACACATAAACTGGGATGCTCCCAGTTTGCTCCATCTGCTGCTGGCAGGGAGGGGAGCAGCTCCGAGCCCCACAGCCCCCCGAGGCAGTGAGGTGTGCTCTGCCTCTGCTGCCACTGACCTGGCCTTGAGTTTCTCTGTGGAGCCCAATCTCCACCAAGCACACCCTTTTGGGAGCTCCTGGACTGGGAAAGGGGGAGCAGAAGGTCCTGGATATAAACCACAAACGTAAAGCTCTTTAACTTTTCCAAGGCATTTTTTTCCCTTTTTGTTTTCTGGCTTATGTTTATTTTCAAGCCTATCTGCAGTTTGAGGCTTCATTCCTTTCTCTGCAAACACCCAGGAGGCTCAGCTCCACAAGGGTGAAGGGTGAGGTGGCCAGTGGGGCTGTGGCTCCCTTGGGAAGGTGTCACCATCATATTTTATGAAAAATCTCTTCACCAGGATTTTTTCTCCTGAGAAGCTGAGAAGCCTCAGAAAAGAAATGTAAACAGCAATTATCTGCTGCTTTGGAATGGGGCAGGTGCATCTTTGATTGGTTCCACGGGAATTGTGTTGACTTTATGACCAATCCCAGCCCAGCTGTGTTGGACTCTCTGGTCTGTCATGGGTTTTTATTATTCTTTCTTTTCTAGCTTTCTGATGTATCCTTTTCTCTATAGTTTAGTAGAGTTTTAGTATACTATATAATATAATATGATATGATATGATATAATATAATATACATACCATAACATAACATAGCATAACATAATATAACATAATAAATGTAACATATCATAACATCATATCATATCATACCATATCATATCATATCATATCATATCAATCATATCCATACTATAACATGACATAACATAATATAACATAATAAATATAACATAATATAATATAATATAATAACATAGCATAGCACAACATAATATAACATAATATAACATAGCATAGCACAACATAATAAATATAACATAATATAACATAACAAATATAATATAATATAATATAATATAATATAATATAATATAATATAATATAATATCAGCCTTCTAAGAAATATGGAGTCAGATTCATCTCTTCCCTCACAACACCACCAACGGGAAGGAGCAGTGCTTGGTGCCCAGATGTCACTGGAGCAGAGGACCAGGGTCTGCTGCAAGTGACACCCGTGCAAGGACAGCAGGACAAGTCCAGGGATGCTCAGGGACTGACTGGGACTGTGGCAGGGGCACAGGGCAGCGTGACACCAAAGGGGTGAGGAGCTGAGGAGAACAGGGTGCTGCCTTAGGAAGGGAATGACAGCTTAAAGTTTTCTTACACCTTGGGGTTCTGCCTGTTTCTTGCAAGCAGGGAGCACATCTGCCCTCCTCCCTCTGGGCTTCCCAGTCCCCCAGTCACTCCATACCCTGGCTTTGGCTGGGACAGAGTTAATTTTCTCCTCAGTAGCTGGTGCAGTGCTGTGTTTTGGATTTAGCAGGAGAAAAATGTTGATAACACACGGATGTTTTGGCTGTTGCTAAGTAGTGATCACCTTAAACCAAGGACTTCTCAGGCTCCCATGCTCTGCCAGTGAGGAGCTGCACAAGAAGCCACGAGGGACAGGACAGGTGATCTGAAATAGCCAAAGGGATGTTCCATGCTGTGGAACCTCATCCTCAATGTAGAAAGTGGGGGCAGCTGTCTGTGAGGGGCTGGGCTGGGCTTTGGTCAGTGTGTGGTGAGCACTGGGCATCACTTGGTTCTCCTGGGTTTTAATTCTCTCCCTCTCTCCTTTCCAGTGTTGTTCTTGTTTTTATTGATATTATTATTTTCAGTTATTAAACTGTTATTATCTCAACCCACAAGGTTCACCTTTTCCTTCTGATTCTCCTTCTTCTGAGGCAGCTGCGTGGGACTGGAGTGAAACCTCAACCCTCCTGAACCTACTGGACAGAATTTGAGAGAAACTGCAGGAGAAACTCCTGGAACGGTGCCACCAGCATCTGACAAGTTTTGTGCCAATTTGTGACTGCTCCCACTGAGGGAAAAGCAGGGATGTTGCAGGTTTGGCTTGGCACCAGCTGCTGGGCTGGGGGTCTGGTGCCTGCCCAGCCTCCTGCCCATGGGCAGGGGACACGAGGGACAGCCAGCAGGGGAAAGGTTGGCATTTAGGGACACAGACCCGTGGAGAAAGCAAAGGGCTTGTGAGGCAAGAAGGTCTCTGAGAGGCAGAGAGGCTCTGGGGTATTGCAGAGGAGGAGCTATAAAAATCAGGGATTATCGTGGCGTGGGTGGATGTGGGATGCAGAGCCACGGAGGGACAGGGACACAGAGCTCTCCAGCTGCCATGGACGTGTCTTCCTCCTCCTGCAGGGAGAAGCAGGAGGAGGAAGTGAAGGAAATCTTGAATCTTGAAGGAAATCTTGAATCTGTGAAGGAAATCTTGAATCTTGAAGGAAATCTTGAATAGGTGAAGGAAATCTTGAATCTTGAAGGAAATCTTGAATAGGTGAAGGAAATCTCGAATCTTGAAGGAAATCTTCAATAGGTGTCACCTTTCTCTTTCCTCTTCATTGCAGCCATGGTGCAATGAATTATTTTGCTTCTAAAGTTTAACTTCCACTTCCCTACCAGGGAATTTTTAAAAATTCTGTCATCTGTACATGGCTGTAAGTGTCTAGCACTTACAGGTACCTGTGCAGAAATATTTTTATGTGATGGTCTTATTTTTGCCCTGAGGACTGTTAGTTGTGACCCCATCCCAGTCCTAGTAAAAGTGCTGATAAAAAGGAAGGTTGCTAAACCTCTAAATAAACTTTTTTCTTTCTGTCATTGGTGAGTGACAAAATAATTTCTAAGGAGAAGATTCTTTTTCCACTGTTAATGTCCAATTATAAATTCAGCCTCCAATGGGAATATTTGGAGATGTGGATAATAAAATGCTCAATAGATCTCTCTGGATCAGAGCCAGCTCTGCAGTGACATCTCACTGCTATTCCACTGTAATATTTTTAATATTTTGAAAATAACAATATAGCAATTGAATTGAATATTTGAAAATAACAATAAAGCATGAGGAATCCTGAGGCTGTGATTTCCAGGGCATCCCACAGCGTGAGAAGCCAGCAGCACTAGCACACAGCAGTCACACAATTTGGGGAGCTGGGGCCAGCACCCCCGGAGGAGACCTGGCGAGGTCTGAGGATGCTCTGACCACACTCCCAGGTGCCTGAGAGTTCTCTCCTCTGCTGGGGGATCTGCATCTCCTCAGTGACCTCTCCTCAGACAGCCAAAAATGTGACAAGTGCTGTGACTGCATTTGCGTTATCCACTGCTGGTGGCTGAGGCACGAGCTGGTCAGCGTTTATTTATTTATTTTTAACGGAGGATGGAGGCGAAGTTCTGCTGTATGCTGCCATCTGCTGTGGGCTTCACACGGTTATGAGCGTTTCAAATTTGTTTCTGACAGAAATAATGCTGCTCAGGGTAAAGGTGACCAATTAAATGACACATGGAGTTGTATGACAAGGATCTAAAACTCCCTTCCACTTGACCCCCTACGCAAAATATCCTTCAAACAGCGGGCAACCTGTAGGAAGGAATTATGATTTACCGGTGATTTTAAGGGCAAATTATTTCCTCTAAGTGCTTCATGCTGTGGTGCTTTAAGTCATTCTTGTTCTTTTCTCTTTCCTTCTCATTTTCCCCCCTCCCTGCCTTCCCTCTCTCACCTGGAAGCTCCAGGGGGACGAATTTATGGCTGGCAGCCTCCGAGCAGAGCTGTGACCTGGGTGCCCGAGGCAAGGTCAGGCTCCTGTCTCAGCTGCCAGCCCTGTGCCTGCATCTACCTTGAGTAAATACACTCCAGCATTAGGAGGTGGGGAAATCAATAATCTTTTTTTTTCCTCTGGCTCATTGCATTTTGCAATTGCATTGCTCAGACTATCAAAGCTCTCTTCAGGGAAATGAATTGGTGATGGGGTCAGTTTTCTTTTGATCAGGAAATACTGGTCTGGTTGTATTTTGACAGCCCATAAGATTGGTGCATTTTTTTACCTCTCCCTTGCCAAAAATGATGCAAACTATACAAAAACTTACTCATGTACCTGATGTCCTCTACTGGGGCTGGAGCTCCACCAGCAAGAAAACGTGTGACAAAAGCAACAAAACAAACTTGGAAGCCTCTGCTGGTGTTAAACACATCAAAAGAGAGATTAGAGGCAATGATCAAGTGTGCTCTTTCAGTCCAGATAAGAAACACTTCCTTGTACCTTCCCTAAAGTCAAACACACCAGGTAAGCTCCTTTCTTACCGTGCTTTATGTAATCTGGGGCTCTTGGTGCCCACAACTCTGATACTGCTTCTCACAGGGCTTTTTGTTGGAGGAAATAAATTTGGCCTGCAGGTCTTAAACCAGTGCTGCACTCCCAGAGATGCTGGGGGTGTGCACCTTTCAGGGACCCAACCAGGCTGGAAGCAGCAGCAGCAGGATGCACAGTGCAGCACTCAGAGTGAAAGCTTTCAGCCTGCTTTGTTTGGGTGCTGGAGGCACTCTAAGAAGTGAAGAGCCAGATCTGATTTTTTTTTTTAAGCTTAATGTGCAGTTCTTAAATTTGCATTTACAGACTCACTCGAATCTTGCCCTAAGAGCAGAGCTGGGCAGATCCCCACCTCTGTGCTGGGGTGTACCCAGTGCAGGATGTGTTAAAAACATGTCAAAAGCAAGTTAAATGCATGCCACCTCTTAGAAGGCACTTTGCCTTCCTCAGACACCAATCTTAGGCTCTCGTTTTTATGCTTAGTTCTGACCCTTTACAGAAATTTCCTGCTTATTTGTACACAAGTGGAAAAAAATATTATTTTTCACAAGTGGGAAAAAAAATGTTTTGGATTGGCCAAAGGAGAGTTCATCCATGTGATATTTCTCAGAATGTCTGGGGAAAATGCATGTTGAATACAAGTCACATGTGGTTCATCCAAACTTACCAGTTCTGTCTCAGTTTCCTGGCTAAACTGTCACAGTGACAGGAACAGATGATGAACGGCAAAGGAATTTTTCTTCACGTGCTGGACGTGTCTCACAAAGTCCAGCATGTGGAGAACATTGGATTGATTTCCTGACAGTCTGAGACACGTTGCTGCAAGGCTGTGCCCATAAGCAGGCTGTGTTTCTAAGGGATACTGTGGTTGTGATTTAACCCCGTGTCACAGCAGCGATCTGAGTTCCCAAAGCAGAAGCTGTTTCATCAGCCTCTTTAATAACGTGGCAAATAGACACTCCCCTAATAGAAAGGTGTTAAACACTCCTAAGGTGTTTACCATGAAACCTCTAATCAGGATTACTTAAAGCAGAGCTGCCTTCAGCCCCACCTGCTTTGGCAGCCCTCTGTACCTGCACATGTGGTGTTGAAAACGATTTTTGTTGAATGAAGAGAAGAAATCTCAAGGAAAAGGAGAAGTTTGGTAACCTGCCTTAAAAGCTCTTTGAAAAGTTGCTCTTCTGTGCACCAGTTTATTCCAGCTGTAATACTGATACCAGCTCATCAGCCCCACAACTCTGAATAAAACACAATGCTCATGTCCATCCAAAACACCTCCCACAGCAAATATTAAAACCCCCAGGTATATTCACTTAGCTTAATATAAATAAATATGTTAATATTTGGATTATATTTATTTTAAAGCCTCTGGCATGAATGCTAATGGCATATGGAGGGGCAGGAAAATCCAGCTGTAGGGAGAGACTCTTTTATGTGGCAAGGGGATTGGAGCTGGATGATGTAAGGTCCCTTAGAAACCAAACCATTCCATGATTCTGTGATTCTACACCCTGCCTGTGCATTATTAAGACAGCACAGCAAGAGGTCTAGCAGAAATCAGAAGGAAGAATGAAGGAAGATTTGCAGGCTGAGTGGGCTGGGAACACCCATAAGTGATTGCCATTGATCTGGGGGTCAGCGTGGCTTTTGGTTGGGAAGATTTCAGTAGCTTTCCACATTTTACACTGGATTTCTCTTTAATACAAAAGCAGACTACAATGGATACTTATCATACAGTCTCTTTATAGAAACAGAAGAGTTCAAAAGGAATTTTCAGGGGTCCTTTCAGAAATATGAAATAACAACACTGTCAGTTCCAAAAGCAGCACTCTCGTCTCCAGACTGCTGATACTACTAAAATATCAGCCATGCTGGGCTGTGAAAATGTCATGATAACAAGCAATGAACATTAAAACTCTTCTGAAAATGTCTCAACTACACAAGGGTTCAGCATACTTTGTTGTAGTTCTGTCATGCTTCTGTCAGTTGAAATTAATTCCAGTTTTGGTGTCAGCTTTGCAATAACGATTCCCTCTTCTTTTTAACAACATGCAGGCTTGGGAATTGCTGCTTCCATTGCACTGCAGTTTCTTCAGTCAGGGTGAAAGGTTTTGGAGCAGTGTCCTGTGATATCAAGGTTTGTATCCACAGAACATGGAGCCTGACAGTCCATGTGGGTTTGCTGTTTTCTCTCGGATTTCACCCGATGCATTGCAGCAAAAATTAAGTTGTGATTCTGCCGGCGCTTTCTTGCAGCAGTGGTGATGAAAATACTGATTGGGAAGCACACAGACTGCATCCAACACCACGTCTCAAGCAGATCACCACACCTGATCAGATGATAAGATCAATTTTGGCTGATGTTGGAATGCTCTGACAATATTATCCATTATTCAGCCCACACCATCCTTGGTGATCAATTCTGAAATTACACAACTTTCACCCTGGGATTTTTACAAAGGGCAAGTTCAAACAATCAGGCATTTTCCAGCCTAAAAATAGCTGAGACTGTTGTATTAAAATGGAAATCAAGAAACCACCACAGCATTTCAGATATTTTGTCTTTTGTCTGGCTGGCATCAGTCATCCCCACACTGATGTCACTAAGAGGCACAAAGGGTGGGGGATCTGTATTGTCCCATTAGCAGAGAAAAGGAAGGAAAGCAGGGCAAAAAGAAGCTCCTATTCCATTTAATTTCAGTAATCTCAGAACTTTCCAGTCAAATTACAACCTGTTGCTCATTTCAGAGCTATTTACTGCAGGAAAACACAGAAGAATTTGATTTTTATGAACTTTGTTCACAGCGACATGATATTACATTTGAATTCAGAGATTATTTTTTCTAAGAGTTGAACATATTTGTCAAAAGTGCCAACTTTCTGCTTCCTGCTTGCTTTTGGATTCAAAGGAATTTGCTGCTACCTGTGCAACAGAGCACAGACCTCTTGTGGATCTATACCAATACTGTCAGGAAAAAAGGTATTTTGTAGTCTGGTTCCTGGAAGGTAAGTACTAAAATAACAGTGAGCAACCTGATCTATAGTTATTCTAGTCTTTTTCTGCAAAACTTTATCGTGACGGCATCCAGGGTTATCAGTCTTAGCTTTTTTCCTCCGTGTAAAATCTGTAGCTGACAGTAAGCACACACGCTGATCATCCATCATCCACCTGCTTCTTGCACCCAAAACAGGCCGGGTGTGCAGCAGTTTGCATCAAATGCAGTTGCCAGAAACAAAAAGAAACGGTGAAGGGCGCTCTGTGAAGGTCCAGAGCTCAGAGCAGGTGACCAGAAGAGTGGGCTGGGTCCTCCTGCAGGGCTGGAGTGTGGTGTGGGTTTTCAGGAGCCCAGGGCAGGGCCACTCCCCTCAGGTCTGCAGTTCTTCTCTCTGGGGGAAAGAAAAACATTTATGCATCTGTTGCAAATGCTGGTGTTGCCGCAGGTTAAACTCTGAAAGGGTTTTCCCACTGCACTCGGGTCTCCAAGGGGACTGAGGGGCTGCTGGAGCTGGATCATGGAAACATGGAATGGCTTGGGTGGGAAGAGACCTTAAAGCTCATCTCATTCCAACCCCCCTGCCATGGCAGGGACACCTTCCACTGTGCCAGGCTGCTCCAAGTCTCATCCAACCTGGCCTTGGGCACTGCCAGGGATACAGGAGCAGATACAGCTGCTCTGGGAATTCCATCCCAGCCCCTGCCCACCCTGCCAGGGAAGAATTTATTCCTAACATCTAATTTAAATCTACTCTCTGTGGGTTTGAAGCCATTGCCCCTTGTCCTGTCACTCCATGCCCTTGCCAATAGTCTCTCTCCATCTTTCAGGCTCCCTCAGGCACTGGAAGGCTGCAATTAGGTCACCCCAAAGCTTCTCTGGACCAGTTTGATCTGGGCTATGCCCCAGTACAGCTCTGCCAGGTACAAGCCATTCCCTTGGCCACACTTCCAAAGGCACACTAGTTCTACTTTCTTTAGGTTTGCTTCAGAGTCCATTAAAAAGTGTCCAAGTCTCCATGCTGCACCTGAAAATCCTTTCTAAGGGGATAAACTTACATCTGAAGGATGTTCTTCTGAAAAATTCCAATATTTTAGCACTTGGCTCAACAAAGACTTTGCTGTGCATTTTTTCCTCCTTTAATTGCTTTATAATGGAGATCTGTGATTTCATGTGATATGAGCTCTTAATCTGAAATGTTTGTATATGCAAATAAATCACAATGATATATTCAGGGGGAAGAAAATCAGTAATACTAGAGGTGTTGAAGACTCAGAAATATTCTGTTTTCCTGTTTTCTCTGAGTGACAGATAGGCTTGTGATAGCACAAATCATCACGTGCAACACAAGTTGTGAAAACAGTGTGTGTCATCCAGCATTCAGAGGTGGGCTGAGCTGAAATCGCACACATCACCTTATTTTGGGCATTTGCTTGTCTGTGAATGTTTGATATTGGCAATATCAAACAAGGAGGAAGTCTCACATATTTCACAAGTGAGATGGCCCCAGGGCTGGTTTCAGCTCGTGCCTGCACTGCTGGGTTGCTGCTGCTGGAATGGCACCGTTGCATTTTCTCATCCCCCAGGCTGGCTGTGGGAACAGCAGCTCTGTCTGAAAAGACAAGGCTGCAGCAGAACAGGATGTACACTCTGTGGCTTTGCCACATTGACAGGAAAATCACAACTAAAAGCCTGTGCACAGCTCTCTACCTGTCCAGAATCCTCCCAGGGCACTGCAGGAGGGTTCTCCTTCCCCTGTCCAGTGCCACTTGAGGTGCCTTAGTGCACTTGGCACCACCTGAGCCTTTGTAGGGTATCTGAGCCATGGATGCAACCCAGGGTGAGCTGCAGATCCTTGCCTCCTGCAGGAACACCTGTGAGCCTGGCAGGACAGCCTGAGATCTCTGAAATGGCCCTGGATGACCCTGCCTAGGCAATGGAGCCTGCCTGGAGTTCCACCTGGAGCACAGCGCCTGTTTGTGCTCAGCTGCCTGAACCCAGCACCTCTCTGGCAGCACTGGAGAGGTGCTGACAGCAGCAGAGCTGCTCTCCTCTCACTGGGCCACCCTTGGGTCAGGTGAAGGTGGCTGCAGTGTCCCCTCACTTCCCTGTCTCTGCTCTCCTTCCAGCCAACACCGAGTTCCCTCTGCAGTGTCTTTGGCCAGGCTCTCCAGGCTCCTCTGGAGCAGCCCCACGGCTTCAAACCAAGCCACAGAATCACAGAATGGTGAGGGTTGGAAGGCACCTCGAAGATCAGCTCATCCCAACCTCTCCTCCCACTGTCCCAGGCTGCTCCAGGCCTTATCCAGCCTGGCCTTGGACACTGCCAGGGATGGGGCATCCATCACCTCCCTGGGCAACCTGTGCCAGGGCCTCCCCAACCTCACAGTAAAAAATTTCTTCCTGCCCAACCCAAATTTCCCCTCTTTCAGTTTCTACCCATCACTCCTTGTCCTGACACTCCAGTTCCTGACAAAGAGTCCTTCTCCAGCTTCCCTGTAGCCCCTTCAGGCTCTGGAAGGTGCTCTGAGCTCTCCACACAACCTTCTGTCCTCCAGGCTGAACAGCCACAGCTTTCCCAGCCTGTCTTCTTTGTGGAGGTGCTCCAGTCCTCTCAGCAATGTCGTGTCCCTTCTCTGGACTTGCTCCAACCTTCCCATGCCCTTCCTATACTGGGGGCACCAGAAGTGTACACGATATGTTCCTCAAGGATCTCTTTCCTTGCCCCCATCTCCTGACTCAGCCCTTCCTGACTCCCTGTTCTGCTCCAGTCCCCCTCCCCTGTGATTCCCACCCCTATGGATGTGCTGTCCTCTCCTCTGTACCCCCGTGGGGTGCCCCCAGCCCCTCCCCAAACCCCTGCACCCTGCTCTGCCCCAGGGCCAGTCCCAATCCCCAAACACCCCCTCCAATTTCACAGGTCCATACAACACAGCTCAGCTCTGACCAATATGGGCCAAACCCCGTGTGGCACAAAGTGACAACCAGAGGTGACAACCAGGGCAAGCCCAGACCTCCATCTGCTCGTGGATCCAGTCCAGGAAGGAGGTGGTTCTGCTGTAGACACCTGGCTTGTTCTTCTCTGCACAGCCCACTCCAAAGCTGGTGGTCCCCACCAGCTTCCAGACACTCATATCTTCACAGGCTAAAGGGCCCCCACTATCCCCCTGAGGGAGAAAGAATTAAAATTCTTTTAATTCCAGAAAAGGAGGGAATTGTCTGTTTGGGAGGTAGGGGGAGAGACATACTCCAGTAATTCAAAATCTTTTGTTTCTGCTCTGTTCTGGGTCCTGGGAAAAGCACCTCACAGCAGGGCTTGGAGACTTTTGGGACATGTAGAGGACCTTATTTTTCTTTCCCTGGCTCCTGGCTCTTGAGCTGAGCTGAGCCCAAGGTTGCAGCACCAAGCTCACATCTGGCCTCCTCCCCTGCCTGCTTTTCCAGCCCTTCCCAGGCACTTTGCTATGCAGGCTCAGCTCAATGGACTCACATCCAAGTACTGAAAACTTCCCATTTCTTCTTTGCTGGGGCAGTTTCCTGCCCTACGAGAATCAGAGCCAGCACAACAACTGGGAAAAAGGGAATTTGGAACAAGCCTGTCCCACTGGTGAGCAGGGCTCCTCGTGTCACGTGGAGCTGTGTGCTGAGCACGCTGCCCTTGGGCAGCTCTCCTGGGCACAGCTGGTTCCAAGCCCCTTTTTGGGGGGGTTATGTGCAAAAAGGGGACAAAATTCAGATCTAGGCACCCACTGCATTTGCTTTTTTTTTGTCCCAATTGTAATTGGGATGGAGCAAATCTGGAAACATGAAGTTCACAGAATCATGGAGAGGTTTGGGTTGGAAGGGACATTGAAGTACGTGTAGATCCAAGCCTCCTGCTTGGAACAGGAACATCTTCCACTAGGAATTCCTCTCCAGCCCTATCTGGCTGCTTTTCACTGTGGGCTTTCTGCACCTTGCAGGTCCCTGGAGCTGCTCACAGTGCAGGGAAATGAAATTCAGTGCAGCGCAGAGGTCACAGCCAAGGCAGAGAAAGGATGGCACCGTGCTGCAGCACATGCAGAAAAATATGTCTTAAGCAAATCTGGCTTCAGAAGTATCAGATAAGGCCCAGAGAAGAAGTATAAAAAGGAAATTGTAGCGTGTGAATGCACACGGTCAGTGATTGATAATTGCGGTAAGCAGAATAAATGGCACAAACCCAAATGTTTGCCCAAGAAAAGCCTGGGAGTGCCTTCTGATAACTTATCACTCATGTTTTTCCATTTCCAATGAGTGCAGTTGCAGTTTGGAAACTTCCATACCTGGCAGGTGTCCACCCCTCCCTTTAGGAAACCAGCACAAAGCATTGAAGAAGTTATGATCCCACCGTAGACATCCCTGTGATTGCAAATTGCATTGGAAATCAGAGGAACACCTGCATAATTCATGGTGTCAGATGTGTCACCTGTTAAAAAAAAACAGAAAAAAACAGTTAAAATCTTCCTGTCCTTGAAATTAATCTCCATTTATAAACAGAGAATGTTTTATATACAAAGAATTGGCAAGGAAGGATGAAAGAAACATGGTTAAATGGCAAAACAAAAGTAAGGCAACTTGGTGTCTCATCACTTGCAGAACACAGCAATTATCCACTCTGCAGAGGATTATCACAGTGTATAAAATAACAATAAAATCTGCACATTGTGTGTTTCCACTTCAAACTAGACAATTAATGACACTAATAAACTTAAAAAGCTTGTTGAACATTGTGCTCAATACTAGTGCCAAAACCTGTTCTGAATTTATCGCCTGTTCTGTTAGTCAACAAATCATCTGCAAACATCTGATTTACTTTATAAATATTTATTTTATTTCATTCAGAGCCTGAACAGATCCTTTCTACAAATGGGAGTATTTGCACACTGCCTATTGTCAGTTTAGGGCTGTTTTTTTTTTTTATGTGGCAAACCTTGCTTTCATTTTCTCCCCACCTTTGGCTGTTATCTCTGGGTCAGGTAATGTTCTGTTCTTGTTCTCTGAGCAACAGGAACACGTTCAGTGACATGAATGAAGAGTGATAAAAACAATTAATGGGTGACAATTCACCCATTTTCACGTGAAGGTGGTTCAGTTTATGTTATTGATTAACATGACCCATGAGTCATGGGAAAAAAAAAAATTCCCTTTTCTTTTTGATTTTGTTTTATCCAATTTTACATCACCCAACCTGCCATTAAATAACACATATGCTTTCTCTAAAAAAAGGGGATGGTTAATTCTTGAATTCACGCTGTGCTTCCTGTGCTTGGAGTTCTTAAGGGCACAGCCTGTTTGACTGAGGCTGGGTACAACACTGGGGACATTTTATATGTGTCATTTTCAACTGTTTCAGAGGATACCCATCCATTCCTTGTGACAAGAGTCTGCACAGTGCTTCTGCAGTACAGTTTGTGCATAAATTTTAGTAATATGTATTCTTTCCCCCTCCAGATATTCCAGAAAATTTAGTGTTAAACAGTGTCCCAACCAAATCCTGTATTTACTGTATGTAAGATGTGTGCACGTAGTGAAATCATCAGCAGGCAATTTAAAATACCTCCTTCCACAGTTGCTCCCCATCCTGATACCCAACACATTTTCCCTGCTGGGAAATGTTCACCAAAATTGGGCAGACAGATCGGTTCGATGTGACCTATTTATGAAGAAAAAAAAAAAAAAAAAGGAGAGAGAAGAGAATCAAAATTTAGAAAAAAAGTTTATATGTCTCAGAAAAACTTGAAGATTTGGCTTGCAATGAACTTGTGATGAACACCACCCACTCCCCACATAAATAGCCTGGCAGTTTTCTGCAGGTTTTTTGTCTTGTGGGCAACACTGAGAGTTTGAGACAACCCCCACAGTAGCCCCAGAGAGTTTTGGGTATGAAGCAACACGAGGAGGTATCAGCAGCTCGATAAATTGAAGAATGAACAACAAGAAATGAAGCTGAAGGGCAGATCAGAGGCCCTGGGTCTGCTGGGGTGAGACAAGGAGCACTTCTCAAGGCTGAGAAGGGTGTGCACATCCCCGAGAGGGCAAAAATATTCTTGGATCCTTTGCTTCCCACCCATCAGCCCGCAGAGCTTCGGCGCCTCTGCGCTCCAGGACATGGAATTTCATGGGATAAAATCAGAGCTTGATGGTTGCAGGGACAAATGGGTGCTGAGGAAAGGGAGGGAAAATACAAAATATAACTGGGCAGCTCCCAGGGGTTCTATTCTGCACAGTGCAGTGATCCCAGCTCAAGGCATCAAGCCCCCAGCGTGGGACACAGTGGGATCATGCTCAGGTGCACAGCCACTACTATCCCTTACTATTCCTTCCTACTATTCCTTATTTCTCAATTATCCCTTAATATTCCTTATTCCCAAAGCTATTCACGAGCAGAAGAAATCAGCAGAAATCTGAGAGACAAAACAGAATAAAATCAAGCTGAATTTTCATTAAAAGTGAAATTTTAAACCGTTACAAGAGAATTGATTTAGAAAACGACTGCCTAGATGTGACAAAGAGCACCAGCTCCCCTTGCAGCCAGCTCACAGCGATTAGGAGGCATTGGCAGGTATTTCAATTCATACAACATTATTACATATTATTTCAACTCATTGTATCAACTGCAGGTAGCATCCTGTCAAGAAGATAAAAGTAGTTTTCATTTAAATAATCATTATATTTCAATCACCTTCTCTTCTCTTTGAAATTCAGGCTTGATTTTCAGCTTTGGACACTTGTGGATCCCCCAGGACTCATGGAAAGGACATGATAAAGATCTCAGTGACCTCCAAGCAGAATGAGGCAGGGTGTTTATTTTAGATAGGAAGAATATTTAGAAAGAATAAAGTTAATGTTTGCCTATTAATAAATGCCTGCAGTAAATCAATACCAGAGTGGACTGGGAACATTTTGCAGCACGTTGTTGCTGTCCATGGCTGGATATGGAGTACAGAGGAGGTGCTCACACTGAGGCTGGGGGGTTTCTGCTGGTCTTGTGTGGACAGGGGTGTGTTAGCTGGGGAGGGGAGAGTGTCAAATGCAAGCTCACAGAGATAAATTACCATTGAGAGCGAGAGGTGCTGCCAGTTTCATCAGTGCTATGTCATTCCCCATAGTCTTGGGTTTATAATTCCGATGGTAAATGATTTTTTCCACTGAGTGGGGGTGAACCTGGGTGTCCTGCTGAGTCACAAAACCAACCTGAACACTCCATGAGCTCGGCAAGTACAGGCTGGAACAAAGAGGTAGAAGAGAGGGTCAGACCTCCAGGAAAACCCTCAGGTTTTTCCAATTTGCCCCTGAGTTTATCCATACAACAGGCAAATAACTCCAGTCTGCTGTGCTGGCTTACCTACATATTAATAATGGCCATGTTTTGCATCTAATTTTTAAAAATGTAAAACTATTTTTACTAAGACACTGGGTGACTGATCTTAGTAAGACACTAGGTCACTGGTACTTTATCAGGGCAATTATATGTATCTCACTACAAATATCTGAGAGTTTTTCATCAGCCCAGCTGTCTGTGCTCCCGTGAGACCCCACAGCTGCTGCCTGGCACACCTGCACTCAGCCAGACCTCAGCAGCACTTGTGGCAAGGCATTTTCAAGGAGAAACTTCCCTTCTGGAAGGTGTTTCTGCCCCAGTCCACGAGCTGGCACATCCTTCAGCCTCCAGCACGTGAGCAGCTCCTCTCCTTTTGGCCTCACTTCCCTGGGAAAAGGCTCCAGGAATGGGGGTTGTGTTGCCAGCTCCCATCCCCATCACCCTTCAAACACACCACAACCACCTGGGCTGGGGTGAAAAAGTCAAGGACAAAGGCTCTAAAATGCTGAACTCGTAAGTAATTTTGTTATGGCAACACAGGGCTCTAAATAGGAACTTGGAGTGGGGTTTGTCTATCCCATCTCTTCTCTCTATTGGGCATAAAAGCATCCTACAAGAACTTACTCAGAAGAAGACATCCATGTTGCAGGTGCTTAAAAGTGGGCAGACAAATCCCATTTTAGCTGTCTAAATGTCTTTGGTGAAAGTGGTCAGGAGTTTGTAAGAGCAAGAGGTGCTCCTGCACTATTAGCATCAAACAAGACTGCAAAACCAGACAGCTCATTATAAATATGTTTGTAATTACACAAAGAAGAAGAGTTTAAATAACTATTTAGCACCTATTTACCACCTGAAGACCTCTTGAGCTGCATAGAAAGGAGCAGTGAGTAAGTGGCAAAGGGCACAAAGCACAGTATAAGTGACTAATAATCACTGATTGGTCCTGTCAACTTGAAAAGAAACCTGTAATTTATTTTGGAGCTCCAGTGGGTCAGAGAAGCCAAATACAAATTCTGTACATGCAATTTACAGAAATTGCAGGTTGGGATACCTAAAACCTAGCTCTTAAATCTTGTGAGTGACTAATAATCACTGATTGGTCAACTTGAAAAGAATCCTGTAATTTATTTTGGAGCTCCAGTGGGTCAGAGAAGCCAAATACAAATTCTGTACATGCAATTTACAGAAATTGCAGGTTGGGATACCTAAAACCTAGCTCTTAAATCTTGTTTTAAGATGTTTTCCCAGGATGCTGGGAGTGGCTTGATCATGTGGAAACAGGGATTCTGGATTTAGATCACTTCTTGGGGAAGCTTTTTTTCAATAAAGACTCATGCAAAAAGAGAGGAACAGCTTAAATGTTATGATGCCTTTTGGGGACTACCTTAAAACAGATGTCAGACAAAATTAGGGAATAAAAAGTAGTTCTATTTATTGAAGGGCCTTCAGGTACATTTAGGAGAGACAAAGCCCCCCCAGGAGCTACACCCAAAAATGGACAATGGGTCACGGGTTTTCACATTTTTATAACTTTGCTCCATTTGCATATTGGGGGTGTGATAGATGAGTAATGCAATTATTGACTCTCAAAATTAAAAGGCAAATATCATGCATATATGTTCAGGGTTGTATTTTACCCCCCCTGTGTTGTTATTATGGGATGGCCTGGGTTTGGGACATTTGGGAGGGTCAGCTTGTTACTATGGCAGCACCTGATCCAATCAAGATTTAAGGAAGAAAACTCCACCACTGGATGGTGAAGGAGTCAATGGACAGAACTTTGGGAAGGGCTAAAGGGTTAAAAGGCAAAACCTCCATTGTGTGGATGAGCACATGTTGAAAAAGATCCTCTGCTCCCTGCCCCATAATATTTTCTTTATTCAGTCTTCTGTTGTATTTTTGACAAGGTTTTAATAGACCTTTTCGAATTTTGGAAGTGAGTATCATTTCTCACAGGGGTTAATATTCCAATCACAGCTTCAGGAAACGAAGTCATTGATCCCAAGTTTGCTCCCCCCAGCTCACTTTTGTCTACATTTCTTGGGGTTCAAGACAGTGAGGTATCCTTGATTCCCAGGCCTGGAGAGGAATTGTGTTGTCTGACCAAACTGGGAGAGCAGCTAACACCCTGTATGGAGTTTAGAGCTATAAGGTATCCTTGATTCCCAGGCCTGGAGAGGAATTGTGTTGTCTGACCAAACTGGGAGAGCAGTTTGTTCAGACAACAACACCCTGTATGGAGTTTAGAGCTATACACTGAAGAATCACAGCGTTACAAATACATGAAAAACACCAAAACCAAACCCCTAAGGATCAGCCACGGATGAGGCAGCGCATCCTGCGGGTTGTTTCTAAGAGCAAGCAGAGTGTCCCCGGAGCAGGGGGCTTTGGGCACTCACTCGTAGACGCAGTGGGCAGCCGTGAGGATCCAGAGCGGGGTGATGACCGAGCCCCCGCACAGGTGGTGGCCCTGGAACTGCAGGCTGACCTGCCACGGCCACTGCTGGGGTGACGACGCGTTGCCCCCCACGATCCGCGGCCCGTAGCTGGCCCGAGTCCCACACGCTGCCAGGGAGCAAAGGTTACGGTCCAGAGAGGAAACACAGCCCTGGTTTGGGTCACGTTCAGCCCCTCTCCTCCCAGCCTTGCTGAGCTCCCTGCAGCTGGAGCATCCTCACCCCATCCCCATGGCCACATCCCAGAGGTCTCTCCTCCTCCCTCCCATCCCTGCAGGTCACTCGTGGTCTGGGCTTTGTGGGGTCCGTGTTTCTCCCTTCCCTGCAGGTGCAGTGCTCAGCTGAGCTGTAAAAGCCCCCTGCTCTGCTCTCCTTCGTCCTCAGGGTCCCACACAGGCAGGATCAGGCATCTCCTCTCCCCTCATGGTGATTTTGCTGTTGTATTTTGAATTTTTGTATCCCAGTCTGAAAATTAGGTAGCATGGAGAGGTGCAGGATGAGAATTCAATTAAGACAGAATTTCGCTTTTCCTGCCAAGATGCCAAAGACTTGGAATTACAGTGTGAGCCCCTGGACTCAACACACAGTCCTTAAATATACACTTCCTACTGGGATTCTCACTGAAATGCTCCTGCTATCTGATGTTCCCAATCTGTCCTCCCAGCCTATTTTCATCTTCTGAGATGCTTTCAAATTTTACATAAAAAATACAATTTTTCTTTGGTGTGATAAACTGATAGTATAATATGCCCTGAGTACACAGCTGCTCCCAACTCTTGCCATGCAGTGGATAAAGAAGGATAGTCTCTGCTTTTATTTTCACTTTTTCTGATTCTTACCCAAACACTTTAAGATGATCACATTGCCAGAAGTGCATTCCTCCCTGAGATGAGAAGACAATGCAGCATTAGCCCTAATTCACAAATACCTTGTGTTTTTTTCAATATTATATCATTTTCCTGTGCCCATAATTATAAGTAGCTCAAATATTGAAAGAACTGGATGAACTCATCCAATCTAATCAGGGCCTTTAACTGGAATACTGAGGTCAGGAGCTTGGCCACCATCAGGAGGCTGCAGGCCACATGCTGCCCTGCTGAAGAGGGCTTCACTCTTCCACCAGGAAGATCTGAAGTCTCCTTGGATCCATTGCTCCCTTCTCACTGGAAGGTAACTAAAAAAAAAACCCCAGCATTTGTCAGGAGGAGTAAATGGACCATAAAGGGTTCATAAACCCACTGGGAAACGTGTAAGGATCTGCAAACTGAAACAAACTGCTTGATAAGGGGAAAACAGCAGTGCCTGGTGCCTATCCGTTTGCAAAAATGGCATCATGGGACAAACAGTCATTCCAAACAGCCCATTTGAAAGCCTTTGTTGATTTCAGTGGGTCCTGGATCAGACTCTCAGTTTATATTCCAGCAAATTGCTGCTGAACCTCAGTCTAGCATGTGTAACACCACCAAACACCTACAAAAAACAGCTCGAAAAATAGCAACAACCCTAAACTATCAATAATTCCCCTTCTACTGATTGCTCTCTTCCTGAAGCAGCTGAGGCATACCTGAGGTTGGTGGCATTGTGCAGGGATGTCACTTGATCAGCTGAGAACCAGTGGCTGAGGGATACGAAATGTCTTTGGAACTGTTTTTCAACTGCAGCCACGGGCAGGTAACCTGAACTCACATAACTGCAAATAAACCATAAACACAGCTTCTTCCCCAGACAGCATTGCAGCAATCTGCTTAAATAATTCACCAGTTCTGCTAATGAAAACCACAATAATCAGATTCTGGCATTCAATAAAAGTAATTATTTCCTCCCCCTATGCTCCTTACCACATGCATGTATTTTTGACATAATCATGTGTGGAAGCCACACATGCTGAGATGTATTTAACTGGCAGAGAAAATAAATTTTAATTGTAATACTGCAATGAACTTTTCATTGTAAGTGGTTGGCACACTACCTGAGCCACCTGCAAGCTCATTGTCTCCTTTTTCTAGAGTTATGTTTTGTGGCAGGGAGGATGAATAATTTTAAATTTTTTCTTCTCTTCTTTGTTGAAAAATTGAGAAGTATTTTATCCTAAAGGCAACAATAATTTATTCAAAGAAGCTTGATACTGCTAGCTATAACAGATATCAGAATGATGCCATGGTAAGAAATAACAGAGCATCATGCCAAATCACGACTTCAGATTTTTCTCAGTTTTATGAAAGTTTGTGAAAGAAAGGGTGCTTTTTCAGGAATGGGATTAAGCCAGCAAGAACTGCCTTGCCATGTTCTTCTCTAATTATGAGGTGGACCTTAAATCCTGTCAGATGTCACGACATAAATTTTATATATATTTATTATAGGTATACAATTGCATACCTATATTTATTATAGGTATACAATTTACCTATAGGGGAAGTAAAAGAAGCGGAAAATGCTCATATGTTTTTAGTGCTTCTTTGACAGGCTACTGGAGTGACAAATAGGATTTGGGCACCTGCATCACACAGGGAAGATTTAGCCAAGCCATTCTATTTAGCCATCATGCAAGGTTTATAGCAGTAATAAAAGGTATTTGCCCTGCACAAGTACATCATCTCAAACCTCCTCAATCGTGTGGCTCACAAAGGTGGATTAAGTCATTTTTAAGGCACAAACTAACACAAGGTTTCATGAGAAAGACTGAAGAGCTCAGAGCTTGTTCAAAAGGCAAATGAAGCTGCTGGCCCTTGGTGTCCGTACCTGGAGAAGCCCAGGTGCCTGCAGGTGCTGTTGCCATACTCTGCCCTCCAGTCGTCGGAGCAGACCGTGCGCCAGGAGCCAGAGGTGAACACCTGCAGCACTGCCCTCTTCCCACTCAGCCTGACTTTGGGATGCAGGACAAGAAAAGCCTCAGTCAGCTGTGAAGATCATAGTCAGCTATGACATCAGGCACACAACAGGCACAGGACAGTGCCGAGGCACCGCTGTGGTGTCTGTTTTCTGCCCCACTGAGCCACTACTTATCTTTTTCATCATTTGACAGAATTTTTCTGTGCTTTTCTTTATTTTTTTTTTCCTTCCATTAAAGAAGGGAAATAAGGTACTCTGAGCTAGGACAGCTAGGGGAAAAAAAAATCTTACTCTAATACAGGTGGTGGAGGCTGCCTGGCCCTGCAGGTAGCTTTAAGCAAGTCTTGCTGATTGCAGTGAGCTGGAGGTGCAGATGCTTTGCCCTGAGGGTACCCGTGGTCAGGGTAAGGGATGAAGGTGGGCACCTCCTGTGTCAGAGAGGTGACATTGTCCTGGACCTGGGAAAGGGCACATCTGTGAGGGAGAAGGGAGGCCATGCACGTGGTCACTGCTGATCAGGGCTCTCCCACACCTGCCCAGATTCCAGTGTTATGGAATTGCAAAAGAAGACAGGAAAAGCAGAGGTGTTGCCACTGGCTTCACAGACACCTCGAGCCTCCCTGAGGAAAACTCTGCAAATGCTGAACACATTGTGCAGGGTTAGCTGGGGCCAAAAGCTCGTGGTTCTTGTCATTCCTGCTGTTGCACAGATGGAAAGCTGTGCTGCCTCCTTACCTGTAGGTACAGGAGCCAGGATTACAAGTGCTCTGAGCTAAAACCCAGTAATTCTGTTTATTAATGTTAAGAGTCCTTTCCCTCCAGGGGCTGTGAACACCACAGTCACCTTCCATAGCACAGGACAGGGAAGTAACATTCAAAACATCCCTGTGATTCCCAAAACCACCACAGAGAGAAACTCAGAAATAAGTTGTCCATCTCACACGTGAAGCAGCAAATTCTTCAGCACTGAATGTACAAAATTCTGATTTCTCCCATTCCCACATCCTTTAAGATAATACCAGGATTTTGCAGTCTTCAAAACTGACACAGCACAACTGCGTGCCAGCGAATTCAGAGTATTCTATATTTACACACCATAAGGCAGTGGGGTTACACCTTGCAGGCAGTGGAAATGTGAGGAGTCAAAAAGCATCTGGGCTTCTACTGGAGATAATTATCAAAAATGGCAGTAACAATATTCAGCAGTCATCACATTTATCCAAAAAGCAGCCTGATTTTTTGTAAACTGTAAATCAGTACCTCAGAGAGATTGTTCCTCTGAAGTGATGATTTAGATATTCCATTGGTCTCTGTCTTTCTTGTCCCACCCAAAATCTTTACAACAAGCATTCCTTGATAACTTGCCAGTTCTACGGGAGGAGGTAGGAGTGATTTATGATCAAAATTAAATTACCACATCTGTATTCATCCTCCCCTTCTTTACAGTTGAAGACACCATTGCACCTGGCTGATTTCTGGATACACTTAAAGGACGATCGACAGCGAAACTTCCCAATGCAGTTGTACTGGACTAAAAGGAATGAAAGAACACAGGGCAATGAAAACACACTTGGATTTTAATTTAACACTTCTGCATTCCATTCTCTGTCCAGGTTTCAGTCTTGCTAAGGAAAAGCCAGCTCCTGTACTCCAGGAACTTTTGAAATACAACCTGGAGGTTGCTACATGGTGCTGCTAAAACTCATTTATTAGTAATGACTGGTAGGAGGAGTCAGCCTTGCTGCGTGTGCTGACTCCTTCCCAGCTCCCTCTGCACAGTTTAAGTTTCACTCCAGGGTGAGTTCCTGCCTGGTGCCTCAGACCCTGAGCAGGAAATTATGGAGACCCTTGGAAAACACATCCAGTGTTTGCTCTCCCCGGGGGGATGCCTCAGCCTCTCACAAGCTGCTCCCTATTCCAGGTGTGGAGACACAACAACCCCTGGACACGGGCAGGTCACACTTCCCAGCCACAGCTAAACTCATTCTGCATTTTCTTTTCCCTTGTAGAAGTTGTTTTTGATAGGGGGAAGTTCTTTAATTCTTTGAAAACAAACTTAGAGAAGTGAATTACAAGACTAAAATATGGTGTGGGCTACCCACAGGAGCCTTTTTACCCCCAGTTTCTAAACTCAGCTCATTGCCTGAGGGGAGCTGACAAAATTTTACTGGAGGAAGGTTTCCTGAAGCTGCAGGTTCCCCAGTGTTGTAAATATTACACCAATCTTCTCAGGAGTGCCAGACCTATTTTATCCCTACATGTAAATAAAATTTAAGCCATCACCTCAACAAGATTTTTTACTTCCACAAACAAGCCACAGTAGCAGTTTAATTCCATTCTCAGTAAAAGGCTCATGAAAAATTAAGCATTTGAATGGCTAAGTGAGAACTTAATAAATAACTAATGGTACTCACCACCCAGGCCAATGGCAACTGCTAGGATTACTGCAAGGAATAAACCACAGATATATGGGAAGTATTTTAGGGAGACAAGAGCATGGCACATTGAAGGTGGTTCAATATCTCCTGGAAAACAAACAGAGAGAAAGCTTCTGTGAGGTTAAACCAGCTGAGCTGGCAATCAAAAAGATTTATCTAACATTAAACTAGATGTCATCAATAACTCCTGGATATGCTTCCTGAGCTGATCTCACCTGAAGGGATTTAGATTTGCTCTTTCAGGGAATGAGAAGGTTCCAGGTGCTTTGGGGCTGCTGCTGCTCTCAGACATCCCTTGAGCATTTGCCTTGGGAGGGTGTGAGTTGTGCCCTGCAGAGCACCTGGCCTGTCCCCAGTGCAATCAGCAATGTGAGCTCCAAATTTTCATTTTCATGGGCTACATCACACTGGGAGCTTTTCAAGCATGTGAGCACCTCTGCTGAAAACTTGAGTTCTGGGATAAAAATGAAATTCAGACCTCTTCTGTTTGTGTAATCGAACCGGTGTGCAGCTCATAAATAAAAGTTCAAGACAAGAAAGAGGAAATTCACTGGTCCCTTTGGTCTTGGAAGCAAGGTTAACTGAAAATTATTGAAAGCTAAATATGCAAAAAAGAAAAAAAAAAAAAAAAAGCAGGATCCTCTGCCTAGTCTCAAAGAACTGTGAAAAAGTGATTTGTTCAAAGTTTTGCTGTAAATGCAAGAGTGATGGCTTAAAGCTGAGTCTTGAGTTTTCAAGTACAAAAAGCTGCATCTAAAGTTAAAATAGACATCAGTAGTTATTGCAGAATACATTTCATGAGCTGGATCTGTTTACCAACCACTGGCCTCCAGAGCTGACCTCTGCTTAGTGATATTGCCAGTCTGGAAGATGACAAGAGATTCTGCTGAAAATAATGAGTGATTCACTTGTCTCAAATGCATTCTGATATACAAAGGGCAAACTGTGGGGAAATAGCAAACACAGCTGGGTCAAGAGTGCACACAGGCACTGACAGAACCTTGTCTTTAATTTTAGTTCTTACAGCTCTTCACTTCCCCATTCCTCAGGCTTTATAATTGAGATTGGCAGATACAATCAGTCAAGGATGAGGAGTGTCTCCAAGGGTTTACAGACTCTCTAGGTAAATCCCAGGTCTTCCTCAGACTCTCAGGAGCAGCTGAGTAACTGGTTTTGGCAATGGAGCTGGTGTCTGCTATGCCAAAAATCTTAGCTGTAGCAGCTAATGGACTAGAAAATTAAATTGCTCTATTTTCATTCTGGAAGCTCAGCCTGTCTCTGTTGGAACCCATGGTTATTTTGAAACCAATGGGAAGGAGCAAACAGACACGTTAATCCTCCAGGGCTGCTGCATTGTATATTCAGGTTTTTTGATGGACCAATTTCCAGGTTGGCAAAATTTCAAACAAACCATTCAAAAATGTGTCTGGAAAGCGTGGGGAAACGTTTGTTTCTGTGTGAATAATGTGGCTGTGAAAAATGCTCGTGTGTTCAAGTCGACACAAGATGTCATCACATCACTGAGCTGGCAAACCTCACACCTGGGGAAGGAAGGTCGTGTTTCCTCCTCCTCCTCGGTGTGACTGCTTGCTCCGGGTGGGCAAGCACAGCTTGGCACACAGTGGCCACGGGGATTGCAAAGGCCAGAGGGCTGTGGATTGTCCCTACCAGATCCATCTGCACTCGGGTCCACTCTTGCTTGTGGTATGAAGAAAAATCTTTTGAAGGTAAACTGAATTTGTGGTACTGGCGGTTCATCTTCTGTAACGGAGATGATTTCAAGACTTCCAGTAGTGGGATTTGTCTCTTGAACCTGGATCAGCAGGAGAGGGGGAAAAAAAAAAAGAAAAAAAGCAAGAAAATAATCATTATAATGTTGTCACAGAGTCACAGAATGGTTTGGGTTGGAAGGGACCTTAAAGATCTTCCTGTTCCACCCCCTGCCATGGCAGGGACACCTTCCCCTGTCCCAGGCTGCTCCAAGCCCCATCCAACCTGGCCTTGGACATTCCCAGGGATCCAGGGGCAGCCACAGCTGCTCTGGGCACCCTGTGCCAGGGCCTCACCATACTCACAGTGAAGAATTGCTTCCTAACATCTCATCTAAACCTTCTTGCAGCCCTCTTTGAGTACTGGAAGGCCACAAGGTCTGTTTGGAGCCTTCTCTTCTCCAGGATGAACAACACCAACTCTCTCAGCCTTTCCTCATAACAGAGGTTCTCCAGCCCTCTGAGCATCTTTCTGGCCTCCTCTGGCTCACTCCAGCAAGGTGCATGTCCTTCCTGAGCTGGGGACCTCAGAGCTGGACACAATACATCGTTATGTACTTAATTTTCATGAGAGAAGCACTTATAATTAATTTACCGTATTTTCCCATAATTTTTCATATTTTTGTTCAGATTTGTCTAGGCACCAGAGCTACTTTTAATAACTCACACTGGGGCTGTGAATCCACCTGCTGCTCTATAATTGCAATAGAAAACAAGAGAAAGACTAAAATGCATAGGACAGCAGCACAGCACCTGACAGGATCCTCATTCAAGGGAATTTTACTCCAGTAAACTTTTAATGACTTACTACACAGGGAAAAAAATAAATTTAGCTACACTAGAATTTGGGGCAAATAGATTTGAAATGCTAATTTCTGACTGTGGTTCTGCACAACGGCAAAAACAATCAGATTTTTGATCTCAGAGTGATGTGAAATAGGTCCAGGTTTGTTAAAGACAGTGGAGCTGGTTAGCTGTAAAAGCAGCATGTTTGCAGGGTCAGTCCCAGAAAATGCTTACAGTGACACATTTTAGGCAAAGAATACATGTTTTATCTGTGACATTATATCTAAAATGGAAAATACCCTGGAGTATTTTTTCACGCTTCAGCAATAAGGTTTACGCTCTTTCATTTGGTAAAATTTCACCTACATTTCATTGAACATATATTAAACTTTGAACATAAATTAAATTTATTGAATATAAATTAAACTTTTTAGAGAATCTGCCAGCATTATCTTTAAATATTAAAAGCAA
This sequence comes from Pyrgilauda ruficollis, assembly GCF_017590135.1. Taxonomy (NCBI): domain Eukaryota; kingdom Metazoa; phylum Chordata; class Aves; order Passeriformes; family Passeridae; genus Pyrgilauda; species Pyrgilauda ruficollis. Next base: position 2,721,614 of record NW_024530377.1, read on the forward strand.
AAAAGCCTTCTAGCTGGTGCATAATTTGCCCACCAGGAAACAAAACAGCATTGCGAACTAAACTACATGCAACACTGACATTTCGCTTATTCAGAGGCTATCACGTGCTCCCAAAGCTTCACTCACCTCTTCCTGAGAAGTCATAGTTAAAAGCAAAACTGTTTTCCCTCTTCATTATCAACAGCAGCCCAAAGGAAACTCAGAGTTTGCTGAGCCTCTCTGCTCGGGGAGGGTTTCCAGCCGGCCGCTGCGCGCGGCATCAGGGCCGCAGCCCGTGTAACCCAACCTGGAGAGGGGTATCGGGTGGCCCTGGATGGCATGGCTACGGAAAGGGGCAGATAAAAATTCAGCACGCTGTTTAATTAGCTGAAAAACACCAGGCAGCGCTGCGGGATGTGCAAACCTTCCCGTGAGCCGTCAGCAAAGGAACCGCGCGAACACCACGCGAGCGCTCGCTCGTCCTCCGCCAAAAGCCGGGGCCCTGAACACCAAGAGCTGTGGGTGGCAGGGAGCAGCAGCCCCAGGGCTTCATCTCTTCATCTCTTCATCTCTGATCTCACAGGCTCACCTTTTGCTGGGTTTAGCCTTTGCCACGTGCCTGCAGAGGGTTTGTGAAAAAGCAGCGTCTCGTGTTGCTGAAGGAGCAGCTCGGTTGTACTCCGGGATTTAGCAAATGGAAATGTAGGTTCAGCTGCAAGGAATGCTCGAGGGTAGTCATAGTTTGGCTGGGTTGTTTTCACTTAGAAGAGAGGTTCCTGACAGAGGGAAGGATGGAGGGAAGAAGGAGAAGGAAGGATGATGCAAAAAGCCACAGGACTGTAAGTGAAACAAGGCTCCTGAGAGGCCAGCGAGGAAATGAAAGTTTTCCATGATAAAACCCATGTCCCTGGAATATGGCTGAGAGAAACTCTTCAGTCCTATTTCTGTGCACGATGGAGACTGGCACTTCCAAAGGAGAGGACACCACCTCATCATCTTGTTAACTTAAGCCATGACGTCAAGAATCCTTCATCATCTCCTGTGTCACTCTTTCAGCAGCCTTCCCTGGAAATGGGGACACTCTCCCCACCAGGCTTCAGAAAGTTCTGATGGTTCTCCAAATGGCTGGAGAACCAGCTCAGGCTGGCCAGGTGTCCCAAGGGGAACTTCAGCCAAAGTGGGGAAAACATGAGGGCTCATTTCAGGTGACCAGCAGCTCAGGTGATCTTTTCAGTCCACGGGGTGAGGTGTCCTGTCCTCCAGAGGGAACACTGATACCTGCAGTGAGGACAGAAAAAACTGTCTCCAATCAATTCACCCACTCTGGCCATGCTGGAAAGGCTGGGGACCAGCCAGGGCAGCTCTGCAAAGGCTCCCACAGTGGGACTGGCACCACTGGAAAGAACAAGTTCTTCTCCCTGCTTCCATCCTGGGCTGCTCCAAGCTCAGCCTCAGGGTGTGATGTCTGGACAGGACATTGGGTTTAATCTTCCACAGTTTGGGTGCTCATTGCCTTTGGCTGAGAAGAACAAAGCAGGAGCCACATATGATATGGGCAGGAGGACTTGAAAACTGAGCCCAAAAGGCAAGTTTTGGCCTCCAGACTAACTTCCTACACGCTGCAGGACAGCCCTACTTGTTCCCCCCGGTGCAGTTGCAGCTCAGGCGGATTTTTTGGCTTTCAGAAGACAGTTTATAGTGAAAAGCTAAAAGATTCCACGTCAGCCCCTTCAGCAAGCCCACTCTGACTGTGGTGTCTACCTTTGGTCTCCTCATCTTGCTCTGCCAGGGCAGATAGGAAAAGCTTTTGCTTTTTCAGCCACCCTACGACAAAAACTCAGAGGCGCAGATTCTATGAAAACAGGATGTCAGTTTTTGTCAGAAAAGATCACAAGGGGTGTAAGGCTGGGTTGGTTTTTTTTTTAATTTCATCTGCCTCCTTCTCTCTCTCTGTTTCATTTTCTGACTCCCTCCCTCCCTCCTCCACAGCCTCCTCCCACCTCCCAGGTTGTGTCAGCGCTGTGGGCACGCGGAGAGGCGAGGACACGGAGGAGATGGCGGTGGCCGAGGCGCAGCTGTACGCAAAGGTGTCCAACAAGCTCCGGGGCAGGAGCGCCTCTGCCCTCCTCCAGCCTCTCCTGGCCAAAGGATTCCCGGCTCATACCGCGTGAGTAGAGCGCTCAGCTGCCCTGGCACTGCCAGATTTAGTTAAGATATGAGGTGTTTGCCATAAAATCCCAATACAGGCAGCCTGGTTTTTTCGGACAGGAGATTGTGCTGCTCTTGGGGGTGATGTCCCCTTGTAGGGATCAGACCTGTCTTGCTCTGAATTTCATATATGAAATTCTCATGTATAGTATGATATATAAAATATATTGTAATTATGAGAATAATTATTCTCATGTAATTATTCTCATATTCCCATTTATATATTCTTATATATAGCATGTATTGCCCACACAGCAAAACCAATCTGCTCAATATCCAATATTTTAAAATACTGTATAAATCTAAAATACTGTGTAAATCGAAATCTATAGTATAATATATGATATATATTCTCATATATATACATTCTCATATATAGTGTGTATTGCTTACACAGCAAAACCAATCTGCTCAATATCCAACATTTTAAAATACTCTGTAAATCTAAAATACTATGTGAATCAAAATCTATAGTATAATATATGATATATATTCTCATAAATATATATATGTATATATTCTCATATGTAGTATGTGTTGCCCACACAGCAAAACCAATCCACTCAATATCCAATATCTTAAAATACTGTGTAAATCTAAAATACTGTGTAAATCAAAATTGATAGTATGATACATCATATGTATTCTCATAAATATATTCCCATATATAGTGTATATTCCCCACATAGCAAAACCAATCATCTGCTCAATACCCAATATTTTGAAATACTGTGTAAATCTAAAATACTGTGTAAATCTATAGTATGATATATGACATATATTCTCATATGTATATATATATATATTCTCATATACAGTGTGCATTGCTCACACAGCAAAACCAATCTGCTCAATATCCAATATTTTGAAATACTGTGTAAATCTAAAATACTGTGTAAATCTAAAACACTGTGTAAATCTAAATCTATAATATGATATATATTCTTATATATAGTGTATATTGCCCACACAGCAAAATCAATCTGCTCAACACCCAATATTTTAAAATACTGTGTAAATCTAAAGGCACAAACCCTTCCACATCCTGAGTTTTGAGAGGCTTCTCAATGAGTTGAGAACTTGACCATGGTTTGCTCTTGGGATACATCCTCTTTCATTTTTTTTCTGCTTATTACTCTTATTATAAGGGAATTAAACATGGGTGTAATTTCTAGCCAAAGGTTTTTTCAGGCCTGGCAAAAATCTCCTGCTGGTTGGTGTCACTGGAAACTAGTTTTTTCTCCTTAAGATGGCCCCTAAGTCTATCAATTTTAATTCCTGTCTTGAATCAGGATCTTGTTCCAAAAATCATGTCCTGCCTAGAAAATGTCATAGTAGAGAATGAGGCTCTATTCTTGGCAACTCCAATGGATGAGAGGGTAACTGGTGGCAGGTAAACAAGTTAATGCAAAAGAAAAATGCCAGTCATTCCTCCCCCAAATATCTCTCATGTTGGATAGGCAAGTTTTGGGGAGAATTTTCCAATTTCTGCATGGCAAGTAGGGACATTTTCATTCAAACCATTCAAAAATAAATCTTATTAATTAAATATCAAAGAACCCCTCATAAAAATATTTTAGAAAGAAGAGCAATATCTATCTACTTTATGAATCAAAATTAAGTGAGTGGAAGAGGTTCCAATTGTAAGTGCTGTGTTGTTTTTTGGGAACAGCTGTGGTATCAATCAGTATCAGACACGACGGGCACGGCTCACAAGGGAACTGTCAGTCCCTTGTTCCCAGTGATGCACAATGGAATTTTAGCTGAAAATATGGCTCATAATTTCTCTATTAATACTGTAACTTCGGTCAGCTCAAAGTAATGGCTACTTTTTGAATTTTTTTCTGTTTTAAGTGATGCTTTTCCAATCCCCTTCAAAACACTTTCTGCTGTTACTGAGATGACTTTGTGCTTCCCAGTTCAAAATCAAGAAGCAGCAGCAGAAATACAGTGGAAATTGATGTAAGATAACAAAATATCAAAAAGAAATTTTATAAAATTTATTTCCCATTATCGACCTTAAGACCTTCAAAATTTTGGTTGCATTTTTAAAAAACCTTTTAGCTGTCTATGTTGTTCCTCAATTAAACCATGAATGAAAGTACTGAAAAGTTTCTTTTGGGATGTCCTGGCCTAAGAAATGTGAGGTGGGGTGGAAGTATTACAAAATTTTCCATCATGTAGAACCAAGAGGCCACAGCATCATTTCCCCAATAAACAAAACTCAAATATGTGAGGGTCAAGTCTAGCCTAAGATCAAAAAATTTCCACAAGAAACTGTGCCAGCCATTTCTATTCTAGGGAAGAGCCAGCTTATTCTCACTGTAGATGCATTTTTAATCATACATCATATATATTCTCATAAATATATTCCCATATATAGTGTATATTCCCCACATAGCAAAACCAATCATCTGCTCAATACCCAATATCTTAAAATACTGTGTAAATCTAAAATACTGTGTAAATCTATAGTATGATATATGATATATATTCTCATATGTGTATATATATTCTCATATACAGTGTGCATTGCTCACACAGCAAAACCAATCTGCTCAATATCCAATATCTTAAAACACTGTGTAAATTTAAAATACTGTGTAAATCTAAAACACTGTGTAAATCTAAATCTATAATATGATATATATTCTTATATATAGTGTATATTGCCCACACAGCAAAATCAATCTGCTCAACACCCAATATTTTAAAATACTGTGTAAATCTAAAGGCACAAACCCTTCCATATCCTGAGTCTTGAGAGGCTTCTCAATGAGTTGAGAACTTGACCATGGTTTGCTCTTGGGATACATCCTCTTTCATTTTTTTTCTGCTTATTACTCTTATTATAAGGGAATTAAACATGGGTGTAATTTCTAGCCAAAGGTTTTTTCAGGCCTGGCAAAAATCTCCTGCTGGTTGGTGTCACTGGAAACTAGTTTTTTCTCCTTAAGATGGCCCCTAAGTCTATCAATTTTAATTCCTGTCTTGAATCAGGATCTTGTTCCAAAAATCATGTCCTGCCTAGAAAATGTCATAGTAGAGAATGAGGCTCTATTCTTGGCAACTCCAATGGATGAGAGGGTAACTGGTGGCAGGTAAACAAGTTAATGCAAAAGAAAAATGCCAGTCATTCCTCCCCCAAATATCTCTCATGTTGGATAGGCAAGTTTTGGGGAGAATTTTCCAATTTCTGCATGGCAAGTAGGGACATTTTCATTCAAACCGTTCAAAAAATAAATCTTATTAATTAAATATCAAAGAACCCCTCATAAAAATATTTTAGAAAGAAGAGCAATATCTATCTACTTTATGAATCAAAATTAAGTGAGTGGAAGAGGTTCCAATTGTAAGTGCTGTGTTGTTTTTTGGGAACAGCTGTGGTATCAATCAGTATCAGACACGACGGGCACGGCTCACAAGGGAACTGTCAGTCCCTTGTTCCCAGTGATGCACAATGGAATTTTAGCTGAAAATATGGCTCATAATTTCTCTATTAATACTGTAACTTCGGTCAGCTCAAAGTAATGGCTACTTTTTGAATTTTTTTCTGTTTTAAGTGATGCTTTTCCAATCCCCTTCAAAACACTTTCTGCTGTTACTGAGATGACTTTGTGCTTCCCAGTTCAAAATCAAGAAGCAGCAGCAGAAATACAGTGGAAATTGATGTAAGATAACAAAATATCAAAAAGAAATTTTATAAAATTTATTTCCCATTATCGACCTTAAGACCTTCAAAATTTTGGTTGCATTTTTAAAAAACCTTTTAGCTGTCTATGTTGTTCCTCAATTAAACCATGAATGAAAGTACTGAAAAGTTTCTTTTGGGATGTCCTGGCCTAAGAAATGTGAGGTGGGGTGGAAGTATTACAAAATTTTCCATCATGCAGAACCAACAGGCCACAGCATCATTTCCCCAATAAACAAAACTCAAATATGTGAGGGTCAAGTCTAGCCTAAGATCAAAAAATTTCCACAAGAAACTGTGCCAGCCATTTCTATTCTAGGGAAGAGCCAGCTTATTCTCACTGTAGATGCATTTTTAATCTACTTTCATTACACATTCTCAGTGGTTTATTCTTCTCTCTAGCTGAGATAAATTGGTACATGCAGAACTTATTCTTTGCATTATTTTTCAGTTTTGACTTCTCATCTTGGAAGTGTCAGCTTAGTCACACCCCTAGTGCTAAGGGCTCTGTAAACATTGCTGGAAATCATCCTACTGGAATTTCCTGCTGGAAATCACATCCTCATATGTGATGAGACAAAAGGTGGGACAGGTGTGGAGAGGAACACGAGAGAACACGAGATGGGACTGAGCAGGATGGCAGTTCATGGCCTCAGGTCTCACTTGTATTACTACATTTAATTTTGAAGGCCCCATGGTAAAGAAAAGCTGAAGCCAAGCTCGATTTTAGCTTCAGGGCTGTTTGCACTGAGCTTGTGCCCAGGTGGGAGAGCAGCATGGCACGAAGTGGTACAGCACTGCCTTGGATGTGCACTGAGTGGCTCTGAACCCTGGCATCGCTGCCACTGACACTCCCACGAGGCACAGGGTGGGAAATGAGGTGTAGGGAATTCTCCGAGCCTGACAGAAGGCTCACCCAGTGTGCATCTGTATGCAGAATTTGAGATAAGAAATGCTGATTTAGAAATGCCATGGAACAGGACAGATATTGCTGGGAGAGAAATGGAGCTAGAAACAAGTTTCAAAGGATGGCTTTGCAAATAAGACTGGATATTTTGGAGAAACAGAACTGTGAAAGATGAATTGTAGTGGGACCCACGAGGGGTAATTTTAGATGATTGGCTTTAAGGCATTTACAGCGTGGTGTGGCTAAAGCTGATAGGCCAAGAAACACTTATAGTGCATTTTAAGTAGGAAATAGTCAGCTTCTGATTGTGATGGCATGAATTGTAACAGCTGTATTGTCACCCTTCACATGAGACTGAAAATGGAATGGAACTTTTTAAAATGCCTCTCAGTTGCCCCATCTCTGGGTCAGAAAAGGGCTTAATCTGACAGCACATCAGGAAAGGCTGCGTGAGGAGAGGGACAGAAGGAGGGCTCAGCAGAGGCACGGAAATTAAATGTGCAGTATTCAGTTAAAGAGGGCCTGGGCTGGCTTTAGACCTGGTGGTTGTGCATTGATCTGGCCACGGGAGTTGATTTACTTTATAGAGAAGAGAGGTAGAAGGTAAAGTTTGAGTGGAAAGGCTCATGTTTGTCCTCATCCCTGTTGATTCCCACTGAAGAGCCAGCAATGGCTACATATAAATGTTATTAACAAGCCCAAGTGTAGTTTTTGCACTGAAGAGAGGACAGAGGACTGGGAGGGAACATAAGGATGAGCCTGAGTCCTGCAGCTCAGTGCACACACTGCTGACGTGTGATGGTGTCACGGGGATGGATGAAGAACAAAAATGGGAGGAGACACAACTCAATGCCCTCAGAAGCCAGTGGCCAGAGAAGATGGCCTCAAAAGAGACGGAAAAACATCAGCAGATGGCAAGAAATTCAGTAGTTTTTTTCCAGTGTCCCCTGTCTCTACTTCCCCCTCATGTTTCTTCTGAGAAGTTTGTAGGTGGCTTTCAGGGGTGGAAATGGGGTTCATGAGTGCAGCTGCTGATTGAACACTGGAATCCTTCACCCATCATCCAGTATTTAGGAACAAAGATTTCCTCATGTGAAACACGTAGCTTTTTGAAAGCCCTAGTTAGAAAAGGAAACCAAATCCTACCCCAGAGAACAGAAGTTGCATTAACAGAGAGAAACAAGAGATTTCATCCCTCACCTTGGACTGAGCTGCTGGCTTAGATCTGGCTCTCTGCTGGCTCTGGGGGTCCTCAACCCAGATTCCAAACCCCAATATAATTTTGCTTAGTTTTAATGTATGTGCTTGGCCCTGGCATCTTGAATCAGATCCTTCTTGCTGTGAACCAAGAAAACCCTGTTCTTACAGTGCTTGGATGGATGGTTCATCTAACCCCAAGGAAATTCATATAGTCAGTGAGGCTGCTAAGGAAACACCTCCAGAACACAAAGGAAGGCATCTCATGGGGAGGACAGGTTACCAATCTTCAAGGAATTAAAGACCTGCAGTGAGAAAAAAGCTATTTGGAAGGCTTCAAGAACAATAACATTTGCTAGGAAAAACCTTCTTGTTAAAGGTCCTGCCTGTGCTGGAAAATAGACTTGATGAACAAAGTCACTGGGACGCCTTTCCTCCATAAAAGTTTTCTTTCAGGAATTCTGAGGGACCAATTTTGTGCTTTTTCTAGGCAAAAAGCCTTGGTTGCTACTGGACAAAAGACAGTAGAAGATGCAGTAAAATGGTAAGTACTGTGATTTCTAAGGGGTGCCTTTACATTCAACCTGCCTAAAAATCCTTGTTGATGTCCTCATCCTGTCACTGAATTTGAAGTCAGGTGCCATAAAAAAAAAAAAAAAAAAAAAAAAACCAAACCTGAATTTAAGATTTTTTTTTTTTCATTTATTTCACTCAGGGAGAGAAATATTTATATTTGTACTTATTCTAGGACACAAGGAAACTTGCAGAAGGTCCAGGTAAATTAAAAACAAGCAGCTACTTTTATCATTGAGTCAGTTCACAGGACCAGCTGGTCTGGTCAGAAAATCCTCCTCAGCTTTAAGCCTCCTGAGAGAAAGGAACAAGGAAAGAGGAATATTTTTGTAAACCCATGACTACACCTACAAACACATGCAGAAAGGACAGCTGAAGGGGAACAGAAGGGCCCACCACAGATTAAGGTGAAAGGCTGATGGTCAGAGGGAGGAATTATTACAATTAAAATCACTTCCCAGTTTTGAACACCACAAAGTTTTCTCCTCTCTACCAAGACTCTCACGGAGCATTTATATGTCAATCATGTGCTGCTAACTGATTTTTTTTGTTATTTTAATTTACCCTTCACATTAAATACAGTCTTTACTTGCACTTTCTTTTGGGTTTCGTTTTGCCTTTTTTTTCTTTGCTTTTTTTTTGCTTGGTTCAGTTGCTTTTTCTTTTTTCTACTATTTTCTTTTCTTTTGTAAAAAGCCAGAGGACACATTTGAGAATGGCATATTCTTTCCAAATAATTTTTTTCAGGGATGCTGCCGCACTTCCCAACAGTCATTCCCAATCCAACAGCTGCAAAGACAAACACACATCATGTGAAAGACATGGTGAACGATATCATCACATGGCATATAAATTTCTGACCTTTCCTTGTGTGTTTCTGATTTGTCTTGCTAGCTTTTCTTAGGGCTGAATAAAAAGGCTCATTCTGAGTGTTTTTTTAATCTTCAGCTGATTTTAATTTTGTCATTCTTCAACATGTTCCATTCCTCCACTTCTGTTTCCAGTCATGAAAAAGGGGAAAAAACCCCCAAACCTAAAAAAGTTTTTTTTTGTTTTCTCTCATTTTCAGACATTGACAGAAGTAAAGGCACATGCTAAAATATAAAGTAGTCATAAAATAAGCAGGAAAAAAAAATTCTCGGTTATTTAGTGCTGCAGAGAGAAAAATGAGCTTTTACTTCAGCTTTTCATTTGAAAGAAAGTAATAAAAGTGTATTTCCTTTTTGTGATCTCTGGTATGGAGGCCTTCAGCCACAGGAAACCAGAGCGGTGCACACACTCACTCTCAGCGTTATGCCCTTGATTTCAGGCTGCATTCCCACTGCAACGACCCCTCCCTGGATGACCCAATCCCCCAGGAATATGCCCTCTACTTGTGCCCCCGGGGCCGCCTGCACAGCCGCCTGCAGGACTTCTGGAGGGAGAGCAAGCGCCAGTGCGGGAAGAACAGAGCGCACGAGGTTTTCCCACACGTCACCCTCTGCGACTTCTTCACGGTGAGGCAAGCAGAGTGCAAGGGTCGGGTTTCAGCTGGGTGATATTTGGTGAAACTGGGCCACCTGCTGTTGTCTGACACCAGAACTTGTTGGTGATCGAATGACACGACCCAGGTTCAGGCACGTTGCTTAATGTCTGAGTGATGCTGAATGTCTGAGTGATGCTGCATGTCTGAGTGATGCTCATTGTCTGAGTGATGCTGAATGTCTGAGTGATGCTGCATCTTTAGGTCACAGTTAATGTTTGAGTGGGACGCTTCAGGGTAGCTGGCAGCTGGTACTGGAATCAGATTTATTTCATTTCCTGAGCTTGTCATTTTCTTTGCTACAGTCATCTTGCCTTTGCCATCTTTAAGAAAATCTCTGCCTGCTCAGCACAGTGTTTCAAAGAACATGGTTGTTTCCAGTGCCATTTTGGTAGATCCATCTAGAGCAGTCCAGCTGCTGTCAGGCTTCCATGTGTCCATTGCTGCATGGATTTAGGATGATAAACCTTCCCAGCCAGGGCAGCAGTGGCTGCCAACAGCCAGCTGTGCAGCAGGGACAGTGTTATCCTAGGATGCAGACAGCTTTGGTACAAGCCTGTGGGAATCTCAGGAAAAGTTCTGCCTTCCCTAGAGAGCTCCATCAGCTGCTCACTTCTATGGTGGTGTGTCCCAGATTTTATTCTTTTTTTTGAAGATGAAGATTTTGTGAAATCTTTTGTGATGTCCAGCACTGGACCGCTCTGGAAAAGAACTCTGGAGCCTCCTGGAATCCAGTTTTAGCATGCTGATGGTGCAACACATGGACATCAGCTGTGTCTGGGATGTGCTGAAACAGGCTTGGGCTAGAGCAGCTGGACAAAAATTACTTTGTTCATCATACTTTTGTGTTAAACCATTAAGTGTTTCCTTCCCCCTAAGGGTGGGTCATCTCAACCATGCCAGAAAGCAGAGACAGTGAAAATGAGCCTATTTTGTTGCAAAATACTGAGTGGTGCTCTGTGACCATTAAACACAATTATACAAAACAAAAATCATTAATTAATAATGAATGCCATGCTTTTTGGAGGCATTAAGTTTAAAGGCCTGTCTGGAGGAGATGACTGCATTGCAACCCTCACCTTGCACATCTCAGCAAAGGACTGTAAGATAACAATAACACCAATTCCTACTTAGAATTGAAGAAGGAAATAATGATCCCTGTCTCATTTCAGACTGGTTCCTGCATACCTGACAGACGGTAAAATATTTAGATAAATCAAGCTAGATAAACCTTGGGTTGAAGGCTCCATCTCCTGTTATAGAACCAGGACACTGTGCTGATCCAACTGCCAAACACTGCTGGGTTTAATGCCAGGAATTTCAGGCAAATTCCTAGGTATTTTGTGTTTCTCAGGAAGTTTATAGCCCCACAGTTTTCTGGCAGTGCTGTATGACAGAGGCTACAACACTGGCTGTGAGCTGGTGGGTAAAGCCTGCTCCTCCTCTGTTTTCTTTCAGTGTGAAGACCAGAAAGTGGAATTACTGTATGACATCTTAATGCAAGTCGGTGACAGCTTTTCCCAGAGCTTTCCACCATCCATTTCCCTAACACTACATGCATCTCCCAGCTACCTTGGCTTCTTCATTGATGACAGCCAGGCAAATGTCCTCAAAGATTTTGCTGTGGCATTCTCATCAGAGGCTTCAGCCCTGGCAGGTAGGACCAACACCAGAGGGAAAACGGGAAGGTTGTAGCACAAATGTGTAGCCACAGTACTGAAAACATTCCCTGTGTCTTCAGGGGAGCTTAGATGATGTTTTCCTGCCAGCTAACAGCCTTTGCTCCTACAGCTTTGCAAGCAGAGTAGCCAGAGGAGCATGTTTTATTCTTTGAAGACACAGCACTTTTGCCTAGAAGCTGAAATGATCCTGTGTGCAACTCGGCAGGTGATTGATCAGGATATCCAGGATTGGCAGGGACATAACACATCCCAGATCTCCGCCCTCATGGTGCTGTGGCACCAGGATGGCCTGGCTGCATCCCTAGGAACAGGACCTAATACCTTTTCCAAGGGAAACTGCATCACCAGTGGAGACTGAAGGGGCACAGCCCCACCACAGCTTTGTCTGGGAGATATGAGTTCAGTACGCCTCAGGCTGGGAAAGGAAATCCAGCCATGATAATTTCTTTTCCTCACAGATGAAGCCCGGAAGCAAATCCAGTCCACATTTGTGAATGATTTTGCCATGATGAAAACCATTACACCCTTCAAAACCATTACTCAGTAGATCTACTCTACCACTAGTTACTATAACATTTCCTACATCATGCAGATTGTGTAGGACAAAACAAGAGGAGCTTTAAATGACCTTTGTTCCTATGTTGTGATGTGATTTTTTCATCCCTAGACTGCCACGTGAAGCCCTCCTTGAAGCAGTTCCACCTTACCTTGGCTCACAGGTTTTATCCTCACCACCAGAAGACTTTGGAACAACTGGCCAAATGCATTAACCCAGGGGAGCCCTGCCAGTGGGTGGCTGCTCTCTATTCACGGGACATGCGTTTTGTGCATTACCAGGTACTGCAATCAGATTTATTTCATTTCCTGAGCCTGTCATTTTCTTAGCTACAGTCATCTTGCCTTTTCCATCCTGAAGAAAATCTCTGCTTGCTCAGCACAGTGTTTCAAAGTGCGTGGTTGTTTCCAGTGCCATTTTGGGCTGAAAAACTGCACTCCTGAATCAGTAGATAATAAGTTTACTTTGGTAGGTTGCTTGACCTGCATGTCTCAAAATCTAATTCCAAACCCCAGAGGCAAAAAACCTAATCTTACCATGACATGAGAAAATAAGAGACAGGAAAGTATGATCCCTTAATATTTTCTAGGATTTGTCAGTTTACAGTTTTGCAGCAAAATTCCCCTCAGCAAAATTAGTTTTCTTGATTGTTCCAGCCGTGATGAAAACTGCAGCTGTGAGCAGGGGTCAGTTCTCACTGATGATTTTCTGCTTGGCAGACCCTTAGTTGAAACCAGTCAGCATTCTTTCAGTTCTCATTTCCAAATTTAAATTACAGAATGTTCAACAGCTTTTTGTCAGATCAGTAAATCACTTTGTCACAAGTCTCGTGTTGGATTTTAGTCACACTCAGGAGAGCAAGCAATCACAAAAATAGGTTAGATCTATGTTTGCTTTCAAATAAAAGCAGTTAGAGGGGGAAAAAAGTATTTTTGTGAAAACCAAGTGCCTGTTTTTAAACACATTGTAAGTGTGGTAGTGTCTTCCTTTTCTGCTGGAATCTGAAATGCAGGGAATTCTCAGAACTTTGGGCCTGGAAGCCAAAGAATTAAATACAGGATTTAATCTGAGATCTTGGAAAAGGTTTCCAAACTGAGGTGCTAGAAGCAAGAATGTTTATTTATAGTTTAAAGCAGAGACATGTTAAGCTAAGGAAAGTTTGGAGTTTTATAGTTTAAGATATAGAATAAATAAAAGTAGTTACAAAGGTAAACAAGAAGTTTAGAATGCAGCACTGTAGGTTTGTGTCTCATAACATGATTGGCTAAGAAAGCTCACACTGTAGCATGAGTCCATAAGACAAAATATTTAAGAATTGGGTCAAAAACATAAATATCCTTGTTGGCAGTGTTTTATTGGTCAACAAATCCTTAAAAGTTCTTGTAAGTAGAGGTCTTGTGACCTTCTGAACCATGCAGTAAAGATGTGAGCCAAACTCACCCTTCCTATCTATGTAGAAGAAAAATAAATCGCATCATCTAAAAACCTGAGAGATCCCATCTCAAATTCTTTCCAAAACCCCCATGGGTTTTTGGAAACTTTTCCTCTGCCAAAGTGCCACTACAGAGCAGGATGCAGAGTGGAAAACAGAGCTGGTTCTGTGTCCAGGAGAGGCGAACAACCATCCCCTGAGCAGCTGCAGCACGGGGAACGCCTTGACCCTGCTGTGTGTCCCCGCAGAGGCTGAGGGCCCTCTTCCAGTACAAGCCCCAGAACATTGACGAGCTGATGATCAACGCTGGGGACTTGATCTACGTGGACCCGAGGCAGCAGAGCGACGCCAGCGAGGGCTGGGTGATCGGCACCTCGCACCGCACCGGCTGCAGGGGCTTCCTCCCCGAGAACTACACCGAGAGAGCCCACGAGTCAGACACCTGGGTCAAGCACAGGTAACTGGGGACTTCATGGGTGAATCCATGGGTAAATCCAAGCTTTCCTTGGCAGCTCGTCCTTGCTGGGAATCCTGAGGGTCTGGGTGGGATGAAAGAGACAGGGCACGCACCAGAGTTCATAAGTTCAGCTGCTCGAGGGATGACCCCTGTTCGCTCTTGAAGAACCTGAACGCCCTAATGAATTTTGAAAGAGCACATTCTGCCAGGGCAGGCTCAGCCTTCAGCCTGGCTCTCTGCTCTCTTCTTTTTTTCTCCTCATTTCAAGGGCTTGTAAAGTTAGCTTGAAATGAAACCACATAAAGGTTGCTCCACCACCTTGGCACCACCCTTATCTTGTTGATGTGCCCTGCATCAGAAGGCACCTGTCTGGCTTCCTGCACTTCATGCTGCAGCTGACATTCTGCAGCACAGCTGATGCTACTTGTAGATTAGAGCTGATTTTTCTAAGCTGGGAAGTTTTGGTGCACTTCTTGATGTCTCGGAGAAAGGGAGGAGGCCACCAGGTAGTTATTTCCTGCTTGAAGGTCCCACTTTGCAGGGTTACACCCAATATACACCATCAATTCCTCATATTTTAACCTCATTTTTATGGGGCATATTCTAAATGAACAGCAAAGTGATGAGGTGAATTGCAAGTGTAAAAAATGTGTTGAATGGAACATGAATCCTGACTTGCTGGTCCTGTAAACATCATGACTCAGAAGTCTCTTCTATTTGTGTGCCTGTATGTTTGTGTGTGTGTGTTGCTTCTGCTTTTTCTACAGGGAATATGTTTTTGACACAGCTTCAAGATCCTGCACCAAAACTGAAAAGGAACCCAATGTAAAGCCAAATGGGGAAGCCCATAATCTCAGTGTGTCAAGGAGTGTAACCAATGCTCCTTCTCTTCAGGTAATTGGTTTTTCCATTCCTTATCTTTGCCACATGCTTTGGCGGATGTGCTATTAATTAATGGCATTTAGTAAATTTAGTAGTATCTTCCTTTTCCTCCCTCATATTTTCATATTTTGTTGTACATTTATACACTGTTTTTATTTAGTATATTGTACATTTATATATACATATACACTACTCATACTGTATTGTATGATATCTCATACATTTTTCTGTAATGTATATGATTTATATCACACTTGTGTTTCATAAATCTTTCCCTGTTCCTGTCAGAGTAGCACAACACATGAGTTCTCTGGTTTCTCTGAGCACAGCCTCAGTGGGTATGGAGACAAGTCTGACAGGTGAGACACAGGCACAACCTCCCCTGACTTCCACACGGCTTCAGGCAGAGTAAATAAATCAGAATTAGTCTCACTGTTCATGACTGCTCTTATGTCTGGATTCTATGGATGTTGTCTTGGAGGTTTCCATGGCCCCAGATGACATTTAAATGTTCATTTTTCTTATTTATCTTTAGATATGTAGCTAGTGCAGATAACTGCACAGAACAGCTAGCTGGAGTGGTTAGCAGCACTGGTAGGGTAGGATCACATTTTTCACCCAGGTCCAAAATCTACAAGTATCAATTTTTCCCACGTCCACTGGTCTTCTGGTAGGAAGAGCAAAACAAATAAGGAATCTGATTTTTTCCTACAGCACATGTGCACCTGTGTTGCCTTTTTGGCTCTGTCAGATATACCAACATGCATTTTCAGCACAGATGTGCCTCAACAACCCCTTCAGCTTGCTGGCCCCACAGCCTCTCTGCTGTGCTGGGCAATAACCCTGGGCTGGTTTGTGCTAACATCAGAGAAACTGAGGGCACCTTGAGGGAACTTCCATCCCAGGGCCTCCAGGACACCATGCATATGACTGTAAGAACTTTCTGAACAAGTCACACATCCTTCCTCTGGCTCTTGGCCTCTCTTATCCAGGTCAGATCTGTGGCAGAGCCAAGGCTTGGCCTGAGAAATGTGTTTTGCAGAAGGGCACATCTCCAGTCTAGAGTTTCCCTGGCCTCTGGGTTCCTCTCAAGAAGAGGAAAAAAAACCCCACAAAACCTTGGGTTTATACTCTGATCTTGTGGCAGTTGATGGGTGTTTCATGGCAGAATTGCAAGTATTCAACAGAATGCATGAATACCAATCCTGCAGCACTGATAACAGTGCTATTTTAAACAGTAATGCTGTTTTAAAGTTTTAAAACCTTTGACCTGTTTCTTCTTATTGTCTTCTTATTTGTATTTAATGTGCATTGTATACTAACCCCAAACTACTTCAAATTTATGTGTAATTCCATGCAGTCTGAGTCAAAAAAGGGTCCTTGTAGGAGATCGGGGTTCACAGTTGATTTGGCCACACAGTTACGAAAAAGTAGAAGTAGTATTTTCACTAGGAAAAGAAGGAGAAGCTTGGTGTTAGTCCTGGTGTAAAAAAGGGCATTGCCAGTCAGATCTTAGCTAATTTTCTGCTTTTTGTTTATATCACCCATATTATATAAATTAAAGTTACGATTCCTTCCCACACTAAGGTTAAAAGATCTGTTTCCAGCACCGTCTTTCACTTGTGCTAACACAGAATTAGAACCTGCAGTCCATGAGGGTCAGGGATGTGACAGGACAAGAGGAAGTGGCCTTAAGCCACACCAGGGGAGGTTCAGTCTGGATATCTGGAAGAATTTTTCCACTGAAAGGACGGTCAAGCATTGAACAGACTTCCCAGGGAGGTGTTGAGTCACCAAAGCTGGAAGTGTACAAGGAACAACTGGATGTGGCACTCGGTGCTGTGCTTGAGTTGACAACGTGCTGGTCAGTCAAAGGCTGGACTCAATAATCCCAAAGGTCTTTTCCAGCCTTAATGATTTTATTATTCTCTTTCATTTGCTTTCAGTGGAGAGCCAGTCAGACTTATCACTGTCCTAAGATCAAGCATCTATTCTGCTGTCTCTTCTCCAGGAATCCAGGCTTTTCCTGCAGGTTGTAGATAACATCCTTATGAAACTCCCTTTTTTTAGAATGCAGCACTGTAGGTTTGTGTCTCATAACATGATTGGCTAAGAAAGCTCACACTGTAGCATGAGTCCATAAGACAAAATATTTAAGAATTGGGTCAAAAACATAAACATCCTTGTTGGCAGTGTTTTATTGGTCAACAAATCCTTAAAAGTTCTTGGAAGTAGAGGTCATGTGACCTTCTGAACCATGCAGTAAAGATGTGAGCCAAACTCACCCTTCCTGTCTATGTAGAAGAAAAATAAATCGCATCATCTAAAAACCTGAGAGATCCCATCTCAAATTCTTTCCAAAACCCCCATGGGTTTTTGGAAACTTTTCCTCTGCCAAAGTGCCACTACAGAGCAGGCTGCAGAGTGGAAAACAGAGCTGGTTCTGTGTCCAGGAGAGGCGAACAACCATCCCCTGAGCAGCTGCAGCACGGGGAACGCCTTGACCCTGCTGTGTGTCCCCGCAGAGGCTGAGGGCCCTCTTCCAGTACAAGCCCCAGAACATTGACGAGCTGATGATCAACGCTGGGGACTTGATCTACGTGGACCCGAGGCAGCAGAGCGACGCCAGCGAGGGCTGGGTGATCGGCACCTCGCACCGCACCGGCTGCAGGGGCTTCCTCCCCGAGAACTACACCGAGAGAGCCCACGAGTCAGACACCTGGGTCAAGCACAGGTAACTGGGGACTTCATGGGTGAATCCATGGGTAAATCCAAGCTTTCCTTGGCAGCTCGTCCTTGCTGGGAATCCTGAGGGTCTGGGTGGGATGAAAGAGACAGGGCACGCACCAGAGTTCATAAGTTCAGCTGCTCGAGGGATGACCCCTGTTCGCTCTTGAAGAACCTGAACGCCCTAATGAATTTTGAAAGAGCACATTCTGCCAGGGCAGGCTCAGCCTTCAGCCTGGCTCTCTGCTCTCTTCTTTTTTTCTCCTCATTGCAAGGGCTTGTAAAGTTAGCTTGAAATGAAACCACATAAAGGTTGCTCCACCACCTTGGCACCACCCTTATCTTGTTGATGTGCCCTGCATCAGAAGGCACCTGTCTGGCTTCCTGCACTTCATGCTGCAGCTGACATTCTGCAGCACAGCTGATGCTACTTGTAGATTAGAGCTGATTTTTCTAAGCTGGGAAGTTTTGGTGCACTTCTTGATGTCTCGGAGAAAGGGAGGAGGCCACCAGGTAGTTATTTCCTGCTTGAAGGTCCCACTTTGCAGGGTTACACCCAATATACACCATCAATTCCTCATATTTTAACCTCATTTTTATGGGGCATATTCTAAATGAACAGCAAAGTGATGAGGTGAATTGCAAGTGTAAAAAATGTGTTGAATGGAACATGAATCCTGACTTGCTGGTCCTGTAAACATCATGACTCAGAAGTCTCTTCTATTTGTGTGCCTGTATGTTTGTGTGTGTGTGTTGCTTCTGCTTTTTCTACAGGGAATATGTTTTTGACACAGCTTCAAGATCCTGCACCAAAACTGAAAAGGAACCCAATGTAAAGCCAAATGGGGAAGCCCATAATCTCAGTGTGTCAAGGAGTGTAACCAATGCTCCTTCTCTTCAGGTAATTGGTTTTTCCATTCCTTATCTTTGCCACATGCTTTGGCGGATGTGCTATTAATTAATGGCATTTAGTAAATTTAGTAGTATCTTCCTTTTCCTCCCTCATATTTTCATATTTTGTTGTACATTTATACACTGTTTTTATTTAGTATATTGTACATTTATATATACATATACACTACTCATACTGTATTGTATGATATCTCATACATTTTTCTGTAATGTATATGATTTATATCACACTTGTGTTTCATAAATCTTTCCCTGTTCCTGTCAGAGTAGCACAACACATGAGTTCTCTGGTTTCTCTGAGCACAGCCTCAGTGGGTATGGAGACAAGTCTGACAGGTGAGACACAGGCACAACCTCCCCTGACTTCCACACGGCTTCAGGCAGAGTAAATAAATCAGAATTAGTCTCACTGTTCATGACTGCTCTTATGTCTGGATTCTATGGATGTTGTCTTGGAGGTTTCCATGGCCCCAGATGACATTTAAATGTTCATTTTTCTTATTTATCTTTAGATATGTAGCTAGTGCAGATAACTGCACAGAACAGCTAGCTGGAGTGGTTAGCAGCACTGGTAGGGTAGGATCACATTTTTCACCCAGGTCCAAAATCTACAAGTATCAATTTTTCCCACGTCCACTGGTCTTCTGGTAGGAAGAGCAAAACAAATAAGGAATCTGATTTTTTCCTACAGCACATTTGCACCTGTGTTGCCTTTTTGCTCTGTCAGATATACCAACATGCATTTTCAGCACAGATGTGCCTCAACAACCCCTTCAGCTTGCTGGCCCCACAGCCTCTCTGCTGTGCTGGGCAATAACCCTGGGCTGGTTTGTGCTAACATCAGAGAAACTGAGGGCACCTTGAGGGAACTTCCATCCCAGGGCCTCCAGGACACCATGCATATGACTGTAAGAACTTTCTGAACAAGTCACACATCCTTCCTCTGGCTCTTGGCCTCTCTTATCCAGGTCAGATCTGTGGCAGAGCCAAGGCTTGGCCTGAGAAATGTGTTTTGCAGAAGGGCGCATCTCCAGTCTAGAGTTTCCCTGGCCTCTGGGTTCCTCTCAAGAAGAGGAAAAAAAACCCCACAAAACCTTGGGTTTATACTCTGATCTTGTGGCAGTTGATGGGTGTTTCATGGCAGAATTGCAAGTATTCAACAGAATGCATGAATACCAATCCTGCAGCACTGTTAACAGTGCTGCTTTAAACAGTAATGCTGTTTTAAAGTTTTAAAACCTTTGACCTGTTTCTTCTTATTGTCTTCTTATTTGTATTTAATGTGCATTGTATACTAACCCCAAACTACTTCAAATTTATGTGTAATTCCATGCAGTCTGAGTCAAAAAAGGGTCCTTGTAGGAGATCGGGGTTCACAGTTGATTTGGCCACACAGTTACGAAAAAGTAGAAGTAGTATTTTCACTAGGAAAAGAAGGAGAAGCTTGGTGTTAGTCCTGGTGTAAAAAAGGGCATTGCCAGTCAGATCTTAGCTAATTTTCTGCTTTTTGTTTATATCACCCATATTATATAAATTAAAGTTACGATTCCTTCCCACACTAAGGTTAAAAGATCTGTTTCCAGCACCGTCTTTCACTTGTGCTAACACAGAATTAGAACCTGCAGTCCATGAGGGTCAGGGATGTGACAGGACAAGAGGAAGTGGCCTTAAGCCACACCAGGGGAGGTTCAGTCTGGATATCTGGAAGAATTTTTCCACTGAAAGGACGGTCAAGCATTGAACAGACTTCCCAGGGAGGTGTTGAGTCACCAAAGCTGGAAGTGTACAAGGAACAACTGGATGTGGCACTCGGTGCTGTGCTTGAGTTGACAACGTGCTGGTCAGTCAAAGGCTGGACTCAATAATCCCAAAGGTCTTTTCCAGCCTTAATGATTTTATTATTCTCTTTCATTTGCTTTCAGTGGAGAGCCAGTCAGACTTATCACTGTCCTAAGATCAAGCATCTATTCTGCTGTCTCTTCTCCAGGAATCCAGGCTTTTCCTGCAGGTTGTAGATAACATCCTTATGAAACTCCCTTTTCCCAGCTGTCCCAGAACGCTGCCCTGAGGAGAGGGGTGCTGGTGATGCGCCACGGGGAAAGAGTGGATCAGGTCTTTGGCAAGTCTTGGCTTCAGCAGTGCCTGACTGCAGATGGTGAGTAAGGTAACAGGAGGATCTTCAAAAACCAGGACTAAACCAAATTAACCCCAGTAATGGGTAGAAGAGATTCAATCTTCGTGTAAATGTCAAGGCTGCAAAAAGGAGCGATAACAGTGCAAGTCAGCACTGCTTCAACCTGCACATAACCAGGTCACAATGTCCTGAAGTCCTTCATGTTTATGCTCCCTACATTCTGCAGAAAAACAAAGCTTTTGTGCTGCTGATGGAATTGTGTCTCACTGTACATGAACAAATCACAGGAGCACCCTCATCACCTCTCATTACACGGTTCTTGTCAGACCCCTCCACCTTTCTGTGCCTGAGTCAGAACCATGGGCTCTTGATCAGTCACACTACATCAGTAGTCCAGCATGGGCAATCTGTGGTGGAAATGAAATTTTCAGCGCTGACCTAAATGAAAATCTGAATTTCTTCTCTCTCTCCCCAAAAAGAAAAAGAAAAATTTATGTTTTCAGGTGAAGAAAACTGACCCAAAACTGGGAAATGTGTGTCAGGAGGAAGGAAGGGAACAAGAAGGTGGGAGTTCACAAGTGAGAGCTTTATGCTGAAAGTCTGCCTTGCCATGCTGGAGATTCCCCATGTTTAGTGCATGGAATTCAGCAGATAAGGAGAGTGGTACCATATAGCTGCACAATCAATGCATTGTTTTCATTTTGATTCAGTGGAAATGGGGTTTTTTGGTCATTTTGGCAACTGTAAAAGAATATAGATAGGGAGTCAATTTTTGTTTCTCTTGAGTCCCACAAAGCCAAATTCTCCTGATTTCCTGTTCTGTCTCTCCTCCTCCCCATTTGCTCCTTCTGAGCTTGAAGAAGAGGGGCTGGTCTCTTAGTACAGAATTTCCCAAGCCAGTGTTGTGACCTTAAAACATGACCCGTTTAAGGTAATATCTTCTGAGCTTGAAGAAGAGAGGCTGTTCTGTTAGGACAGATGATTTCCCAAGCCAGTGTTGTGACCTTAAAACATGACCCGTTTAAGGTAATAGCACTGGCTGTTTTTCATCAGTGAGACACTGATTGTCTGTAAAACCAACATAACACAGCTGCTGCCTCCCTGTGCCACAGCAAAATGTCCTGCCTTGTTTCAGGGAAATACTACAGAGCAGATCTGAACTTTCCCTCCTCCCTGCCGAGGCAGAAAGACAGCATGAAGCATTTGGAATGTGATCCTCCTTTATCTTGCTGTGGTATTTTCCAGTCAAGGCTTATAGGTAAGCTGGGTATTATCCTCCTGCAAATGTAAGGGTTTGGGAAGCAGGCTGTCATCATCTGCCAAAGCTCATGCTGGCCTTGCAGCAGAAAAATTTCCTGCCAGCACTCAGTGTGGCCACAATTCTCTGTGGGCAACCACTGCAAGATCTTCTTAAATAGTAAAACAGAGAACACAGCTGGTTACTTGTCTTTGAGAGCCCCCTCTGCCAGTTCCTGGAAGAAGCCAGAACACTACCTGTGCCCTGCTTCTTGTCTGCAGGGGATGAATGTCTTATGCAGTTGTCCCTGAGTGGACAGTGGACAGTGCAGGGGCTGGCCAGAGGAAGCAGCTCCATGGTCAGCAGAGTGTGGTCACCTCGCTGCAGGAGGATGGGTGGTGTGGGTTAAGCTGACTCAACTCACTCACCAGATGAAGTTGTTCCTGCTCCATGAGAGAGAGGCATGACTGTTACAGTGCTGGTCTGGTGCAATTGCTTGTCTCTGATGGTTCAGATGTGTGGAGACAGCCACATGCCTAACTGCTGTTTGCAGATTTGGGGTGAATCTTCTGTAATTATCTTTCCAGCACTCATTTTAGAATTGATGTTTCCACCAGAATGAGCTTTCTAATGAGCTCAATGAGTAGATAGTGGGAAAAAAAATAATAGAAAGGGACTGTCAATATATGTCATGTTGATGAAATTGCAAAGCTCGGAGGTGTTTTTTTTTCAGAAAGTGTTCTGTAGTAATTTCTCATCTGTCACGCTTTGCTGTTGCCATCCAGGGGAAGCCCTGCTGGACCAGGAGGTGACAGTCAGCTACGTGTACTCGTCCCCTGCCCTGCGCTGCGTGCAGACAGCTCAGCATGTTCTGCAGGGTAAGGCAGCAAAACCTGCCAGGTGCTTCTGCCACACTGCAAACATCTTCACCAAACCTCTGTGAAGCCTCTGACGTGAGCAGTTAAGGAAGATGCACAACTTTGAGGTTGTTTGTGGTTTTCTTTAAGCAGCAAGATGAGGTGGTTTTGACTGCTGGTAGTGCAGGCAGCAACAAACCTGCTGGTGTGTGTGCATTCTGTGGGATATATCCCAGTAACTCTGGGCCTTCCCAGTCAGAATGGACCTGCTGGAGTGTGTGCATTCTGTGGGATATATCCCAGTAACTCTGGGCCTTCCTAGCCAGAATGGAACCTAATGTTATGTGAAACAGAGGTGTTTCATATCTGCTGGAATTCAACATTAGTAGCTGCTCATCAAATCACCACTGCTACCTCTTCCAGAAAATATTTTAACCCAAACATCAGATGTTTCCAGAGCTCTGAAGGATCTGAATGTGAATCAGGGAAGACTGCTTCCATGCTTCCTTTTGCAAACCAAACTATTTTAATCCTTCATATTGCAGAACATCTTTCCCTTCCTTTTTTTCTCCCTCTCTTCTTTTTTCATCTCCTGTTCCTTTCAGCAAGTTCACAGTTCATTACCATGTCTACATCAGAATGCATTCACTGCCACTCAGTAACCTGTCTTGAGAATACTCAAAATAAAATATTTCTTTTGACAAGAGAATTCAATTTCTGGACAATTTGGACAATTTACTGCCCTACTGAGGGCAAATTTACTGAGGAATATTGAGCAAAATGCTATATAAAAATGGTAAAAATATTTCCTGTCTGAAGTTTATTCAGATTGCAACATTGCAAAACTGAGTTTTTCCTTCTAGCAGAGTATCCATAATTCAAAAATTATGATCATGATCATGATGATAATAATTTGCAGTCTGTTTATGTTAGTCATACAAGAATATAATGGTGGCTTCCTTTAATTAATTGGTTGATAATAAGCAATTAATTTTCACTAATAAAAGTACAACAGCAAACAAGGCAGAATGTATAGGCTGAATGTAGCACTTCGAGTGTACCTTTCTCCTAAGATCTATTTCTTGTTCTTGCAGGGCTTAAATTAAATCCAAAAGTCAGAATCAGGGTGGAACCAGGACTGTTTGAATGGACCAAGTGGGAAGCAAGCAGAGCAATCCCTAAATTCATGACTGTGGCAGAACTGGTGGAGGCATCTTACGACATAGATACAAGTTACAGGTAATCGCTCTGTGTCTGGCTGATAAAGCTGTGGGGGTTTTCCCTGAGGTATCTTGTCCTTTTATGTGTCACAAATCATTACAAAAGCTGCAAAGATGGGGTGATTCTGATTAAACTCAGATCAGAATAGGATATAAAAATAAGATATGCTGTCACCAGCACATGAGTGCACTAGCACAAATGTCTTGTGCGTGGGACCAGCCCTCCTCTGGTGTTGCCTTGACATTATGGGCATTAATGTCAGGTCCAGGAGCTTTGCTTTTTTCTTTGCTTCACATGAAAAACACTTTGGAAATGTGAAGAATAACCTGATTTTCAGTGACAAAGAAATGTGACATTATATAAGGTTAGTCAGCCTTTGGCTGAGGGTCTGCAGGGCAGCAGCAAGAGGTTTTGGGGACAGGTGAGATAAGAGCATTTCACTTTAATTGATGTTCCTGGCATCATTTTAAGTTGCTCAAAGATTAATACTGTGCTCAGCAAGGACTTTTTGGAGCCCTCATAACTTGGTGGGGTGAGGGTCAATGCCTTTGCTGAGCACTTGCAAACCACAGGCTGGCAGGAAATGATAAACCTCCAATTCAGTGTAGCTCCTCATCTTGTTCACAAACCAGGCTGCTCAGTGTTTGCAGCACACAGCCAGATCCAGGAAATTACTCAGCTGTCTCTGGGATTTCCCACATATTTAAGAAAGGGGGAAAGGAAACATCTCATGTCTTAACACAGTCCTTACAGCCAAGGATGTATCTTTGTTTGAGACTGCATAAAGTCTCCAAAATCCTTCTCTTTTTAGAGCACAGGTCTTTCTGGTGTGTTCTTCACTAACAGACTGTATTCTCTAGGGTTTTTTTTTTTGGTCTGAAATCACTTGACTCAAAAGAAACTGCAAATGCACAGCAGTGGGAGGTTCAGAGGGGGATCTCTAAGGCAATGTTAACTACAGTGTTTCGGCCCCTCATAGCTCACTCAAGTCCAGGCAAAAACAGGGTGCATGAGCTATAAACTTGCACATAGAATGCCAGTTTCTTCCCATCACATGCAGGGCTAAAAAATCCTTGGGTGCCAGGTGTAATGAGTGCCAGGTGAGTGAGGAACCACCAGCAAAGGGTAGCAGTAAAAACCAGACATAAAATTAGGTGTCAGCACAACAAAATTCATTGGCAAGGTTCACTCTACTACTGAGCACGTTGGACAGCAGGGTCTGGTTTTACCAATTCGACCCCTGCAAAAGCTGTCCATCACCCAAGCCCCACCAGACCTCTGAGGCTGCCCTGATCCACAGCAGTGTGAAGGTCTGCCTCTTAGCTTTTTGGGTGCCTGAAAAGCCTTGGTATATAAAAGAAAGAAGAATGCCTGGTCTCAGCAGAAGTGCTCAGTTATTTTGGAGTGATGCATGGTGATTACTGTCCCTGGAAAGACCTTTTTTTTAAACTCTAGCAGTGGAAATCTTTACTATCCATTTGGCCAGCAATGCAGATAAGCCTCATTCATTAAAGCTTTGTATTTATTTGGTGTATTGAGATTAATGCTAGGTACCAAATCTTGTAAGCATTCTTATCATTATTGTCTCTCCTTTGTTTGAACTCAGTCAGGATTAGAAGACCCAGGCAGCTCTGCAGCTCATGTCTGGGCAGTGGTCCTTGCTGGCAGAATTGCTCAAAGCTTTTCTTAAGCATAAATCCTGATTTAAATAATCTCCACTGCAAACTTCAAGTTTTATTGAAGCCTGGTTTTCCCTGCATCTCGTGCTTTATGAGCTATGAGACTTAGCCATGAAATTTAATGGAAACTACCCAGAGAGAAGCTAATGCTTCAGACAAGCAGAGGTAACAGTGTGTCAGCCAAGCCAGTAGATAAACCTTTTAACTAAGTGCCTTTTCTCTGGTGTAGTCATTCAATGCTGCTAAGAGTGAATTCATCTAGATTAACACATATTTGTGATTTTATTGTCAGGGGTAACTTCCCACTCTCCTCTCTGGTGCCATCGGAAAGTTACGAAGACTATGTCAGCAGAAGCTCTGCAGTTATAAAACAGATCATCAGTGCCTGCCCCTGCAAAGGTAGAGGTTTCAGATCTTTGAATATTCGGTCAGGCCCTTGCAGTAACAGAAACTGGCAGAGATTTGCCATCAGAAACACATTTAATGTGAGCTGTTGGCACTGCACAGAGCTTAAGGTAGACTCAGTGCTTGCCCTGGGCTACACTGAAGTAACATAAATGCAATTTATGGAATAGAAATGGAAAAAAGTAAAGTAAAACTGAGACAGTAGAGTAATAAATTGCAAAAGTATATACTTTTCTTCATCTTTCTACATCAGGATGTAGATCAGCAAAAGACAATATGATTTTCTGGAAAGCTTTTTTCTCCTTCCCTCACAAATGCCTTCTCTCAGTAGCTGGCATGCTCAACACACCAGGTATTTTCTGCCCATCACAACACACTCTGCCACGTTATCAAAGAGGTTTGCAAAGACGAACAGCCCCAAAGCCACTTCATCCCCATCTGCTGATGGGGAACGTGGCAGTGCTGCAGCTCCCTCACCATGGTTCTTCGCTTTTCCTGCTGTGCCAGGTGTCATCCTCATTGTGGGCCATGGCTCCTCCTTGGTACCTCTCACCCGAGCGCTCACAGGGCTCCCCAGCAGAGACAGCAGAGACTTTGCCCAGATGGTGCAGAAGGTGAGAGGATTTTATTCCATCAGGAAGCCTTTGGGTTGTTTCATTGTGTTTTTAATAAGGAGACTGCTTTATGCAGCTAGATGTGTGTAACAGCCCCAATGACATCAGCTCTCTCGTTCCAAAGGGAGTTTCACACAGTTTTAGCAAAGCACTGGAGGTAAAGAGAAGGATTTTATTCTGGGGGCTTCGTATGTGACTGGCAGCTAAGTCTTTGGAGAAGATTTTCATCTGGAAAGTCAATGCCATACCTACAGACAAGAGGCACATTTGGAAGCCTCTCCACCTGGAGCTAGTCTCCTCCCTTTCAAAGTGTGAAAAGAAGGCTTTGGGCTAATTGCAGCCTTTCAGTACCTGAAGGGAGCCTACAAGAAAGATGGAGAGAAACTTCTCAAGAGCCTGGAGGTACAGGAGAGGGGGCAACGGCTTCAAACTAACAGGGAATATGTTTAGGTTGGAGGCTAGGAAGAAATTCTTTACTGTGCGGGAGGGTGAGGCATGGGAACATGTTGCCCAGGTATGAATGGGGAGTGGTGACACAAGTTCAGCTTTCACCCCTCAGGCTGCCAGCTTGGATATAGTTCATTTCAGAAGGGAGAGTTACAGGACAGGGGGCAATGGCTTCAAACTAACAGGGAATATGTTTAGGTTGGAGGCTAGGAAGAAATTCTTTACTGTGCGGGAGGGTGAGGCATGGGAACATGTTGCCCAGGTATGAATGGGGAGTGGTGACACAAGTTCAGCTTTCACCCCTCAGGCTGCCAGCTTGGATATAGTTCATTTCAGAAGTGAGAGAATATCAGGGGCTGCTCTTTTTTGTAGCAAAGCCCCTCCTTCATGTCAAAGCAATGACCCTGCTGGTAATTTCCTTCTCAGATCCCTGCCCTGGGCATGTGTTTCTGTGAAGAACAGAAAGAGGAGAACAAATGGCAGATGGTCAACCCACCAGTGAAGACATTAACTCACGGAGCAAACGCAGCATTTAACTGGAGAAATACTATTATGGAAGATTAAAAGATCATCTCTGCCTCTGCAGTTGTCAAAAAAGAACCAAAGGCAGGTTATGGTTCATCACAGTCCAATGATTCATCCAGAAGACACACAAAAGGAGGGAAATGCCCTCCCTGAGTTGTCAATGCACAGAAAAACAGTTCCGAGTTTGGTGCCTGGATTTTGTTTTTATTTTGGTGACAGAGAAAAATGAACTTATGAAGTGGCATTCAAGTGAGAAATAACACTTCTGATAGTGATGAGAAAAGCACCTTTTAACCTTTCCTGAGCATACAAATGTTTAATAAATATGGATATATAACTACCTGATTATAAACTCCACTCCGAGAGGCACTGAAGTAAACAATGCTGTATTTTTAAGACTGAACGACATCCACCAAGAATTCCCCCTTTTTTTTCCCCCCTTCTTTAGTAATTTGTATATTTTCAGACAACAGAAAAACTGGGATAAAAAAAAATCAATTTCCATCTGAAGAGTAGACCAGCTCTAGCTAAAGCCCCTGTTTCCTGTTCACTCCATCAGTTCTGTGACAGCAAATAGCGCACAGACTCCTTATTCACCTCTTCTACACAGGGAGTCAATTTTCTACCACATCAGCTCCTCATCCAGCAATTCTCAAGTGATGCATATAGCAAAAGGGTCTAAATTATTTATTTTAGAAGGGAAATCAACCGATTACTTTACTATTTCTGGGACATAGAAAGGTGCCCTGTGTTACTGTACAGGTGAAAAAACTGTGACATGAGCATCTTTAAACACTTCCCGAGGTGGCACTTGCAGCAGAAAATGTTTGCTTTCTGCTGGTTAGTGCTGAATATATTAATGATGACTCATCTTCCCAGTGGGTCATCTGGCAGGTTTCTGCATCTCTTCTCTAGGTGAGAGAAGTTCTTCTTTGCCTAAGTTGTGATATGTGGCGTCAGTAGAGCAGTGACTCCCTGGCCACCCAGCGCTGCTTGCTTGCTTGCTTTCCAGTAAAAGATATAAAAATGAAATTGTGTTCAGCTATGGAAATTTTATCTCATGCTCCGTGTTGGTGTGGCCCGTGCGGGCGGAGCGGGGCTGGCGGGAGCCGCGCTCCCATGGAGCCTGAGGTTTCCCAGCGGGAAGGTGACAGTGAAGAGAAGCTTTCCCAGTGGGAAGATGTTCAAGAGACGCAGCAGAAAGAAATGCAGAGAGTCCAAGAAATGTCCAAGCAGACAGCCAGGAGCAGCCAAGAGCTGTACCAAGGCCAGGTACGTGTTAGAGTTTGGGAAGTTTCCCAGAGCAGAGGTGGGACACAGCAAGAGCTCTAGGAAGAGAAAGAAAG
>NW_024530378.1:0-1438 GCF_017590135.1 Pyrgilauda ruficollis
CCTCAGTGTCTTCATGTTGCTCCTCTGAGTGCCTGCACTTTGTACTTTTCTCTCCCTGGAGGGAGGATGGAAGCACTGAAAGAGTTAATATCTCAGCCGGGGCCTGCAGATGGTTCCGTGAGCCCGGCCGGGCTGGGTCCTTGCGGCCGGAGCTGTTTTACCATGGAGGTTTCTGCAGCGGCTGCGCTGGGGCTGTGTCAGGATGGGCCGCGCTGGGGCAGGGCCAGAATCTCAGCAGCCAGGCCAGAGCACAGCAGCAGCACGGCCGGGGCCGATGGCTTCTCCTCCCCCTGCACGGGAATCCCAGTTTCAGACATGGACACCCAGAGGAGAAGGACGGTTCTTTTCCATAGGAAGGAAAGCACAGAACACCGGTGTTTGAGGGGCAGATGAAAGGCGGCCAACAGAGGCCTAGGGCAACCAGACCTCTCTGTGTTGGTAGCTCTCATCTGAAAGCAACCCTTGGATATAGGGAATTTGTGTGGTGGAAGTCAAATTTCGGCCATTTCTGTGTAGATTAGAAGAAAAGCACAGAGCCCAAGTGTTTCAAAGGTGGAAGAGGAGAGAGGTGGGTCCTGGGAGGCCAAGCCAACCAGACCTGTTTGTCTTGGCAACTTTTGTCATGGAGGAATTCTTGAATATATGGAGTTTGGGAGGAGGAATCTAAATTTTGACCGCAGATACCTTGAGAGGAAGGACGGTTTTTTTCCATTGGAAGGAAAGCACTGAGCCCCAGTGTTTGGAAAGCAGATGAGAGGCAGCCCCCAAGAGGCCAAGACTGACCTGTCTGTCCTGGCAGCTTTCACTTGGGAGCAATCATTGGATGTATGGAGTTTTGGCAGTGGAATCCCAATTTTGGTCATGGGCACTGGTTAGGATGGATGATTTTTACCTATAAGAAAGAAAAGTGTGAAGTCCAAGTGTTCTGGAAGAAGATGAGAGGTGGGAACCCTTAGGCCAAGCAAGACCTGTCTCTCCTGGCACGGTTTGTCTAGGGAATATCCTTGGACATACGGCATTATTGAGGTGGATTCTCAGTTTGTCCATGGGTACCTGGACAGGAAGAAAAGTTCTTTGTATTAAGAAGAAAAGCACAGAGCCCCAGTGTTTCAGAGGCACATGAGTGCCAGCCCTCAGGAAGCCAAGGCCAGCCAGACTTGTCAGTCTTGGCAGCTTTTTTCTGGGAGCTATCCTTGGATATAGAGAATTCTGGAGGCAGATTTCCAATTTTGGCTATGAGTTCCCAGTCGAGATGGATTTTTTTTTTTCCCCTAAGAAAGAAAAGCACATGGTCCCAGTGTTTCAAAGACAGATGAGAGGTGGCCCCCTGGGTGGCCAAGGCAGCCAGAGCTGTCACTCCTGGCAGATTTCATCTGGGAAAAATCTTTGCATATAAGGAAATTTGGAGGTGGAATCCCAGTTTTGGCCATGTGCCCCT
>NW_024530378.1:1569-13275 GCF_017590135.1 Pyrgilauda ruficollis
GGCCGAGCCTGGTCCATGGCATTTCCAGTGCTGGAAGAACTGGTAAGAGACTGATAAGAGACTGAGTGAGCCGAGCTACAGCCCACGGAGGGACTTTCTGAGTTTGTCATCTCTTTTGGAGTTTTATTTTTTAATATTGGTCATTTGCTGTGCTCGTGAATGTTTTGCCTGTCGAATAAACAGGTTTTTTCCACTTTTTTCCAAGGAAATATTTTCCCAAACTGGCTGGTGGAGGGCCTGCTTGAATTTGCTTTCTAGAGAAAACCCCTTTGGAGGTTTTCTCCCAAATTTACCCTAAACCAGGACAGGGCAATTTGGAGAGGAGGGAGCCCCAAGTGACTGGATTGAGGGGAGGCTGGATAGGGGGACCATGGGACCCTGAAACCCCCAGCATCCCTAAGTAGGACCCTGGAGAGGTGGGATCCCCAGGAGCTGTGGGATCCTCGGCAGCCATGAGACAGGGGACCACCAGAACCCCAGAGGGATGAGACTGGAAATGTGACACTCCTGGTGGCTTTTTTAGATTCACTTTTGCTTTTTGAAGGTTTTTATGGACACCAGGTGACTTCCAGAGATGGACTTGGGCTGAGGACCTTCAGACTCACTGTGCTCATCCCTTGTTTTTCCTCCCAAAACAGAATTTCCCATTCCCAAACCTTGGCCCAATGGAGGAGAAAGCTGCAAGGAAGAGAAAGATGCTCCGGGACACCCAGGCAGGTGAGGAGGAAGTCAGTGCCCCTTTCCCCCTCTCTCCTGCTCCATCTCCCAGCCCAGCACGGCCCCTGACTGCAGGACAACCTGGCTGCCAACGCTGTCCTGCCGGGGATGCACTGGGGGATCTCCTTCCCCTTCCCTCTGGCACGGAGGCACATTCACAAGCTGTGGGGCAGGAGGGGGAACCGCGGGCGGTTTGGGGTGCATGGCTCGGCTGCTCCCGGCAGGGTTCCCCCGAGCCCCTGGCGCGGCTCCGCCAGGCCCCCCCATCACGGCGCTTGCCAGAGGTTCTTTAACAGAAATGCTGGTGAATTGGCCATGATGATGCCAGGGACATCCTGCAGTGACATCCCCCCTGTCCCACTCTGGGTGAGCTCAGTCCCAAACCTGACCCTGATCCTCGTCCCAGTCTCACTCCACGCTGAGACACACTCACAGTTCTGTATTTAATCTCATCCCAGTCCCAGACTCATCTAGCTCCAGACTCAAGCCCAATGCCAGCCCTAAAGCCAATCCAATGTCTAGCCTTAACCCCAATCCCAGCTCTAATCCACATCTCAGTCCCAAATCCAATTCCAGACCCAATTCCAGCCCCTTCGTAAATCCTCAGCCCCAAACCAAATCCCAGATTGAACCCTTCTGGGGGTTTGGGGGTGTCTGTCCCTCTGACCCCCATGATGTTTGGGTGGGGTCACACCAGGGCAAGGGGACAGAGACCCCTGAGCATCCCCGGGCTGAGAGGGACAGAGACTGCCCCGAGCACCCCCTGGCACAGGGTGAGCGGGAGGGGGAACCTGCAGGCATCCCCTGGGCTGAGAATGATGGAGACCCCCTGGGAATGGCCTGGGGTGACAGGGGCAGGGACACCCCCCTGGGGAATAGCCTGGGGTGACAGGGACAGGGACAACCCTCCCAAGCCTCTCCCAAGCATCCCTCAGGGCCAGAGGCACAGAGACCCCTTGATCATCCCCTGGGCCCTGGACAAAATAAACTTGGCAGAAATCAAAATTAACTCTGAATAAAATGTGTTGATGAATATTTCATTTTCCCACAAGTCACATGTGATGCAAACACAAACAAATCCCAAATATTAATAAACCAACAATAGAAGCAATTCTGTGGGAATTCCAAGTTTCATCGGTTCCTGCACAGCTCCAGCTCAGCTGCTGGCAGGTTCTGATGAAAGAAAAGTAGAAATTCGGCCCAATACATGTTATTAAAAAGAAGAGAAAGCTCTGTGTAGGTGTCACAAAGGTGAGAGGAATGAAGAGAATAATGACTCTCACATTTACAATCCCATGTCTAGCCTTAACCCAAACCCCAGCTCTTATCCAAATCTCAGCTCCAACCCCAATTCCAGCCCATTCCTAAATCCTCAGCCCCAAAACAAATCCCAGGTTCAGCCCTTCTGGGGGTTTGGGGGTGTCTCTGTCCCTCTGAGCCCGATGATGTTTGGGTGGGGTCACACCAGGGCTGAGAGGGACAGAGACCCCCCCGGCCTCCCCAGGGATGAGAAGGTCGGAGAGCCCCCCCAGTCCCAAGCACCCTCAGCGGTGAGAGGGACACAGAGCCCCTGGTCCCCAGCCCTGCACAAGTATTCCCTGAGGCCAGAGGGATGGAGACCCCTCGAGCATCCCCCAGGGTGAGGGGCAATTTCAAGTTTCATCTGTCCCTGCACAGCTCCAGCTCAGCTGCTGGCAGGTTCCCATAAAAGAAAAGTGGTAATTTGACCTAATTTAGATTGTTAAAAGGAAGGGAAAACTCTGTGTAGCTGTCACAAAGGTGACAGGGACAAAGAGAAAAATGATTCTCATATGTGGCACGGCCCCTAAGCCTGTGAATTCAGGAGTTATTCGGGAATTTAGCTACTTGAGCTGGGCTTCTTGTAAGACTTCTAGCAGCCTCGTGTTCCTCACCGTGGGATGAATGAACCTTGTCAGTCTCTCTGGTATTATTTGCTCCCTTTCCTCCAGTGATTTAACAAACTTTTCAAGGAAGGACAACAAAATATTTTCTTTACACTGGCCAACCACAACAGCCATTTTCCTCATCAGTTCTCCCATAAATCACTCAGAGGAAGCTGTGTCCAAGTTTCCAAGAGTTCCTCCAGAAAGAACCACAACCTCCTCCTCGGTGGGAACCCTGCTGTTGTCAAAGGCACTTGGGGTCAGAGAACAGTGAGTAAACTCTCTGTGCCAAAATAATGTCACAATTTGGTTAAGGAAATTATTATAGAGATGCCTCTGCCCCAGTTAAGGTGCTCTGCAAATGCAAAGTGGATTTTATTGAACAGTACATGTGAGGTAGAGAAAGAGATGGAAAGAAAGAGAAAAGAGGAGAGAGCAAGGGAGTGACAGGGACAGAGACCT
This sequence comes from Pyrgilauda ruficollis, assembly GCF_017590135.1. Taxonomy (NCBI): domain Eukaryota; kingdom Metazoa; phylum Chordata; class Aves; order Passeriformes; family Passeridae; genus Pyrgilauda; species Pyrgilauda ruficollis. The sequence goes on from NW_024530378.1 coordinate 4,653, forward strand.
CCCCTGGGGCAGGGCAAGTGTGACATTGTCCCCTGTGTGTGTGGCCTTCCTGGGGTGGGGGTTTTACACCTGAGCCAGTTTGGGTAAGGGGGGTGGTGTTCACCCCCCAGCAGGGATTACCCCACTGTTTCAGGTTACAGTGTAAGATGTAACCAAAAGCATGTTTTCCATCCCCATCTCCATGAACTGTTCTAAACAGGCGGGGCAGTGTTCATTATCTCTGCCATGACTCAGCCCTGATAACGCCCTCCATCGGCTCTCTTCTGGTCATGGGCCATTGAGTGTCCCTGCAGGACTGATAAAATTACATCATCCCACTGATAAAATGACATCCGCCCAGGGGGAGGAGCCAAGCATTCCTACCTGGATATAAGCTGAGGCTTGCAGCACCAGGAGCACCTTGCCTACTGGATTCCCAGAGGACAAGAGCTCCATAAGCACCACTGGACCTTCAGAGGAAGACCAGACCCTTCTGCAGGATCACTGCTTTGACAGAATCACGTTCATCACTGCAACAGGACTGCAGCCACCATTTAATGGGACTGCTGCCAGCACCCTGAGCAACAGGGTGCCAGGTTATAGCCTGACTCCGTCAGGTTAAAGCAGAGTTTCTGTGTCCTTGCCTTGATCTTAATTTTCTTGTTGAATTGTAATTCTGGCATAGACTCGCTCCCTGGATTATCCTCAAACCAGTACAAAACTCCATGCACTCATCTCTTGGATTTTTTGCAAAACAGAATGTCCCATCCCTAAACCACCGCTAGATGGAGGAGAAGGCTGCGAGGAAGAGGAAGATGTCCCAGGACTACCAGGCAGGTGAGGACGATATCAGTGCCCCTTTCCCCCTCTCTCCTGCTCCATCTCCCTGCCCAGCACAGCCCAAGGCTGCAGGACAACCCTGCTGCCAACACCGTCCTGCCGGGGATGCAGTGGGGGGATCTCCTTTCCCTTCCCTGTGGCACGGAGGCAAATCCCATCCTCTCCTTGTCCTTCCTCCCCCAGACAAGGAGCTGAGGATGGAGACTAGGGAGGACAAACGCCCACAGCAGAACCTCATGGAAGAGGCTGTATTACATGACGCCACAGGGCAGGAATCCAACGGAGAGGAAAAGCCCAACAGAATCACGTTCATCACTGCAACAGCACTGCAGCCACCATTTAACGGGACTGCTGCCAGCACCGTGAGCAACAGGGTGCCAGGTTATATCCTGACTCTGTCAGTTTAAGGCAGAGTTTCTATGTCATTGCCTTGGTGTTATTTTTCTTTTTAAATTATAATTCTGGCTTAGACTCTCCCCCTGGTTTGCCCTCAAGCCAGTACAAAACTTAATGTGCTCATCCCTTGTTTTCCTCCCAAAACAGAATTTCCCATCCCCACATCTTCGCCAGAGGAAGGAGAAGGCTGAGCGGAAGAGGAAGATGCCCAGGGACCACCAGGCAGGTGAGGAGGAAGTCAGTGCCCCTTTCCCCCTCTCTCCTGCTCCATCTCCCAGCCCAGCAAAACCCAAGGCTGTAGGACAACCCTGCTGCCAACGCCGTCCTGCCGGGGATGCAGTGGGGGGATCTCCTTCCCCTTCCCTGTGGCACAGAGGCAAATCCCATCCTCTCCTTGCCACGCCTTCCCCAGACAAAGAGCTGAGAATAGAGATCAGGGAGGACAAATCCCCATGGAAGTACCTTGGGGAAGAGACTGTTTTGAGCAGCTCCATGGCATAGGAATCCAACAACAAGGAAAATTCCCCAAGATCCCGCAGGTCGAGGGGCTTCAAATCCAGCCCAGGGTGCTCTGAGGATGGAAGACCCACCCTGAGCCAGGAAGGTGGACAGAGCTTCAGCCGGGGATCAGAGCTGGAGGTCCATGAGCAGCATCATGATGAGGAGAAGCCCTACAAGTGCTTGGAGTGTGGGAAGAGCTTCAGGCAGAGCAGCACCCTGATCCGCCACCAGATGATCCACACCGGGGAATGGGCCTACGAGTGTGGGGAGTGTGGGAAAGGCTTCAGGGGAGTGTGGGAAGGGCTTCAGCTGGAGGTCTCACCTCATGAACCACCAACGCATCCACACTGGGGAGAGGCCCTATGAATGTCTTGTGTGTCAGAAGAGATTTCAGACTCGCTCCGCTCTCCTCAGACACCAGAGGATTCACACCGATGAGAGGCCCTTCCTTTGCCCTTACTGTGGGAAAAGCTTCACAGAGAGCTCTGACTTGACCTGACACCAACGGAGGCACCAGTAAGGGAAGCCCTGCAAATGCCCCAGCTGCAGGGAGAGCTTTGTGCCCTGCTGCAGCTTCATCCCCCCTTTGGAGGACCCATGTTGGGAAGAGCCATGGTGATCCATGTTCCATGTGATCCATGCTGGGAAGACACCTGTCCCTTTTCCTGCCCCTGCCAATGACATGATGTGGGATCAAAGAACATGAGGGTTTGGCCAGGGCCGTGTCATTACATTCACTCTCACCTCAGGTTATTGCCAGGGGCAGGAAAGGGACTGTCTCTCTCTCTCCCCGAGGAGAAGGTTGTCCCTTCCAGGTAGGAGGAAATTGTGGCTGGGAAGAGACAGTCACTTGTGTTGCAGTTTTCCCTTTTTCATATCCCTTCTGTTATCAATATGGTTTTTGTTTCTGTTTGTTTTCTATCTCGTTGTTGTTCCCAATAAATTGTTCTTATCCCAGCCCAGAATCTTTCCCTTTTGTTCTTTCCATGGAGGGCAGCGAGAGGCAGCACAGTTTTAGCAGGACCAGGAAATTGGGGAATCCCATTCCTAAACCCTGGCCCATGGAAACCGAGCATCCCAGCTGGTCCCAGCCCTGGTGGCCATGGCAACAGCCTTGGGAGCGGGTCCCTGGCTGGGGCTGTGGGAACCTCTTCCCTCTGGTGCCCAGGGACAGGACTGGAGGGAACGGCTGCAGCTGAGTCGGGGCAGGCTCAGGTTGGATCTCAGGAAAAGGTTTTTCCCCAGAGGCTGCTGGGGCCCTGCCCAGGCTCCCCAGGGAAGGCTCCCAGCTCCAGGGCTCTCTGAGCTCCAGCAGCGTTTGGACAGCACTGCCAGGCCCAGGCTGGCATTGTTGGGGTGTCCTGTGCAGGGCCAGCACTTGGACTCCAGGATCCTGATGCTGATCTTGGAGTGTTGCTGTGATAGGGAATCCACTTCTCTGGAAAAACAGTTGCAGTTTTGTGCCACTCTCATAATTCTAAAATATTTCCTTCTTCTAATAAATGTAAATCCACCCTCATTCAGTCTAAAAATATTGACCCTTGTTCTGTCACTGCAAGATTTGGGAGAAAATAGTTTTGATCACTATTTTTCCATTTTCACAGACCTTGGAGAGGACCCAAATATATCCCAAGATGTGATTTGGATGCCTCATCCCATAACCAGCAGGGAGAGGCTGCAGGCTCTGGGCTCAGTGTTGTGGAGACTGAGGACAGAGCAGGAGTAGCCTGGGAGGGATTGAAGGGTGGTTTCAGAGAGGCTGGAGCTTCACAGGAAGATTGATCCTGAGAAAGAGAAAATGGCACCAAGGGCAGCTGAGGAGGCCTAGACTGGACACCAGGAGAACGGAATTCCTCCCCCAGGGCAGGGCTGTGGTACAACACATCCCCCAGAAGGAGCCTGGAGCAGCCCTGAGCAGCTACAGCATCAAGAGAGGTCTGTTTTACATCACAGAGCAGGTTGTGACACCATGACATGTCTGTATGGCATCATAGAGCAGGCTGTATGGTCAGAGTATGTGCTGAGACATTACAGTGTGGCAGTATGACACCACAGAGAGGGGTTTGTGACATCACTGAGGGGGTTGTGACATCACAGAGTATTCTGTAATGTCATAGAGTAGGATGTGAGGCCATGGAGCAGACTCTGCCATAATGGAGGGTGGCTCTGTGACATCAGAGAGTGGGTTGTGACATCACTGGGTGACAGAGTAACATCACAGAGCCAGCTGTGACATCACAGAACAGACTGGGATATCACATCGTGATTTTGTGACATCACCAAATCTTCTGTGACATCACAGTGCAGCTTTATGATATCACAGACTGATATCCCAGCACTGGCCCTGTGATACCATGAAGGGGCTTTGTGACATCACAGAGCATCTGTGTGTGTCATCACAGACTTGCCTGTGACGTCACAGAGTAGGCTTTGTGACATCATAGGCTGGACATCATAGAATGGATTCTGCCATCACAGCGTATCTGTGTGACATCACAGACCAGTCTGTGACATCATATAATGGCTGTGTGATATCCCAGGGTAGGTTGTGTGATATCATAACTTTCCAGGGTAGGTTGTGTGATGTCATTAACTTTGACATCATAATGTGGGCTGTGACATCACAAAGGGCTCTGTGACATCACAGGGTCTGTGTGACATCACAGGGACTGTGTGATATCACAAGAGGTCTGTGTGACATCACAGGGGCTGTGTGACATCACAGGGGCTGTGTGACATCACAGGGGCTGTGTGACAGAGGAAACAAAGCAGCAACAAAACCAAACAAAATCCAGACAATCAAAGCAGAAGTGAACCGAGAACTTCCCTGTGTGTGTGTGTGACACAAGGACAGTGAGGGCAAGGATAAAAGGAATACAGCCTAAAAGCTGAACAGAGCTCAAACTTAACTGGACTGAACTTGTACCTTAAACTTAGTTGATGCCTTCAACCTCACAATTTAGCAAAAGAACAGCACATAACAGTATTTAACCTAACTTAAAACCTATGACTTAGCAATTGAAAAGAGGAATAACACTTAACAATATTTAACTTAGCTAATAACTTATATTAAACTTAACAACTTAGCAAAAGAACAACTCTTAGCAGCATTTAACTTAGCTTAGACATCATGACTTAACCTGACTTACAGGCCTGACTGACTCAGCTATCCAAGGCACTCCAACCCCTCCGAGAGCAGCATTTCTGCCACGTTTCCCCAGCACAGGCACTCCTGTGTGCACACAGACACAAAGAGTCAGTGCAAGGCACCTGTGAGAAATTCCCCTGAGGGCAGGAAATGCTCCCTGTGGATCCTTTGCCATCTCCCCAGCGGGTGAAGGGTTGAGCCTGGAGGAGTGGGGGGATCGGCCCAGGCTCCCTCGTTGTTCAGGATCCCCGAGTGCAGCAAACGGGAGAGTTCCCGGCTGGGAGAGGCCCCGCTCAGAGGGAGTCGCATTTTGACATTGCTGGGCTCATGGAACAAAGAAGTCACATGACATTGTGGGACCTGGAGAACCATGGAGACCATTGTGACACTGCAGGGCCTAATGGAATCAAAGCACCATTAGGACACTGTGGGGCCTCATGAATCCAAGGCACCATTGTGACACTATGGGGCACCATAAAACCAAGGGAACATGGAAAAGGTCTGGCTGGTTTGGCCTCCCATGGACTGCCTGAGTGAGCCAGCTGACCTTGGCATGTTGAGGATCTCTTCTAATCTTGTGGTGAAACACTGGGGCTCTGTGCTTTTCTTCCTGTGGAACAGATCTGTCTTTCTCTTCCAGGCACCCATGGACAGAATTGGGATTTCACCTCCAAATTTCCTTATATCCAGGGATTGTTCCAATAGGAATATTGCCAGGACAAGCATGGCTGGCAGTGATTTCATAAGGGTCACTTCCCATCTGTCCCCAAAACACTGGGGAAAGCTCCGTGCACTCCTTCCTATGGAAAAGAACTGTCCTGGTTCTCCAGGCACCCATGGCCAAGATTGGGCTTCCACCTCCAAAATTCCTGAAATCAAAACACTGCTCCCAGACAAAATCTGCCATTTCTGAGTAGTCTGGCTGGCCTTGGCCTAGTGAGGCTCTCACCTGCCTTCCAAACACTGGGGCTCTGTGCTTTCCTTCCTATGGAAAAGAACTGTCCTTCTCAGCCAGGTGNCAGTGTCCCAGGGCTCATTAACATTCAGAACCCCTTAACAAGCCAAGCCTCTGGGAATAATTTGATTTACGTTTTCAAATAATTTGTGGTTAATTAGGCAGATTTCAGAAGCCCATTGAAACTGAATAGATACTATTTAAAAATAGAATGAGAAAATATTTTTCAGGTCCTGTTTAGGTGTTTTTTTTCCTGTTAATTCATTGATACGTGCAATCTCCAACTGACACTGAATCCAAGCACCTCCTCATGCAGTTTGTGTAGATATGAAAATCAAGACCCTTCATGGCTGACAATCAATCAGACTCCGTCTCTACCCCCACCCCACCATTTCCCCCATCCAAGCCCTGGCACTCAGAGCAGCCTTGTGCAAATCTGAGCTCCCTCCAGCCCAGGCTGCACCTGCAGCTTTCAGTTCCTTGGCTTCAACTCCCACCTGCTTTCCTTGGAGAAGGAGCTGCCCAAGACACAGAGGGATGTTAATTTATTGCCATCCAGCAAAGCCAAGGGAAGGCACAGCTCCATCAAATGCAAAAGTCATTCCTCTGCTGGACATTAAATCCACTTTCCACAGCAGACAGTCTCAGAGCAATGGAAAACACCTTCTGTGCCCAGCACAGATCCCAAGGTCCCCCCAAACCCTCCCTGCCCTGATTCTGCCCAGATTTGCTCTTTGCACACACGAGTCACAGGCTGAAGTCAGGAGCTCCCTCCATGCACAGAGGGAGGAAAAGAGAGAAAGTGGGTGAAGAGCTGTCCTGTGCAGAGCCAAGGTCCAAGTGCCCCTGCAGTGGGAACCACAGCTCATCGGGTTTGTGTCCTTTGGACTCAGGGCCTGGTGACACTCAGAGGCACAGAAAGGTTTCTTTCCAAGAAACTCAAGCTGAACATGATGCAGTTTAATAACCATCACAGCTCTTCCCTCAGCTCTCTGTGATATCCCAGCAGCATCTGACATGTCCCCCATCCCCAAGGGATTTCTGTACAGGAACAGTTTTAGACAAGGATGTAAGAAAAGGTAATTCTGTGATAGGTATAAACACACTTAAGATGATGATTAATTATATATTAATTTGAACTTCAGAAAGATTGGGCAACTCCTTGAAGCTCTGTCATAGGTTAAGAAGGAAATGAGTTTTTTGGATGTTGTGGTCAAACCAATCAGTGCTTGGATTTGATTATTGGCACCTGGTTTGGCCACTGAAGGTATGGACCGCCTCTGAGAACACAGGGGGTTAAAAGCAAGAACTGCCAGGAGAACTGTCTCTTGGTCCCGCTCAGTGAAGGAGGTCAGAGCTCCCCTGCCCGGCCGGGGCTGGTGAGGGAGGGGAAGCCACACGGCCGGGTGAGGTAGGCCGGAGCCTTGGGCAGAGGAGGGGGGTGAAGGCCTGGCAAGATGGAAGGGTGGAGGAGCCCTGAGAAGCATTGGGTCCCCCCTCCTACTCCCCGGGAGAGAGATAGAGAGAGCCAGTGCCTGTGCTGCCTTGAAATTCGATATCATGGACTGGCAGCACGGCCAGCCAGAAGGAGAAGTGGGGGATATGGCATGAGAAGGTGCCCAGCCACTGTGGGAGTTCTGGGCAGACAGAGGCGAAGATTGACCCCAGGGGGTGAAATGTGGGGGGGACTGGTGTCCCGAATTTGAGAGACTGCTGTTTTTTGAACTGGGTGAAGCATCCTTAAACGGGGAACCCTAAAGGCAGTCCCAGTCCATGTGCAGTGGTGAGAGCACTGGACATGGAGGGAAGAAGTCACGAGGGCAGATGCTCTCCGGGCAGTGCCACGAGTGACATGGAAACACAAGAGGTTTCAATTGTGTTTCTGGGGGGAAGCCTATGGTGCAAGGGGGGGACTCCTCTCTCCTTGATGGACTTGAGGGTTGATTATTTGAGGGGTGATGATGGACTGAAAGTTGATTATCTGAGACATGCTGACGGGGTGGAAATCTATGATGTTATTTCATGCTGTGGAGGAAATGGCGGGGGGAGGAGGAGGAATGTATTTGGAGGGTTTTCATTCTTAGTTTTGTGTCTGTTCCTTTTTAGATGCTGTAGTTAATAAAGTTTGTTTACTTTATTCCTAAGTTGGAGCCTGCTTTACTCTGTTCTTGATCACATCTCACAGAAGCCACTAGGGAAAGTATATTTTCATGGGGGCACTGGCATTGTGCCAGCCTCAAGCCATGACAATGGCTGTGCTCAATTTGCAAATGCAGCCATGGACAGAGAGACTTGGACTGCCTGGGAAATGGTTCTGGGTGTGATGGCCCCTGGCAGGGCCAGCCCAGAGGCTGCAAGGCTGGACCTTCATGCATTGGAATTAATTAGGAAAAATCAGAAGCAAATGAGAGTTATCAATACCGAAACAGGAATTCTGATTCCTCCAGGACACTTTGGTTTGGTAACTGCTTACTTGAGCTTGGCCTTGGAAAGTGTTCCTGTCATGGGAGGAGGAACTGATGCAGAATATCAAGGAGGAATTAAAGGAATTGTGTTAAACATCAGTGAACAAGATTGGATTATTCAATTCCATGGCAGAGTAGCACAATTATTGATATTGTCAGTTTTTAAAACAATTGGGTAAAAAGGACATCCATCTCAAATTACTGCTGTTAGTGGAGATAAAGAGCTGAGATCCAGCAGTTCTAACAATGGATCCAGAGTGTGGCTCCAGAGGCCAAAAGGTCCTCCCAAGGCAGCTGAAAGAACTTCTCCTAGGAAAGACAGCACTGTTTGAATCCTGA
>NW_024530379.1:0-716 GCF_017590135.1 Pyrgilauda ruficollis
AAAATTTTGGGGAAAATTGGGGGAAAAGTGCGATTGAAATTGGGGGGAAATTGGGGAAATTTGGGGGAAAATTGGGGGGAAAATGGGATTAAAATTGGGGGGAAATTGGGATTAAAATTGGGGGGAAATTGGGAAAATTTTGGGGGAAAATTGGGGGAAAATGAAGAAAAAATGGAATGAAAATTGTGAGGGAAATGGGATTAAAATTGGGGAAATTTGGGGAAATTTGGGTGAAAAATGGGGGAAAAATGAGGAAAAAATGAGGGAAAATGGGATTGAAATCAGGGGGAAATTGGGAAAATTTTGGGGAAAATTGGGATAAAATTGTGAGGGAAATGGGATTAAAATTGGGGAAAATTTGGGTGAAAATTGGGGGAAAAATGAGGAAAAATTGGCAAAAAATGGGATTGAAATTGGGGGAAAACTGACAAAATTTGGGTTAAAAATGGGTGAAAAAATGGTGAAAAATTGGGGGGAAAATGGGAAAAAAATGAAGAAAAATTGGGGGAGAAATGGGGGAAAATGAGGAAAAATATGGAATTTTTGGGGGATTTTGGGGGGATTTTTAGGGAATGTTTGGGGAATTTTTTGGGAATTTTTGGGGGATTTTTAGGGGATTTTTGGGAATTTTTAGGGAATTTTTGGGGAATTTTTGGGGGATTTGAGGCAAAATTGAAGAGTCAAAAAATGACTGAAAAATCAGGGAAAAATTGCTG
>NW_024530380.1:0-716 GCF_017590135.1 Pyrgilauda ruficollis
GCCCCGCCGCTGCCCCGCTCCCACCTGGGGCCGCCCGCAGCCCTCGGGCCGCCGCCGGGGCCGCTGCGGGCGCGACGCTCCGCGCCTGGCGCTGTCTCGCAGTTATTGCTCCATGGCAGCGCCTGTTTGTGAGGGACAGCAGCAGCACCCCTGTGCTGGCAGCCCGGCGTGTTCCCAGACTCAAGAGGGGTTCAGCCATCGAGATTTCTTTGTATTCCTCTCTTCTAATATTAGAACACATATTGAAACGATAAACACAATGAAAAGCACAAAATATTTCATCAGTGTTGTAACTATATATTTCCTTTATTCTGAAGAAATATCAAGTTTTGAACGGTGCACAGAGGCAGCAACTTCTGCTTTGGACGCCGCTCTCTTTGTAAAGACCGCGTTGTTACAGTTAAATCTAAAGATAGTTATTAAAAAGAGTTAGATGTCAGAAAAGGGGGGAAAAATCTTACCGTCGAAAGACTGCTGCAGGTTCCAGCTCAGTCTGAAACTGCAGTGAAAAGCGGAGCAGCTGCTGAACAAAAGTTTTAGATTTTTTTTTTTTAAAGAAAGTCTGCAAAACTAATTTCCCACAAAATAGGACTCAATTTCCGTTTAAGAAACTAGCTCTTGCAAAAGTCATACAATTGCTGATTTTTTCCACTAGCAATTGAAATTCATTTTATCTTTAGCACATGGACCCAAGAATTTAGACTTGAGAGAAATAG
>NW_024530381.1:0-727 GCF_017590135.1 Pyrgilauda ruficollis
CAAATCTGCCTTAAACACACACAAGTGAACAGACAGGAGAACAGCAAACCTAGCAATGTGTCAGAGAGCTGCTACTCAGCCTGGCACTTCCCAATCCACCCTGATCTTCCTTAAGCTCATGAGCTTTTGAGGCTGCCCAATTAACAGTACCTCCAACCTCAGAGAGAACAAATGGGTAGAGCAGACTAAGAAAACTAATTTCACATGCACAAAACCATGCACCCACGTCACCAAGGGTATGGTTTACTTAGCAAGAATAACAACACATATTGACAGATCTTGTTCCAATTCACTTCTGTTATACTCTGTCACAGAAAACCTTTCCAGAGCACTTTTACTGCTGTGGTAAAGGCCTTTACATATAAGCAGAACTCAATGACTCTTCTCATATCAAATTTTCTGTTGAGGTAATGGTGGAGTTATTTCCATGCTGCATTGTAAAATGGTGAAAGCAATGCCAGAAGTGTCCTGTTTCTCACAAATGCTCTGCCTACTTTATAATTTGCTGACTGGGTGCTCTTAGTCTAATTCCACAAGCAAGCAAGCACTGCAAAAGCCAATCTCAGCAGTGTTTTAAAGCAGTTCCAGGACACTCATTCACAAACACAACACAGGTCACCTCCTACCTAGATCCTAGCATGAGGACAGCAGGGACACTGCTTAACAGCTCTAGAGCCACTTGGATGACAACGGGAACTGCTCAGTGCAAAGGTGTGGATCTCACAGT
>NW_024530382.1:0-716 GCF_017590135.1 Pyrgilauda ruficollis
AAAAAAAAAAAGCCAATTACACTGGCTGAAATACTGACATTTGTTTTAATTTAATCCTATAGTTTTCTCTTATGAAGGTCAGAATGTGTCATTATAAACTGACACAAAAGTACTATTTTTTCCAAAATTTGTGGATTTCTGGACAAAAGAAGATTTACAGTGCTGGCATGTTGGAGATATACTGAATTATTTATAACAATGATTTGAAATGAGCAGTTCTACATTACCTATATAATATAGATGTTCAATGAAACAAAGGCAAAAGATGCAAATCCTAATAGAAGGGTTCACAAGACAGAAGTAACTGAATGTTATTTGAGTGCAACACTGCCCAAGGTTATGCATTAATGGACAATAGTGGACATTTGTTAAACTGTTTGCATTATCAGTATCTGTGTTTGAGGAAGTTACAGGGAGCATCTGATGGTGGCTTCCTGTGGTGAAGGCAGGAGCAAAGCACCGGAGGAACTACGGCTCCAGGGCTCCAGCTCAGGAGCATGTGACCTCTGAAAATAAGTGACATTGCATCAAGGTGTCCTAGTCTGAGCTTGAAAGCCTAAACTTTAAAAGGTGGAAGAAAGGGAAAGAGGCAAACACATTCTGGCTTAAGCTGATTCTTGCTGGTATCCCCAGCTCCAGCCCTGTAAGTCACAAGTGGCAAAGCTGTGGACCATGCAAACACATCCTAAAACCTTGCAGGCAAGTTTCTATCAAAA
>NW_024530383.1:0-716 GCF_017590135.1 Pyrgilauda ruficollis
TTACCCCGGCACCCCCTTTTTTGGGGGCACACCCCCAGTTTTAAGGTTGAGTATTCCATTTAGGGTGAAAACAACGAGTTTGGGGAAAAAAAGCCGGATTTCAGGGCAAAATCCCCCAGATTTGGGGGTTTTATTTGGTTAAAATACCTGATTAAAATGAATGGGAGATCGCGGGTTCGAATCCCGCCGGTGCCTTTTACCCCAGCACCCCCTTTTTTGGGGGGACACACCCCCAATTTCATGGTGGGTATTCTATTCTGGGGGAAAACAACGAGTTTGGGGGAAAAAACGCGGATTTTGGGGCAAAACCCTGCAATTTTTAGGGGTTTATTTAGTTAAAATACCTGATAAATGATTGGGAGATCGCGGGTTCGAATCCCGCCGGTGCCTTTTACCCCGGCACCCTCTTTTTTGGGGGGGACACCCCCCATTTAATCGGGGACACTCAGTTTAGGGGAAAAACTACTAATTTTGGGGAGGAAAAAAACCAATATTGGGTGAAAAAAACCGTTTTTTAGGGGTTCATTTGGTTAAAATACCTGATTAAAGTAAACGGGGGATCGCGGGTTCAAATCCCGCCGGTGCCTTTTACCCCAGCACCCCCTTTTTTGGGGGGACACCCCCAATTTCATGGTGGGTATTCCATTTAGGGCGAAATCTGTGAGTTTGGGGAAAAAACCACAGATTTTGGGGCAAAACCCCGCAATTTTTAGGGG
>NW_024530384.1:0-716 GCF_017590135.1 Pyrgilauda ruficollis
CATCCCTGGCTCTTGGCCAGCAGTGGAAATATTATAAACATCCTTCCTTCCCAATGCATTTCCACCTGACGTGTGCAATCCATGGCTTTTCTTGAGGCCAATGGAAGTGGCCTGGACTGACCCTTTAGGAGGGAACAAATCCACCTGACTGACCCTGCAGCAGAGCAGAACCAGCTCTGTCTGGGCTGATCCCAGGTGAGCAACCAGAGGAGGAGCCCTGGGAGCCTGAGCCAGCTTGGACAGCTGCCCTGAGCTAAATGCCCCTGCTCGAGGTGGGCTGCAGTGCCCTGACAGCTGCCATTCCCCAGGTCTTGGTGTGTATTAACAAGCCTGGAAATTATTAAAAACATCAGGGTAAATGTACCTGGCAAAACCAGAAGTCTTGTCCCAGATCCAAATGTGAGTTTGTAATTACCTCCAGAGCTACACAATAGCACAGGCCTCTACAATATCCAGAGCAGCACTGAATGGAGCCTTCAGCAATTAAATACTCCACCAAAAGAAATCCTGTTTATCTCTATGAACACACAGATCCATTTACCTGGGACTTTTCCACCTACTGACTTTCTTTTCATGTGGTATTTTGCATTTTGCACTCCCAAACACACTCTCCTTAATATTCCCCTCAATCATGTTTGTCCCACTGCTTCCAGAAAGCCACCTGCACCACAACTTCTATTCTCCATCTCATTCCTCATTTATTTATTCTGCCAGTC
>NW_024530385.1:0-716 GCF_017590135.1 Pyrgilauda ruficollis
GGGCAGAGACATATAACAGCGGACCCCAACAATATGGAGTATGACGTTCACAGTCTATGCCTAAATGCTGGTTAATTTTCTGCACAATTTTAGAAATAAAATGTGGCCCTCTATCTGAAGACTTCCTGGCTGGGACTCCAAAACGGGGTTTAATTTCTTGTAATAATGCTTTGGTTACCTCCCGTGCTTCGGCAGTTCTCATAGAGAAAGCTTCTGGCCACCGGAAAAGGTATCTGTTAACACCGATAGGTATCGGTACCCCCCTTTCCTGGGTAGTTTTGAAAAATCAATTTGCTATTTCTGCCCAGGTCCATATCCTTTTCCAATTTGCCCAAGTTTTGGTTTAGGAATATTTTTGGGATTAGTTTGGAGGCAAAGCGTACATTGACAAGTTACCTAAATCACTTTACTTTGCAAGTTTCTGGCTAGGATTCTGTCTTTCAAGTAATTATACAAGGCATCTATTGCCCAACATGTTTTCTCATGTTTGTCTTTCACTAATGACCATACCATGTAAGAGGGGATCACAAGCTTTCCTTTCCTTTCATCTGGAACAGCCCACCCCTCTTGATTATTATTCCATTTTCTTTCTCAATACACCTTTTTTTTCTTTTTTACTGTGCCTTGGCTTACCTTCAAGAGAAATTTGTCCATCTGGGATTAAGGCTGCCTCAACTGTCTCAACAACTTCACCTTTAGCTGCTTCTTTTGCCTTT
>NW_024530386.1:0-715 GCF_017590135.1 Pyrgilauda ruficollis
GTTATATATTATATATTACACTATATACATTATACATTATATGTTATATGTATATGTTATATATTATATAATATATATTTCACTATATACATTATATATTATGTGTTATATGTTCTATATTATATATTACACTATATAAATTATATATTATGTGTTATATATGTTATATGTTCTATATTGTATATTACACTATATATATTACATATTATGTGTTATATGTCATATGTTATATATTATATATTACACTATATATAACATTATATGTAATATGTTATATATGCTATATTATATATGCTATATTATATATGCTATATTATATATTATATATTATATATTATATAGAGTGTGTGCATAACAAATACAGCATTACATATAGAATATATTCTATAATGTAGATATAGTGCAATACATATATAATATATTACAGACACATTATGTATAATATATTTATATATATGCTATATTATATATTGTATATGACGTATGTGGCATGTACCTATTATTATATAGGTTATATAATATATAGTATGGAATGTAAAACATAGAATATGTAATAAATGATATATGATATATAATGTAAAATGCATTTAATAATAATAGCATTGTATATAGTGAATATAATGTACTATACATTATTCATTACATATTATATATTATATATAATATACACAATATGTAATATATAATGTATAACATATTATATATTATATATTAT
>NW_024530387.1:0-715 GCF_017590135.1 Pyrgilauda ruficollis
TCCGTAACCGGTTAAAAAAAAAACAAACAAAAAACAAGAATTAAATCTACTTTTCTTAAAAAAACCTTTAAAAATGCTCTCCTGAATGTATCCTAAACCAAAACATGCCCCCAGGTCCGTGAGACCCTGCAGCACATCCCGGGCAAATACGAAGATTTCCTTCGCGTCATCTACGAGTTCGAGGTGGGCGCGGACGCGCGGACGGCCGTGGATCTCTACTCCACCCTGCAGCAGCTGCTGCACGACTGGCCACAGCTGCTGACAGATTTTGCAGCTTTTCTTCTGCCAGAGCAAGCCTTGGAGTGCGGGCTGGTAGGTGGAGTGAGAGGAGGAGGGAGGATTGTAAGTGATGTTAAAGTTTGTGGGAGTGGAAGGTGAGTTCTTCCCAAAGGCAAGAAATGATCCAAATGATCCATCTTCCCAAGGCAGGATGATCAGTTCTGACCTGCTGCAAGTTTGCCTTGCTGCTTTGGTGATCAGAATTAGAGTTTGGTGGTGTTTGTGCATCTCCTGCTCGGCGTGGCTGTGCGGGGTCAGCCTTTGCCACTCGGCTGCAGAGACACCAAGCAGAGCAAACAGGCAGTGGTTCCCTGCTCCAAACCTGCAGTGCACTTGCAGGGTGGAGCTGTCAGCTCCTCATTCCTCCTCAGTTCTGCAGGGTGGAGCTGTCACCTCTTCCATTCTTCAGGATGGAGCTGTCACCTCTTCATTCCTC
>NW_024530388.1:0-715 GCF_017590135.1 Pyrgilauda ruficollis
TTTTTTTATTGTTAAATTACATCATTAAAATGACATGCATTCAGAACAGTGTTTCAGATATTATTTCAAATAATTTTTAATTAATGAATGCATATTGCACTTACAACAATTTGTCTAATAAAATTTACAACACTTACATGGCCATTGGCCAGTGGAATTTTTTCTGTGAGATCCACACCGTCAGCATACACTTGAACTAATCCAAGAATGTCCCTTGATTTCACTGCTTCACAAAGAGCATGCAATTTAGCTGCATTGTCTGCATGCTTCTTCCTTGCATATTTTCTCTCAATATACTTGGCAGTAATGTAATCTTTTCTTGCATTCCTGAAATTGAATATGATTTACTTCTATAACTTTCAGCTGAAGATACACATTAGCATTTCCATAAATACATGCAAAGTCATTTGAAATCACTCATTATGATAATTTTTCTTTTTAAATATGCATGTAACCATGCAGTCTCATATTTCAAGTATGAAATGTAGTTACAGAAAATGAATCAAATATCCAATATAAAGATGGACCACGAATTTCTTCCTCCAAACTCTGTGATGATATTGAGATCAAGACTATCCAGCTCTATGTACAGATATACAGCAAAGCTTTATAATGTTAGTTTATGTTGCCTTGCAGGTTTATGTCTACTTGACTTGGTACTCCTACACATGCTGGAAAGGGATGGAAGGCATGGGATTAAAAAAAAAAAAAAAAA
>NW_024530389.1:0-7566 GCF_017590135.1 Pyrgilauda ruficollis
AGATAACTTTTTATTCATAACACCTCCTTTTTGGCCTACAGCAGCATCGTCCACACCATCTCCTGCTCTCCCCAGCTGCTGTCACTGCCTACCATTGCGCAGCCTCTGCAAAGACAAGGTCTGCCTTAGTAGCTCACTTTGGGAGCAGGAAACTCGCAGACAGCTGCTTGCGGGGGGGCAGTCCCGGGGGCGAGGCCCATGCCTTGCCTTCCTCTCGCCCCCCCACTGGGGCCGCGGCCGCCGCTCTGCGCTCAGGACCATGGCGAGCCGGGAGCTGCTTTTTGCACCCTTCAGTTGCACCTGAGCGCACGGGCGGGGGGGGCGGGGGGCTGCCCTGGCTTCACTGCTCACTGCCGGTGCCGGCTCCTCCCCTCTTGGCTCACAGTGGCGTCCTCAATGCCATCTCCCGCTCTCCCTGGCTGCCGTTATCGCTCACTGCTGCACGTCCTCAGCATGGATGAGCTCTGCCCTAGCAAGTCACCTTGGGAGCGGGAAACTCGCAGACAGCCACTTGCACGGGGGGAAGCCCCAGAGGCAAGCCCCACGCCTTGCTTTCCTCTCGCCCCCTCTCTCTTTCTCCACCCCCTCCCACTGGGGCCATGGCCGCCACTCAGCGCCGGGTACTGGGGTGGGCTGGGAGCTGCCGTTTACACGCTTCACTTGAACCCGAGCACGCGGAGAGGGCTGCCCCGGCTTCACTGTTCACCGCCGGTGCGCAGGCAAATGCAGAACACCGCCTACATGGACTCCCGCTGCCTCGGCTTTCTTTGTGCTGGTGGGTGGGGGAGCTGCTGCTCCCTTTACTATGTACATTAGATAAGGAGGTTAACACAGCCACTCGCTGTAGTATTCTCCAATTCCAAATTAGCAGTATAAAAGATAAGCCTAAACTTACTCCAACTAATATTAACAAAACTACAATGGGGTGACACAATTTATTAAAGATCCCATTTGCAGTTGGTGACCACCCAAAGATTACATCCCACCAGTGATGATCTACATTTTGCTTTATTCTTTGCAGAATTCTGGTTATTTCTTTTGTATCATGTTGGACAGTAATTAGGGTTTTCTCTCCGCTTTTTTTGATTTTCTTCAAGATCTCTAATAGGTCTTGGTGTTTAATTAATTGTTTTGCCAATGTGAGGTCCATTCCAATAGGAGTAGGTGATAGTCTGTTGTTAAGGATATAGTTAGTAATTCGTGCAGATAAAATTGTATAAAATATAAAAACCAAAGCAACTGTACATAGGGAAGGGGGGGGGGAAGAATTTCATCCTCGGGATGGCGAAACCGCGGCAGATGGGCAAGGAGGCACCACAACATTTACATGCGAAGGAAACTTCCGGCTGCACAGGGATGGCCCGGACGAGATACCCATCTGAGATAACTGGAGCCATCAACACCTGCCGTCTGAATGCCAGATTCCCGGAATTGGGGAAGCGCATTAATCAATTCCCTGACAAAGGCTTTGAGCAGCCCAGACGGAAGAAAGGATGCAACTTGAATATGAAGAACTCTAAAAAGAAACAAAGAGACTCTGCCATGGGCAAATTAAAGAGTATAAGAACCGCTGCCTCGGAACAGCCAGGGTGGACGAGGGGGATTCACCCAGCCTACCTCCCGGGGTGTTATGCTGTCCGTTTGTTGGCTGTCGGGACTGTATTACGGTTGCGAATAAATTCTTTTTATTTTTTATTGAAATTGGGCATATCTCATTTTTACTTATAACATCTGTGATACATTGTGTAATTGGTTTTAATCAGCTGGTGGGATGTCACTGGGGCCAAATATGAAAAATCACACCCGATAATCTTAACAAAATTACAAATAGAAAAATTAGAATGATTCTAATAACATCGTTGTTATCAATTTTTACAATAGCACAAGCAGTTCTCAAGCACACACACCCTTTACCAGTATATACAAGCACAGTTTTCTGATCAGTGACTGGATGAATCTTGAAGTGGCAAATACTTTGTTCAGTGTCAAGACACACATCTTGAGCATTAATAGTATTGCTTTCACAAATGAATCCTAGTTGCTCCCTAGTAACACAAGATTCTAAGTTTACTGTTTGCCACTTTTCATTCACCTTTCGTGCCCACACCCTATGTTCTGAAGGATAGAGCACCGTTTTTTTATTATTTAATCCTAGTGCAATGATGGGGTGCATAACGTAAACAGTGGCATTTCGTATAGTAAGCACAAAGGCAGTGGCCACATTAAAAGCAGGATCATAGGCAAAATTTACCATAGTCCACCAGGATTGAAACTTCTTTTCAAAATCAATTGCATTATCCCAGACAATCTTTTGAATTTCAGCTGGAAAATTACCTTCACCCCCTTCCCATATGATCAAAGCTGCTGTTGCCTGCATCCATAACTGTGCTTGTATACAACTGAAAGCTAAAGACACATTATCTTGAACTGTACTAAGTGCTTCTACTATTAACTTGTGGTCTTGGTCCCCAGCCTTTTCCCACTTTGGCAGTACTCTTGAAATCTGCCACTGGCTAGTTCCTAATGCCAATAGAGATGCCTGTAAAGGCTGCTTCAATTTTGCTAGAGCATCTGCTGTAGTGGTCATCTTGTTAATCAGTATTTCTGAATCAATTCCATTTAAAACTCCCAATCCTGTCCCTAATATCCCAGTTAGATCCTTTCTTATTCTGCTCCTGAGGTGTACTTGTCTCTAACCATGTTGTCCAGCCCCTAAAAAGGATGTTCTTAGGAAAGAGGAGCAGGCCGTTTGGATTTTTGAGATGTTAATTTGCATTAGCAATTCAACACATTTGAGAGACCACTCTGGATTGAACAACAGTTGTTGTTTACCCATATTCCTCACTACGTATGGGCCTATTTCATATACTTCAGGTTCAAGTTTGGGTTGGGTCTGAACTGCTTGGGTACTGGTGTGAGTTGTATAAGGTCTTGCCGTTGTAAAAGGTATAGCATCTATTTTAAATTTAAATGAGAGCCCGATAGCATCACAAGCCCAAAGGCAAGTCACTTCTACAGGCTGTATTAATGTGAAATTACACCAACAGTCTGATTCACTTGGGCTATCACAAACTTCCTGGTGCCTGTATACAGGAGAGGCTGAGACACTAATTTCATCTGGTCTCTCATGAGTGGTCCCATTGACCACCCGACATCCTACCTTGATTTCTTCTCCTTTGATCCCTTGAAGTGTCCACAGTTCCTGTTCTTGCCACTCCTGTTCCTCATATACCTGATCCCCGTGGATTACTACAGTGGATAGGTTTAAATCTTTTATCTCAGAAGGTTCTCCAGTGGATCCAGTATACTGATTAAAAGCCTGGGACCAAGGCCATTCAGCATCACTTTGGATAGAGGTACTCTCTAATTCCAAGACTCCAGTTATAATTATACACAAAACAATTCTGTAAATGAAATTACAAACTAGCCCCGGCTGCAATAGACTCATTTTGCCCGAGTAAGTTTTAGTCTCAGTTCATTGTTTCCTGGTGTCACTTTCCAAGGGGCTTCTGGGGCCTTCTTCACTCGAGTGTGGTGGATCCAGGCATTCTGATCCTTGATCTTGATTGTAGTGAAGGTGGTGAGAAGCACCTGGAATGGTCCTTCTCACTGTGGTTCCAAAGTCTTTTCTGTAAGAGGCTTAACATATACATAATCCCCAGGCTCTATGTTATGTACTGGTCCATCTAGCTCCCTGCTCCGAGTTTCAGACATGTTTCTCAATTTCTCTGAGCTGTTTGCTTAAAGCCACCATGTAGGTGGCCAGTGTTACCTCCCAATATGGGTGGACGTTCCCCTTTGTGTTCCATATGGTCTTTCATAAAGCATTTCAAAGGGACTCAGCCTTTATTTAGCTCTAGGTTTAGTTCAAATTCGCAACAGTGCCAGTGGAAGAGCTTGGGGCCAGTGTAGATTAACTTCCTGCCCCAGTCGTACAATCTCCTGCCTAATCAAATGTTTCATTTTCTCCACTTGGCCTCTTGATTGGGGGTGGTATGGAGTATGAAGTTCCCAATCTATGCCCAGGTGGCTACTAATCTGTTGCACTACTTTGGAAATGAAGTGTGATCCTCTATCCGAGGATATTGTGCATAATTGCTACCTTTTCAGGCAGCTGAACTGCTTCCAGCAGCCGGATTGTCTCTTGGGCATGTTTAATGTTCTTTCCTTGTGAGGTTAGCAGTCCCCTCTCTCTCCAGATGGCTCCATGTGCATGCACAACTCCGAATGCATACCTTGAGTCTGTATAGATGTTTATTCTCTTTCCTTATGCCAATTCCAAGGGACGGGTCAGTGCAATTATCTCAGCCTTCTGTGCAGAGGTGCTTGTTGGTAAGGGTCCAGATTCTATTACCTCTCCACTGCATATCCAGCATGTCGCTTTCTACTGGCAACGTAGCTACTTCTGTCAGTGAACCAGGTCTCTGCATCATCCAAAGGAGTGTCCTTTAAGTCTGGGCAGCTGGAGTGAGTAGCTTCAATGGTCCCCAGGCAATCATGGTGTACTGCTCTTTGATTTCCAGAGAAAAGAAGCTGGGTTGACAATATTAGTTACCACTATCTCTACATCATCTTGTTCTACACTGAGGGCCTGGTATTTCAGGTACCTCTGTGGTGAAAGCCAGTGGCCACCCTTTGCTTCCAGTACTGCAGACACTGTGTGGGACACTAGCACAGTCATTTTCTGTCCCAGGGTAAACTTGTGTGCTTCTTGAATATTCAGTACGAGTGCTGCTACAGCTCTGAGACAACCTGGCCCTCCTTTGGCCGTTGCATGTAGTTGCTTGGAAAAGTAAGCAACTGCCCTCCGGTATGGACCCAAGTCCTGAGCCAATATTCCCAGGGCAATTCCCTGTTTTTCATGGGAAAATAGAAAGAATGGTTTACTTACATCTGGAAGTCCCAAAGCTGGAGCTGACATGAGGGCACTCTTTAGCTGGTGAAAGGCCTGTGTGGCTTCCTTTGTCCACTGGAGATCTCCATTTCCATTGGCAATAAGAGCATAGAGGGGTCTGACGAGCAGTCCATAATTATAAAACCACAGCCAGCACCACCCTGCCGTGCCTAAGAAGGTTCAGAGGTCCTTTATTGTCTGGGGTTTTGGGGTTTGGCATATGGCTTCCTTGCGAGCCTGCCCTAAAGTCTGTTGCCCAACATTGACCTTGTACCCCAGGTAGATGACTTTCTGTTTCACTACCTGTGCCTTTTTCTTTGATACTCTGTATCCTTGGAGCCCTAGGAAATTCAAAAGGCTTACCATCAAGGCCACACATGCTTCCCTCGTCTGAGTGGTTACTAGAAGATCATCCATGTACTGCTATAGCCTTCCTTCTTCCTGTGGAGCTTCCCAGGACTCTAGATCTTTTGCAAGTTGTTCCCCAAACAGAGTAGGGGAATTTTGAAGCCTTGAAAGCCTTGAGGCAACACAATCTATGTGAGCTGGGTTTTGTGCCCGCTTTTAGGGCTTTCCCATTCGAATGCAAAAATTTTCTATCTGGCTTCATGGACAGGGAGGCATCTTTCAGATCTAAAACAGTAAACTAGGTTAGCTCAGGTGCTAAACATGTTAGCAAGGTGTATGGGTTTGCCACCACCTGGTGCAGATCAGGCTTTTACTGCCTGACCCTAGCTGGCTGTTTTCCTTAACTTGCACAAAAGGTGCATTCTCTGCCCTCCCTGTTATGTTAGAGACCCATACCCCAGGAAACACTGGATACATTATTTTCTTGTTAATTTCATCCTTATTTTAAATTTCAGTTTCACTAATTGTTACAATTAAGCCTAGTATGTCTACATATTGTTGATCCTTTACCTCCAAAATTATCTCCCCATCTTTAAATGTGATCTTTGCTTCCAGCTGCTCCAACAAGTCCCTACCCAACAGGACCTTGGGAGAGTTGGGCATACAAAAATCTATGAATATTTTGATGGTTTGCAAAGTATGCTTTTCAGATTGGCCAGTGGCCCCCTTACCATAACATAAGAATCTGTTATAGGCATTGAGGCTTTATTTAACACTGAGTATGTTGCCGCTGTGCCTACTAAAAACTGTATTTTCTTAGTTCCCATCTTTCTACCCCATCCAAACTCATTGCCTAAATTCAAAGTCCTGGGGTATAAAATAGGCTGAGCACACTCAGCTTTAATTATTTCTGTTTGGTTTCTTAAATTACTTGAAAATCTCTTTTCCAATAATTCAAACACCCTGTTAGTTCTTTGCTTCTTATGACTGGTTGCTACTAAAATCCTTATAGCTCTCTGAGTAGTCTTTGTTTCCTTAGAATAACACAAATGACAAAGTGCCTGTCCTGGTCTCCTCCATCTAAACTCTGCTTTACGAAATCTCAGTCTTTTCCAGTTCTCTTCCGGCATAATTTAAGTATTGTTTCCACTGACACTCACTTTGCTGCCCTGTAAAAGGCTGTGCTTGTTACAGCAAAAACTCTGATATGCCCACAAACACAGACTTCCCCCCCCCCCCCCCCCCCCCCCCCCCCCCCCCGCGGCCCCCCCATAAATCACCATACTGTAGTTCTCCTGCGTAAAATGCTACACTTGTTGCAAACAAAATCCTAAAATCTCCACAAACACAACCATACAATCCCGGGAATCAAATTACCACAATGCGGGGGAAGAACTACACAAACTCACCGGGAAAGGGATATCTCTCAAAGTGCCCACTTTTTTCAACACAACCCAGCATAAAGCACTTCAGCATCTACCCACATCAGCTTCCTCTGGTCCTCACACACTCTGGACACAATCAAAATAACAGCACACAGTAAAATTCCAGGGATCAAGTCCAAACTACTAGGGCAGAGGAACCCCCTGAGTTCACCTAGCCATGGTTAAAATGTGCACAATCTACACAAATCATCACCTTTAAACACAATAAATGTCCTCACCCACGTTTCTTCACTTGTTCCACTTGTTCCACTTGTTCCACTTCTCCGCTGGGTGCTCCCTGCCCCCACAGCCTGCCCCAGGCAGTGACTCAGGCCTCACCCGGCTGCTTCAGATGCGAGTAGAACTTTCCCCCCACACGTCATGGGTACATGTTGAGAGTTTTTTGCAGGACAATGGGCACATACAACATATGCACAAGCCAGCCTTCATAGAAACTGAGTAAGGTCACTATGCCCTTGAAGGACACGAAAAGAAGCAGAACACACTCAGAAGCAGACAGTTCAGGATGCAAAGGCAGACAAGAAAACCGCAGCAAGATGCGTGAAGAAGAAAGACTAAGTAAAATTAATAGAAATATTAAAATGCATGCGTAAAAGGATTTAACCAATCATGTATTAGCTTGAGGCATGAACAATAGAAAACAGTAAAAATATAGCTTGCTTTTTGTAATAAATCGGCTTTGCTTGATCATATTGGTCATGGCGTTGTTGTATTCTATTTTATTTAAATGGTATGCTCTGTCTCACCCCTCCAAAATGTATGGTATATTCTAAGCCTGTGGTCCTGCCCTGAACCATCCTGTACCTGTAATCCCATTGGCCCAATGTAATTCCGCGCCCACTTCAATTCCCCTCTTAAGCTGTGCTAGGAGATCAGTCT
>NW_024530389.1:9367-31716 GCF_017590135.1 Pyrgilauda ruficollis
CTTAGCCCTTCCTCTCTCTCAGCCTCTTCCCCTCTTCTTGCCCCTTCCCTCCCTCAGGCTCCCCCTCCTTCCCCCTTCCCCCCTTTTCCCTCAGTAACCATGCAGTTCCCGGGGTTGGGATCCCAAATAAACCTTCATCTGATCAGCACCCTCAGAAGCCGTGTGGAGTCTCCTTGCCTGCCTGCTGCTGCCAGCCAGCTCACAGCCTAGGGGACCCTCCGGGGACATCCCCGGGGTGCCCTCACCCCAAAACGCACCGCAACATGGCGTGATGTCCCGTTACTGATTCTCCACATTTTTTTGGTGTCCGAACGAGAGACCCGAAGACAGCTATTTCACTGCTGTGCAGAGGTTCAGCGACAGCCTTCAGGAAGTGGAGAAGCCAGTTGAAAGTATCCTCACTGCCCCAGCGGGATGCAGAGGTGGATAAAGGAGCTCTGAGTGAAGAATTGATCTGGCCCTGATCAGGTGAGCAGCTGGGGAGGAAAGGGGTCGAACCATGACAGAGATGGGGTCCATAAACTCCTCCAACATATTCTCTCTAAGAGAGGACAGAAATATGATGCTTCCGCTCTGAAGGGACTTATTTACTGGGCATGGGAACGAAACCTCATACCAGGAGCGCAGGTCACTTTTGAGGTAACGACATGGGAAGCCGTGGGCAGCATGTTGTGGGACTATTTCTTCTGGAGGACGTGAGGCTAAAGAGGCATCTAAATATGCTACCCTGTGGAAAAACATCATAGAGGTATTACAGGTGATGAAGGCGGAAAAGAAAGCCGTTGCAGCAGCTTGTGTTGCTTTTTCCCCAAGCCCTGATCTTGAGCCACAGGCATTTCCTGCTAGCAAGTTATTTTCAACTACGTTAGACATTGCTTCGCACTGCCCAGGACCCTCTAGCCCGGTTTCACTAACCAAAGAGGAACTCAAAACCTCAGAACCCTCAGATGAGAAACAGAGTCAGGAAGCAGCCTCCCTCAGAGGTTTCAGCTGCCACCCTGAGAATAAAAGTATTCAGGAAAAGGGAGCAGCTGGTGGTGAAGTGTTAGAAATAATGCACTCATCATCTGAAGATGAGGCTGAAGAAGAAAACAATTTGGGATCTGCCTCTGTAGAGGAGGAATTAAAAGCTTTGGTAGACAATTTGCAGAAGTTAGTAATTCAACAAAGTGATCGAGTCGCTCCCCACAAGGACTATTCTTTTGCAAAGGGGGAGCTGCCAGTTATTCTGAGCTCTGAAAGGGCTCTCGAGGAGTGGAGGGGAAGGCGGATACCCCCCTCAACCACAGAAAACAGGCAGTTAGAGCTAGATCCTGAAATAGAAGCAGCACAAAAAAGAAAGTGGAGGGGAATTATTACTGAAGCGATAGTGGAGGGGACATTGTCCCCATGTACTATAGAAACCTTCCCTGTGGTAACCCAAGCCACAGGACGAGGATGGGAGCCATTTGATTGGAAGATATTAGAAAAATTGAAAAGTGCCGTTACACAATATGGCTTAAAATCTCAATTAGCACAATCGTTATTACAATTCATTTTTACAGCAGATACCTTCATTCCAGTTGATGTTCAAACTCTGGTTACATTAATCATGCCCCCTCATCAGCAGATTCAGTTGTATAAAAATTGGGAAGGGGCATGTAAAAAAGAGGAAGCAAGACCTCGGGCTAAGGGGGACCCATTGTTTGGAGTCACAGCACAACAGTTATTAGGAGAGGGTCCCTGGTCCACAGCAACTGCCCAAGCCCGAAGTATCAATGAAGTTTTGCATTTAAGCCAACAACTTGCATACAACTCAATCCTTGCACTGCCTGATGGGCTGCATACTCAGGCTTTTACACAGATACGTCAAGGGGGAAATGAGGACTTTGATAAATTCGTAGACCTCTTGCATAGAGCTATTTATGATCACCCCAATCTGGATCCGGAAACAAAGCAGAAGCTGTTTAAGATGCTTGCCTTTGACAATGCTAATGATAAGACTCGCCAGATGTTTGGCACATTGCAAAAGGGAGCAGAGGTTGTTGATGTGCTAGAATTAATGACTAGAACCACAGAGAGACAAAAGGCTGCCTATGTGGCTACTGCGGTACAAGGCGCCATAAAACCACTACTTTCAAAATTAGAAAAGAAGGCAGAAGGGAAAAATGTCAAATGTTTTGGGTGCGGGAAGGTCGGACACATACGGAGTCAATGTCGATCTGCCCCAATGAAGAAGTTTTTATCCATCTGCAAGAAGGATAATCACAACACAAGAGACTGCAGGTTCCAGGGAGACAGACCACAGAGTGTGACCCCACGCGCAAAGACACAAGCTCAGGGAGTTGCATGGGTGGCTCAACCCCCTCCAGAGGACTTCACTCACTCCAATCCGCAACTCCTGGAAGCGCTGGAATGGACATGGAAACCACAGTAGACATTACCATCACTGACTCTGCAGTACATCTGGTAGAGACTAATGTAAAGGGACCTCTGGTGGGTGGGCTTAGTGCTTTCCTGTTAGGAAGGTCATCTGCTAGCAAAAGAGGATTGGATGTAATTCCCAGGGTTATTGATGCAGACTATCAAGGGCTTATCAAAATTATGGTTAGGACATTTTCCCCTCCTGTATCTATCCCTAAAGGATCATGAATTGCTCAACTTGTTCCTTTTAAGTCTTGTGTTCCCTGTACAGGTTTGAAGGAGCAGGGAACAGGCGGTTTTGGTTCCACAGGTAACCTAGAAGTTTATTGGGCAATGGGCATTACGAGAGGTAAACCGGATAAGCAGGTAACCTTGACACATCCCAATGGTAATTCTATTGCCAAGAGACTCACAATTGATACTGGAGCAGATGTAACAATCATTTCAAGCACTATATGGCCGAAAAATTGGCCAGTAGTCAATCCTGTTTTGGGAATTGCAGGGATTGGTGGAACCCAAGCCACTTGATTAAGCAGGGAGGTAATTACCTTTACTTTCCCAGATGGAGTGAGTGTAACAACAAGACCCTATGTCATGCAGACTCCCGGTAATTTCTTAGGTTTAATTGGCAGGGATTTGTTAAGTCAACTAAAGATCACAATTGTTACACAGCCTTTTTAGCAGCAGCTGGAGGACAGACCGTAGCGATCTGAGTGTCCAGTACTAGGACTAACAATCTTTACAGATGCAGGCAAAAGATCAAAGAGGGCTGCTTGTACGTGTCAGCAAAAGGGTTCATGGAATCAGCATATAATTCCTGGGGAAGTAGGAGATGCATTGCAAACCTTGGAGTTGAAGGCAGTTATTTGAGCCTTTGAGAATTGGAATGATCAGGCTATTAACATTGTTTTGGATTCACTTTACGTGGTCGGCTGTGTACAATGCCTTGAAAGGGCGGTAGTTAAGGAAGTTAACAACAAACATTTGTATTCACTTTTAAGCTGACTACTGAGAAATTTGAACCAACGCTGACAGGAGTATTTCATTATTCATGTTTGCAGTCATCAAAATCTCCTTGGTCTGTCTGAAGGTAACGCTCAGGCTGATCGGTTGGTAGCCGCTGTCTGGAATGTTTTGGGTGCGGGAAGGTCGGACACATACGGAGTCAATGTCGATCTGCCCCAATGAAGAAGTTTTTATCCATCTGCAAGAAGGATAATCACAACACAAGAGACTGCAGGTTCCAGGGAGACAGACCACAGAGTGTGACCCCACGCGCAAAGACACAAGCTCAGGGAGTTGCATGGGTGGCTCAACCCCCTCCAGAGGACTTCACTCACTCCAATCCGCAACTCCTGGAAGCGCTGGAATGGACATGGAAACCACAGTAGACATTACCATCACTGACTCTGCAGTACATCTGGTAGAGACTAATGTAAAGGGACCTCTGGTGGGTGGGCTTAGTGCTTTCCTGTTAGGAAGGTCATCTGCTAGACAACAGACAAGATTAGTCCCCTTGCCTCTTCTCTTCGTTAGCAAAAGGCACAGACAACAACTCCTTCACTGCAAGAACTTCCTACACAACTTCCTGGGACAAACATTTCTCTTCAGTCCTATCACCTAGATTTAAAAAACCCTAATAGCTCTCTCCTGCTCTGTGTTTCCGAGTAGGCTATTTTTTTTTTCTGGATCTATGCTCATTCTTGCTGATTTCCTCTAGCTGTTCTGCCTTGGGCCACCCCTTTCTTTGAACTCCAGTGTCCCAAATTACACACTGCTCCTGCTGAGGCTTCACTAATGCTAAATGCAGTGGAGAGGTTGTTTACATGCCTTGCACAGCACCTTTCACTCTGTATGATCCCAGTATGGTATCCTGCCTCACTGCATAAGGCTATTGATTCATGTTAAGGTTACCAGCCGTGCATTTTCTTCGTATCTTTTTGGCAGGACTACAACTTTGACCAAACATTGCAGTCATATACTGCCTCTTAACATACACTGAAAATGTTTATGGTCTTTCATATAGGGGAAACTAGACTTCAGAGCTTATGTGAATCGCTGTTTTGAAGGCAAAAATGCAAACAAAATTTAAATTATACCAGTCTGTGTCATGATGAGATACGACAAAAAAGAAAAAAACATCATTCCTGCTGCTCAGAGAAAGTTATTGACAGGAGCAGGAGATGATTATTTATTCCAAATTTGTATACTAGGTATCTGGAGCCGCTGTCTGGCCAATGCCAACCTCTGATAAATTTCAACAAGCAAAAAATTCTCATGCCTTTTTACATCAATCTGCAAATATGTTGGTTAAATAATTTGGTATCCCCCTTACTGATGCCACTGGCATTGTACGATCCTGCCCAGATTGTCAAAGGGATGGCATTGGCTTAGGCACTGGTGTTACCCCAAGAGGTACCCAACTTTTGCAATTATGGCAAATGGATGTAACACATGTGAAGAATCGAGTTTCCTGGGCTGTTGGGGTCCACTCTGGCTAGCTATAGACCCTTGCCCACACGATACTTCACAGATGAAGGTAAAAGATTGAGAAGCGCTCTCCTCCATGTGGGAAACATTGTCCTTTATTCCAAGACACACATCAGGTGGACAAACCCATGGGAGAAAAGAGAGGGCATTCCCTGGTGGCAGGGAGCTTTTATACCCCCCGGGATAGGGACAGAAGGAGAGGTCCACAGCCAATGGGATACCAGTGAGGAGTGGCGAGGGGAGGGGTAACCCAGTGGAGAGACCACCAGGTGGTACCGGGATAGGTGAGGGAAAGACCATGTGATGGGGGAAATGGGTAACAAACCACATGATATAACATAAGCTATACAGTGCAATACAAAACTATTCTGTGCAAATTTCCAATCACCTAGTGCAAGAGAACAACTAAACTGGTACACCACAACACACATGTAGCAGAATTTGGCCAGAAGAAGTTTGTACATGTTTGTAGTCATACTTACTCTTGTGTTGTATGGGCTACCCCTTTAACAGATGAGACAGCAAGTCATGTTGAGAAACATTTGTACAATTGCTTTGCAGTGTTGGGAGTCCCTTTAGCCATTAAGACTGATAATGGCCTGGCTTACTGTTCTTTAAAGTTTCAACATTTCTGCAACTTATGGGGTATTCAACATGATACCGGTATTCCACACAACCCTACAGGTCAGGAGATTACTGAGCAAGCCCATCAGACATTCAAAGGCATGCTGCAAAAACAAAAAGGGAGAATGATAGGGTTATCCCAGGAAGAAAGGACAGCTAAGGCTATCTTTGTACTTATTTATCTCAGAACAACAGGAGATAGGGATGAAGCATCTATTCTTGTGCATCATGCCCTCCTACGTAGGCCAAGTGAGGAATTGCCTGACGGTATCCAAGTCATGTTTAAAAGACCGGAAACGGGGATGTGGGACGGGCCAGCCACAGTGAAATTAATGGGAAGAGGTTACATGTGCTTACTTACAGATAAAGGAATTCACTGGATTCCTGCTAAGTGGGTGAAACCTTACCTAAAGTCACATCTGCCAGTTAATGCTCTGTCCAGAAGTAGGACGTCAGCGACAACACTGACTCCAGACACAGCTGAACCTGATACTCCCGCACCTGATGGTTGAACAATGATTGAACATTTTTCCACAGCTATTAACAGATGCAGGCCAACTACCTGGACCTGGGGTAATGGTAACCAGCAACAACAGCTTACCACCACTTCCAATAGGGGTTTTAAACCAACTTGAACAAGCTTGTTCTGTTCATGGCTATTTTTGCAAACCATGGATCAGGGTCCAGTGTGTTAAATGCAAACTGAAGTGGTGGCGACAAGTCCATCAGAAAAATAATCTTTTCATAGCTCGCAGAAAAAAGCAAAAATTTAGCTCTACTAATTTAGCTTGCAATAGATGTTTCAGTATACTTAATACGCTTAATGTTGAGCGAGCGCTAGAAATATTTTTAGGGCCTAGTCATAGAAGACAACCTCCCCCTGAACCCCTTAGAGGGATATTTTTACAACATTGGAATTTTAACCAGGATTTAGCCCTTATTGAAACACAGGATCAGCGAAGTTTGCTTTAGATTCAATTTCAATTGGCAAAACAGGCAATAGCAAATCACATTGTATTGCAAAGTCAGATTACAGCTGCAAAGTGTGGGAGAGGAATAGCAGTGCCACAACAGCATCACGTTCCTGACAGTCAGTGGGACGAGGCCAAAGAATATTGGCTAAAGTGTACATGTGATCAGCAAAGGTGGCGACAATGGCAATTGTCCCTCAGATAATATTGATGATAATCATTATGATAATAGGAAAAATGCAGAGACTGCATAGCATCGATCAGCAAACAAACATGTGGGTTACATGGGCTAATCAAACAGGGCAGGAATTAATTTGCTTATCATTGGCTACACCTTCTGATGCTTTTTGTACTTGTTTAATTGGAGTTCCATTAGATTCTATGGAAGAATTTGGACCTTGGACTAAAGCCACACTGTACAAAAATTTAAATGAGGCTTGGTCAAGTTGATGCACAGTCCAATGGTGGAATATCCAGAGGGGACCAACCTTTGCAAATTGGTGCGACACTTTTGGGATTTCAATGAACCCCCTGGGAGCACAAGCTTTTACAATTGCCCAGGGATTGACTATCACCGGCATGGAGCCACAGGAGCTAGACATCCTGGGTTCTATGCTAGGCAATTACTGTCTGTTTTTTGGATATTATTCTATGGGCTCAGATTTGTCTGGTATAAAAGAGGGACGACCAAAAAATGAGAGTACTTGGATATCCCCTTGTTCCTCATGGTCTTACAATATCACAGATTATTGCAACAATTGGATAAGGCCTTTACCAACAGAGCAAGATGCAGCTAAAATGCTACCTGCTAGGGTTTTCCTCATTTGCGGGGATAGAGCCTGGCCTGCAGTGCCCTAGAAAGCATTGGGAGGACCATGTTATTTTGGTAAACTAACATTATTTGCCCCTAACATCCACCAGATGCTTAACATCAGTCACAAGTCCCAACGCTTGAGACATAGTGTGCATGAGTTGGGCCCTGAATGTAGAGATAAGGTACAATTATGGGACCCACCATCAGTTATATTGGCATCATATTTCACGCCAGTAGCCTCAGCACAGGCCCTCACACAGTTAAGGCGTCTAGCATGATGGGCAGGGAAACAAATTAACATCACGTCCACAGTGCTAGATGAACTCACCACTGATGTTGATAGCATATGCCATGCTGTGTTACAGAATAGGGCTGCCATAGATTTTTTTATTGCTAGCACAAGGGCATGGGTGTGAAGATTTTGAAGGGATGTGTTGCATGAACCTTTCTGATCACTCTGAATCAATTCACAAGAAGCTTTTGCAACTTAAAGAAAACATGAAGAAACTTACAGTTGTGA
Source organism: Pyrgilauda ruficollis (assembly GCF_017590135.1). NCBI lineage: Eukaryota > Metazoa > Chordata > Aves > Passeriformes > Passeridae > Pyrgilauda > Pyrgilauda ruficollis. The sequence goes on from NW_024530389.1 coordinate 17,190, forward strand.
ATAATCCTTTTGATGAGTGGTTAAAATCTTGGGGCATTACTGGTTGGCTTAAATACTTTGTTTGCTTTGGCATGATGGTTTTTTCCATTATTTTAGTGATTTTGCTTATTGTACCTTGCTTATTACAGTGTGTGCACAGAGTAACTGAACATGCTATTAATTCAGTCTGGCTCGTGCAAAAACAAGACAGGGGAATTGTTGAGAGTCTTTTGCAGGACAATGGACACATACAACATATGGACAAGCCAGCCTTCATAGAAACTAGGTAAGGTCACTATGCCCTTGAAGGACACAAAAAGAAGAACATGCTCAGAAGCAGACAGTTCAGGATGCAAAGGCAGACAAGAAAACTGCAGCAAGACGCTTGAAGAAGAAACACTAAAATTAACTGAAATATTAAAATGCATGCATAAAAGGATTTAACCAATCATGTATTAGCTTGAGGCATGAACAATAGAAAACAGTAAAAATATAGCTTGCTTTTTGTAATAAATCGGCTTTGCTTGATCATATTGGTCATGGCGTGATGTCCTGTTACTGATCCTCTGCAGGCACACTCACTCGTTCACTCTCTTTTATACACCACGCACTCACACAATTACAAACACATGTCCAGACACCACAAGCACACAAAGTTTGGGTTCACTCAACTCACCCTCAGAGTCACTAGTGGTCGCTCTATTGAACAATGAACCTGTTCCGAGCTGTGCTATCAGCTGGGAACCTCTGCTGCCAACCCTGCTGTCGGTCGATGGCTGCCTGCAGGCACAGGGATGAGGCCTTGCGTTCAGATGTCTCTGAGTGACTTATCAGCAGTCCTATCTCTCTCTCCCCCAGGGCTCTCCTTTGATATATATACTGTTTATCCGCACACCAGCAGGTCCTTGTCTGTCTCCACAGGAGGCAAGCTGAGACCAGCGGAGCTCCTCCAGGAAATCCCGGGGCGCGCCTTAGGAGGTCTGTCTTCCCCTCCGCCCATGCAAGAATAGAGACGGTCTCCTGGTTGGATGATTTGCAGAAAGAGAAAAAAAACTCCACAACTTTGTAAAATTGTAAAGCAGGTATGTTTATTATCGCGCTGGACGTATGTGAGGATCGGTCCCCTTAAAAGGACATGCACACCCCTAAGAACTCCTGATCCTTTTTTATCTTCCTTACTAATCCATATGCATGCAATTTCACAATAGGTTCATACATATTCATTTTACTGATTTTGAGTTACACTTGCAGCTAGTTATGCTTGCAGCTAGTTTTTCATCAGAAAGTACAGAAAGAACTCCTGGGTCACCCTGCCCTGTCTCCCACAATCTCTCTGTCTGTTTCAAAGTTCAAGGGCTGCCCCCCCTTATCTCTGTCCTTCGGCTGAAGCAGTTTCTTAGAGCATAGGTTTTTTTGCAAGAACAGGCAGACAGACCAAACAGTTATGTTTGCAAGCTACAGACTTAATTCAAAGAGGTACATTTTACCTAAATCCAAAATGGATTTCTACTCTGGATAATTTCCACTCTGTCTCACACCGAGCAACTACAGCTGGCCCAGAAATCCCCCAGGGCCACTGAGACAAGATTTCTATATCCTGGACCAACTCCCCATTTGTGAGAAACAATGCTAATTTTTAAAAATTTCAAAGGTTTATTAAACCTTAACAAAATACAACAAAGGACTGAATAAGGAAAAAGCACAGTGCTGCTGGGAGTTCATGACCCGGCAGCCACATGCTTGTCTACAAAATGGCTGCTCTGCCTTATACCTGTGAGGGGGTTGCATAAGGCAACCTTGGCCCCACCTAAAGTCTGTCAGTCAACTCTTCTTTGCCATTCATTGGTGGAGGCTTCTTTCTTGCAACTTGGTTGGAGCTCAGGTGTTGTCATGCCGCGCTCGCTTAGCAACAAGTTTTTCCCATTCCCAACTGCCTCATGCAAGGGGCACATGTCCTGGACAACCCAGGCTGTCTGGTGGCAACAGTACGGGGAATTGCAAGAGCCTATTTCTCATCTATAATACCACCCCGGGTGTGCTCGCCTCTGCTGTTTCCAGCCCGCTGCTCCTAGGCTACTGCTTCAGTCCAGCTTGCCATCCAGAGTGGCATTGAGACAGGCTGCTCCTTGTGAGTTTTGCAAGGGGAGCCATCTCCCCTCTACCCCATCACCCGAGCCACCATTGCCAGTGGAGAGGCTGCTGTGCTCACGCCATGGCGTCCCCTGCAGAGCAGAAAAACCATCACACCTGCCCTGCCTGGTTGGGAGCCAGCAGTGCTCTCTGCCCGCTGTGGTCATAACTACACCAAAGGGGAAGTTGCTTGATGGCTGAGAGAAGGCTGTTATTCTGTTTCTGGTTTTGTTTGTTGTTGATGCTGTTGTTGTTTGTTTGCTTTGTTATATAGATATTCTATCAAAGAACTGCTATTCCTTTTCCCATATCTTTGCCTGAAAGCCCCATAATTTCAAAGTTATAATAATTTGGAGAGAAGGGGGTCATATTTTCCATTCCAGAAAGATTCCCACCTTCCTGGGCAGACACCTGTCTCTTAAACCAGGACAGAAGGGGAATGTGGTCTTAAAGTTAGTGCTAGATTTTGGCAGATCACAGAATGTAACCTCTACAACAGCTTGTTAGCCAACATCAACCTCTGCATAAAATCCAGTTCTGTGGGGAGCTTTAGTCAGTAATTTGACAAAAATTTGGGAACGCATGTGGGAAGGAAATGGCATCCATGCCAATCAGACAGAGATGGAAGGAGAATATTCCTTACGATGGACACATAAGAACAATGCTGTTGAAAATTTTAATATCTCAAAACTGAAATAAGTGGGCAGGAGATCTTTCTCCTTTTTAATGCCTTTATTAAAAAGAATCAGCTCAGGTGGGGAGAAACTGATGGGTCGTGCCCACGCCGCAGTCGCTCCCAGGAGTGGGCAAAGGCGGGATCGCAATGGCTGGAGTGACGGCAAACTGTGCTGAAGGCGCGTCCGCGAGCGGGGCCAGCGAAGGTGGCAGTGCCCGCGCGGCTGGCGGGGCTGACTCACACGCCCCCGGGGGAAGGAGGGGGGGGGTAAAGCGGCTGCTTTTGTTCATGCTCCAGAGAAGCAGAAAAAAACTTCTTCTCAGCCGTGGGCAAAACGGCCCATCCCCACGATGCGGGGGGATCCTTGTCCTGCTGGCCCTGGCGGGGGGGCTGGCAGCACCCCGCATGGAATGAGGAGCACCACTAAGGGGGGGTCTCCTCTTCAAAACAGAGAAAAGCACTGTAGATGCCGGATAAATTAGCAGCAGTCCAAACCCCCGTTCCTATTTCTCCCAAAAACAGGAATCCATGGTGTGCCAGATACTCAGGTCCAATGAGAACCTAATATCTGTAAAAAACCTATGGAACTTTGCTCATCTGAAAAACTCATAGAAATGTCTCTTCACCATATGAATTCTGTCCTGCAGACCCCAAAATCTCCACAGTGAAATAATGTCCTCCTCTGACAGAGAAAATTGAACCTCGGTTTCCAAAGGCACCTCTTCCCAACCTTCATCCCACATTTTGCGAAGGGCAGTATTGTCAGGCGGGGAAGAGTTAACAGTACCTTGAGACAGTGTCCAACTTCAGCAAGCTGCTCAGCACAGGAATTCTGCTCTGCGAAGGTCTCCAGACACGTCTGTCTGGGAAACTTCAGGAGATTGTTCTGTGTTCAGCCTCGGCTATGAACTCTGCCCAAATTCAGAGTCCTCGGTTCTTCAGCTCAGGCTAGAACCAACGTCTGTGGTCACCATTTGTGGTATTTTTGGGGTCCCCGGACAGTGGAGGAAGAAATGAATCTGACTCCATGTTCTTAGAAGGCTATTTTATTATTTATATTAAAGAATGCTATACTAAGCTATACTGAAGAATACAGAAAGGATACAGACAGAAGGCTACAAAGAATAATGAAAACTCGTGACTCCTTCCAGAGTTCTGACACAGCCTGACCGTGATTGGTCATTAAGTTAAAACAATTCACATGAAACCAATCAAACATGCACCTGTTGGTAAACAATGTCCGAACTACATTCCAAATCAGCAAAACACAGGAGAAGCGAATCAGATAATTATTGTTTTAATTTTCCTCTGAGGCTTCTCAGCTTCCCAGGAGAAGAATCCTGGGCAAAGAGATTTTCCAGAAAATATGACAGTGACATGTCCTCCCCCTTGCATTGTTATCATGGGATGGCCTTAGTAGTTGGGGCATTTGGGGAGTGTTGGCTTGTTACTATAGTAATACCTGATCTCCAATCAAGATGTAAGACAGTGATCTCCACCACTAGATGGCAAGGAAGGATTTGACTGACAAGACTTTAGGAGGGGCTATAGGTATAAAAGGTGGAGCATCCATTTTGAAGATGAGCACGTGGCTGATAATCACAGGGGCTCCCAGCACTGTAATTTTTCCTTATTTAGTCCTTTAGTCCTTTTGTTGTATTTTTCTGTTAAGGTTTAATAAACCTTTAAAATTTTAAAAGTGAGCAGTTGTTTCTCACACTTATGAAGGCTTGCAAAGAAGACAAGCTTCACAAGCCTCAAAGAGGGGGATGTTGCCCATGGAACTGCAGTGCCCATTGTGTAAGGAGAACTGGAAGGCAACCAGCCCCATTTTCTGCCAACTTTTCAGCAGTTCACAGTCAGTCAACTATAACTTTGGGGTCCTTGACTACTAGGGACCACCAAAGAGACCCCCAGGACAGAAGAATGCATGAGTAAAGGGGAGGGAAAATATGTTAATGATTTTGGTGAAATTATTATCATATGTATGTTTATTCTGGCACAATCAATTGTGAGAAATGATACTCACTTTTTAAAAATTTAAAAGGTTTATTAAAACCTTATCAAATATACAACAGAAGTCTGAATAGAGAAAATATTATGGCCTCGGGAGCAAAGGATTTTTCCCACCATGTGCTTGTCCACACAATGGAGGTTTCGCCTTTTAACCCTTTTGCTCCTCCCAAAGTTCTGTTCATCAACTCCTTCTTAGCTGTGCAGTGGTGAAGTTTACTTCCTTAAATATTGATTGGAGGTCAGATGTTGCCACAGTAACAAGCTCACCCTCCCAATGTCCCAAACCCAGGCCACCCCCTGATAACAATGCAAGGAGGGGTAAAACATAAGTCTATAAAACTTCTTCTAACGTATATGTATTATATTAGCTTTTTAATTGTGAAAGTCATCCATTATATTACTCATCTATCACACAAGGAATTCGTATATAAAATACAGTATATAAACAGAAAATTTTCTGTACTTAGTTTGCATGGTATTTAGGAGGAGCTATACCCTCATGCATCTGGCTGAATAAAGAATGCCTGCTTCTTAATGCTACATTGGTGTTAAAGGGGTTTTTTATTTTTACCAAAGTTTTGGTAACCTTTTGTTGAGGCATCAATGGAGAATAAATTACCAGAAAGAAATAAGCAATATGCCTTGTTTACTAATGTGCCCTGCCATAATGTAGGAAAGCATTGGAGATGGGAGGTAGCTCTATAGAGTCCCCTACAACAAATCACAGAAACTGCTGAAGAGGAAGGTGACACAGAGTGGAAATTATTCAGAGCAGAAATCTATTTTGGATTTAGGTAAAATGTACCTCTTTGAATTAAGTCTGTAGCTTGCAAACATAGCAGTTTGGTCTGTCTGCCTGTTCTCGCAAAAAACCTGTGCTCTAAGAAACTGCTTCAGCCGAAGGACAGAGATATCTGAGAACAGGAAAGGCATCCTGTTTCTTCGAAGCCTGCAAACCTTGAGAAAACTAACAAACTGTCAGGCCAACAGATTTATTACAGGCCTGCAACCAGGTTGCATGTGTGAAGGAGTGAAAAAAGATTCTCACACTAAGTGTATAAGTACTATCTTAACTCTGCAATAAACAGATTAATTTTGCTCTCAGCTTGTGAGTCTCACATTCATATGCCAACAAATGGCTCCCGATTTACAGGGACTTCATTACTACTGACATGATCCAGTCCAGTGTGGTGTACCCTAACCAAATCAAGTGTGTGTGTGTTCAGCTGATCACAAAGGAGCTCCTTTCATGGCTGGCTTCAGAACAGGTTAGCCTTTGTGAGCATTTGGGCAGCATTTCCTATAATGAGGCAAGGCACAACAAAATCCCAAAAAATGCATAAAGACTGTCTGTTGCACATCACCAGGGAACAGGGTTATAAACTCCAACCCCAAAGCATCATCCAATTACTTATATGGGTCAAACAGTTTTGTCCCTAGTATCCATCAAGTGGTTCCTATGATCTTACTCACTGGCAAAAGGTTGGTGAAAGTTTACAAACCTGCCAAATTTCTCATCATGATGTCCACCCTGATGATATTATTACTTGGAGTATGGTATACTTGGCTTTGCAACAATTTGAGGAAGCAGATCATGTCCTTGCAGATGCTCTGCCTGCATCACTGTCAGATGCTGTTGTTTTTATTAATGAAACATCACCTGAGGAAAATGATCTGGAGAAAAAGGATCCATTTGTTCCATATTCCTATTGATTCTGGACAAGAACCAGATTTATATCCTCCTTTAGCCCTAGTATGTGCTATGGTTGCAGCAGCCCCTAGCGCAGAAGAAATACTACAAACAGCATGCAAAAAAGCTGCAGCAAATACTTCACATATTCCACCACTGTCTTATACCTTGTCCTATTCTTCTAGTGACTATGATGAGAAAACAATACCACCTACAGGACCTGAGCCAGAAAGGTTTATACAGATATGCCGGAGAATAGCTGTGTGTAGTTTGAAAGCAAACCAGTGAGAGACTTCAAGTCAGAAATACAATTTAATAGGAAAATTGAAATAAGCGCAATAGTACAAAAACACTGTGTCGTGGTTTGACCAGGAAGTGAGTTTCTGGGAAAGTTATGGTCAAACCGAAGCGCAGGAGGTTCCAACTGTGTTTTCTGGGGAGGCCCATGGTACGAGAGGGAGACTCCTCTCTCTTGATGAACTGGGGGGAGCTTGTGTGAAGGATGGTATTGGACTGAGAATTGAGTGTTAGAGGGGATTGAGTGTTAGAGGGGTGGGGGGAGGAGGAGTGTTTTGGAGGTGTTCCATTGTGGCTTGTTGTGTGTGGTTTTTTTCTTTTTTTTCCCCTTTTGTGTCTATGTTGTAGATTAATAAAGTGTTGGCTTTTTTCCCTCCATTCCCAAGTTGGAGCCTGCTTTGTTCTGTTTCCGGGTGACATCTCACAGTAACCATTTTGGAAATAAACCTTTCATGGGGGCACTGGCACTGTGCCAGGGTCAATCCATGACACACTGACAGAGTCAGAATATAACCTGACATCCTTGTCGGTCAGGGTGTTGGTAGCAGTCTGATTAAATGGTGGCTGCATGCCTCTTGGAGCGATAAATATGGTTCTGTTGAAGCAGTGATCCTGTAGAAGGGTGTGGTTTTCCTGTGAAGGTCCAATGGTGTTGTAGATGGGTCTGGTCTTCCTCTAGGAATCCAGTGGAAAAAGGCTGCCTGTAGTGTTCCAAACCTCAGATTACATCCAGGTAGGAATGCTTGGCTCCTCCCCCTGGCCAGAGCATGTCACAATGGGATGATTTAATTTTATCAGTCATGCAGTGAGAGTCAATAGCCCATTAACAGAAAATATCCCCTTGGAGGGAGGATGGGTCATGGAAGAGATAAAGAAACTGCCCCACCTGGTTTTAACAGATGGTGATAAAACACATACTTTTGGTTACATCTTACACTGTAACGTAAGACATTATCCACCCTGTGGAATCCTCTGAATCCTTTGCACTTGGGGAAATCCTCAGGGCATTGCCTTGGAAGAATTTACTATAGAGTTTTCCCCACCTAGGTGGACAGAAAGGGCTCCCCCATGGAGCCTTGCAACCACTCCTATTCCCTTCCCCATATGTCCCAAATTCTAGTGGTTTCTCCTTTCCCTGTTTCTTCATTGGTTGTGGTATCCCTGGTGGTTGGCCCTGTTCTTCCCTGTAGGCCAATGGCCTTTGCTCTGCCCTTTGTACTGCCCCCGTGCCCTCTCATACTTAACCCTGTGCATACCACATGGTCTTGTCTTCTGTCTCTGATTTCCTTTAGGTGTGCTGAAATAAACGTCTCTGGAACTAACCATACAAAAGACCCTTCTGCCTCTCTTTGCTGAGCTAGCCGTGGTGAGTGTGGTGTGTGGACTTGACTGCTTTGCCTGAATGCCTACCCAAGCCGCTTTTCCACAGGAGATGCTTATTGGGGAATAAGTATAGGTAGCAGCATCTACCATCTAAACCCCACGCTGCTACACCACCCCTTATTCTATTACCATCTGTGTCATACCCAAATCAATACCATCTTTAAACTCTACTTTTACACATATAGACAATGAAAACTTACAGTTCTCAATATCATGTTTTCTTGTGCTACACAATGGGTTTCCCCATCTTTCTGCATTACTTGCCAAGTGTAAACAGGTCCTTGAGCAAAAACAATCCCACAGATGGGTTTGCCTTTGCCTGAGGTGGGACTAATCCAAATAGTCTTTCCTAAAATACCTTGCTTGTGTACCACAGGGACTTCATCTACTATGTGCAAGGGTTTGGACTGGGCAGGACCAGTTCCATTGATGGACCCTCAGGTATTGACCATCCAGGTGGCCTTTGCTAAGTTCATTTCCCAATTTCTAAAGGCCCCTCTGCCAAATGCCTTCAGGGTAGTCTTAAGTAGTCTGTTGCACCATTCAACCTTCCCGGCAGCTGGTGCATGATAGGGGATATGATATACCCATTTGATACCATGTTTTCTGGCCCAGGTGTTTATAAGGCCAATCTTGAAATGGGTCCCATTTTCTGACTCGATTCTTGGGCGTGCTGTGTCTCCACAAGACTTGCTTTTCCAGGCCCAAGATAGTGTTCCGGGCAGTAGCCTGAGGCACAGGGTAGGTCTCCTACCATCCAGTGGTTGCTTCCACCATGGTCAGCACATAGTACTTGCCTTGGCAGGTTTGGGGCAGCGTGATGTAGTCAATTTGCCAGGCTTCCCCATACCTATGCTTTGACCATCATCCACCATACCACAGAGGCTTCACCCACTTGGCCTTTTTGATTGTAGCGCAGGTCTCGCAGCTGTGGATGACCTGTGGGATACCGTCCATGGTCAAGTCCACCCCTCAGTCATCCACCCCATAGTCATCCACCCCTCAGCCCATTGGTACTTTGCATCTCATCCCTGATGACCAGAGTCATCATGAGCCCAGCAAGCTAGAAATAATTCTCCCTTGTGCTGCCAGTCCAGATCCACCTGTGATACTTTTGCCTTGGCAGCTCAGTCCACCTGCTTGTTTTTACGATGCTCTTCATTCATCTGACTCTTGGGTACATGTGCATCCATGTGTTGGACCTTCACAGTCAGCCTCTCTACCTGGATGGTGATGTCCTGCCAAATCTCAGTGGTCCAGATGGGTTTCCCTCTGTGCTGCCAGTTGGCCTTTCTCCAGCAATCCAGCCATCCACACAGAGCATTAGCTACCATCCACAAGTCAGTGTAGAGATAGAGCCTTGGCCACTTCTCTAGTTCAGCAATATCCAAAGCCGGCTGGATGGCTTTAAGCTCTGTGGCATGACTCGATCCACCTTGTCCCTCAATAGCTTGTGCAACTCGTTGTGTGGAGCTCCACACAGCAGCTTTCCATTTCTGGTTAGCGCCCACAATTTGGCAGGAACCATCAGTGAGCTCTGGCAGCTCATTATATGGTGGGGCTTCCTTGGCACAAGTCACTTGCTCCTCCTCTTCTTCAGAAGATGATCCAAAAGTTCGACCTTCAGGCCAGTTTGTTATAATTTCCAGAATCTCAGGGTGATTAGGATGTCATATCCAGGCTCTCTGTGTGATCAGCGCAATCCACTTGCTCCACATGGTGTTGGTGGCATGATGTATGGAAGGAACCTTTCCGTTGAACATCCAACCCAGCACTGGTAGTTGGGCTGCCAGAAGCAGCTGCGCTTTGGTGCCAATTAGTTCTGAGGCAGCTTGAACCCCTTAATAAGCTGCAAGAATCTCCTTCTCGGTTGGGGTATAGCTGGCCTCAGATCCTTTGTATTCCCAACTCCAGTACCCGATACAAAAAAGTTGGAGTCTAGTTTTGCTGCTGTGAGGCAGGGGCCTCAGAAACCATATATTAATATTACCTTTATTGGTTGATTGCAATCTGCCATTAGATGGCAAATTGACACGCAGGAAGCATCTGATGCTGTCTTAAAATCTCTTGCTTATGAAAATGCTAACAATAACTGTAAAAAAGCCCTGAACCTGATTCATAATCTTGCTGATGTTGACCTTTCTGATTATGTCAAGGCATGTGGTAATATTGGCTCAGAACAATTTAAAGCAGAACTAATTGCTACTACAATAGCCCAATAGCTGGAAGTGGCTAGAGCCTGACAGGATATGATCCGGCAGTCACACATCTCCCTATTCCTGCAGCAGAATTAGGGAATCTGTTCAGGGATTCACCATCATTTCAAATTGCTTTTGCAGACTACAATGGACAATTTTTTCACACAATACCTCAACATGCCCTGCTACAACCCAGGAACTCCCCTGTCAACAACGATGACTACAAACAAAAACTCCAACACCTGATGCAAAGACTTTCCACTGATGGATCAGGAAAGACATACAATGCTGTCATCCTGTGGAAAAATTATATGGGACAGTGGGAACATTCGATAACCTTTCAACCTGGATCTACCCAGCTAGTCGAACTGGCAGCTGTGGTAGAAGCATTTCACCTTTTTTTCACAGGAACTTATTAACATTGTTTGTGATTCTCTTTAATTACAGGAATCGTTGAGAGAACTGAGCACTCATTCCTGAAGAAAGTCTCTAACAAGGATCTTTTTTGTGTTATTAACCACTCTGTACAACTTTTTACTTCACAGGTGTCATGAATATTACATTCTGCATCTTAGGTCACACACCACTCTGCCTGGACCAATAGTGGAAGGTAATGTGAGGGCAGATGCCCTCGCCATGACAATCACTATACCACAAAAGTTAGGGCAGACAAAACTTTCTCATTATTTCTACCATCAAAATGCCCAAGCACTGGCAAAACAATTTGATCTAACTTTGCCACAAGCACAGGATGTAGTGAGTACTTGCTCACAATGTCAGCACTCTTTCTTTGCCACAAACATTAGGTACATGGAAATCTAGTGAGTTAGGTTTCAACTACGAGGGTTGAAACCTAATGGCATTTGGCAAACATGTAACACACATATTGAGTTTTGTGACTTTTAAATATGTTCATGTTTCTATTGACACCTTTTCACAATTCATAGTAGCAACAGCACACAAGGGTGAGAAATCAAGAGATGCCATGCGACATTGGCTCCATGCCTTCAGCACAATGGGTATCCCTCAACAGATAAAAACAGATAATGGACCCACATATACATCTCATAAAACACAAGAATTCTTCCACACTTGGGGTATCAAACAAGTCACAGGTATTGCCCATTCCCCAAAAGGGCAAGCCACAGTTGAAAGGGCACATTATACATTGAAAAACATGCTATAAAAACAAAAGAGGTGGAACCCAATAGGAATGCTTCCTCAAGAGCAGCTTGACAAAGCAACCTATGTTTTAAATTTTTTAAATCTCTCCAGTAGAGACAACTTAACTGCACATAAAAGGCTTCTGGGCCAGACTGCTGATGGAGAACGAGTTTACCCAGAAGTTACATACAAGGATGTACATAGCTGTCAATGGAAAGGTCCACTTCCACTGTTAGCTTGGGGAAGAGGTTATAGGTATGTTTCTTTACCTACAGGACCATATTGGCTCTCGGCGAGATGCATCAAACCCAGACAAGGATGACAACAATGAACCGTGTCGTCTTTCCTCTCCTGTACTGCCATCAAATGGCGGAAGGGAGAACCTACTGGGCACACATCATTCAACCTCCACTGTTCCGGTCTCTGACCTGGTGAGATCCAGAGCCTCCCCTCAGCAACAATGGAATGGAATGGAATGGGTAGGAGGAACTTGGCTTCCTCCCCTGGATCACTATATTGTAGATACATATAGTATTAATACTACTTTTGTTACTGATTGACTGCTTATATGCTTAACATGCAATCAAACAGTTACCTCTTTGCGTTGTGCTAACTTTTTAATGCAATTACATTTAATATATGTACACTCAGACAATGCAAGAAAATTGACTGCTATTACATTGCCGTCCATTCTGTCTACTTACAACAAATCTGTGGATGCCACTCCACCTCATTTCCCGAAATGTCACTTTACACCCATCTCCAATATATGGCATTTGGAACGGACATCATGTGTAGGACAACGACCACAACAACAATTCTTACAGTATGGGAGGGTAATTGATTGGGAACCACAGGGTATCTTTAAAGAAAGTGGGACCAGTGAAACCATTCTTCCATCCCAAAAGGCAAACCACAGTATTGTTTGGCATGATGGTGGGATGGCCAGATCATTAATTCAATATTATTTAGGTAATAATCAATCCCGTGTGCACAAACAGTTGTAGAAAATGTTGTTACCTGCTTTTGGCAATAGGATATACCAAGTAAAATTGGATGAGAATGCTACAATTGTTAATGTAACACTGCAAGAAGAACAATTACTAATGACTTGTACTTCACACCCATATGTTTTTGCTTTAGCTAATGATTTTTATATAGATTATAGAAATTGCTTTAATTTTTTATCCACTGATTCTTTTGTTTTCAAATAATGTATAACCTATGAAGATATGCGTAGCTATTCTGTCCTTCCATTTAAAAGAAGATCTGAAATTTGGGTACCTGTAAATCTGACTCAGACTTGGAAAGGACAGGATGGTCTCTTGCTGCAATTGGTTCGACTAGTCCAAGAGGAAATACAAATGAGTAAGTTTGGGTTAATATTTGTAATTGTTTCTGCCATAATTATATTAACCACAGCCTCTGTGGCTGTCGCTGCCTTAACTTATTCCATTCAAACTGCCCATACTGTGGGACAGGCTTTAACTAATACCACAAAAGAATTGCAAACACAAGAAAACATTGATAAAGAAATAATGGCTAGATTAGATGCCTTGGAAAGTGCTCTTATATGGGCAGGCGAGAGAGTTGAGGCCCAAAAAGCTCATCTATCCCAGCACTGTGATTGGAAACATATCCATGACTCTTTATGTGTCACTCCTCTTCCATGGAATGACACGGAACAGAATTGGCAGACAGTTAAAAACCACCTTCAAGGGGCCTTTGATAAATCCTTACAACAGAATATACAATCACTTCACATTGTGAGAAATGACTGCTCACTTCAAAAAATTTTAAAAGGTTTATGAAACATATCCCCCCCCCCATGGCTGCCTGCCACATGGCTGGCTCATCTTCAAGATGGATGCTTCACCTTTTATACCCCGGGTTGCATCAGCCAACCCTGGCCCCTCCCAAATTCTGTCAGTCATCTCTTCTGTGCCATTTATTGGTGGAGACTGCTTTCTTGCAATTTGATTGGAGGGTCGGGTGTTGTCATGATGCACCTCCCTAGCAACAAGCTTTTCCACTCCTAATTGCCCCAGTAAAGGGGTATATGTACATGCCTTCTACCTGTCCTAGACAACCTAGGCTGTCTAGTGGAAACAATACAGAGGGGGGGGAAAGGGGACTATGGGGAGAAGAGAGGACATCTAAACAACAAACCACAATAACATAACTATACATCAATAGTCTCTCTTAATATACACACAATAGTCATCCCTTAATTGCGAGAGCCAATCATCTCATTACCTATGTATAACAACACTCAATTAAAAGATAAACTCAGAATTTAACAAACTCTGCAAGAACAAATGGTGTTGACAGATCTGAAAAATGATCTTTCTAGGCTAAATCAAAAAAATTGGTTTTTTGTGATACATTTACAAGTTTGGGTTTTCATTGGACTGAGTTGTCTGGCAATGATATCCTTTTTTATCTTCTGTCTTGTCCTTGTTAATATAATCATAGCTGTTAAGCATGCAAAAACAAGTCATGGTTATCTTAGCCTTATCTATAACCCCAGTAAAAAGAAAAAAAGGGGGAGATGTAAGGAAACAGCAATGCCTGACACTGCAGAAAATTCCTGGGAAGTATGAAAGAAAGATTACAAACTATCTGAGAACAGGAAAGGCATCCTGTTTCTTCTAAAGCCTGCAAACTTTGAGGAAACTAACAAACTGTTGGGCCGACAGATTTATTACAGGCCTGCAACCGGGTTGCACGTGTGAAGGAGTGAACAAAGATTCTCACACTAAGTGTATAAGTACTATCTTAACTCTGCAATAAAAGGATTAATTTTGCTCTCAGCTTGTAAGTCTCGCATTCATATGCCAACAGCTTCGGAGTGGTACATGAGATGCATCAGAAACTTGGCAACTGTAGCTGGAACCACAGAGTGTCAGGGCAGGACTGGAACAGTGGGCCACCCTGGTAGTGCAGGGGGTGCAGAGCTTCAATGTCGTGTGTTGTATCATGCTTTTTGTTTTA
>NW_024530390.1:0-715 GCF_017590135.1 Pyrgilauda ruficollis
GCTAAACACCCCCAGCTCCCTCAGCCAGGGGGTGAGGTAAGTAAGTCCTCACAGGACTTACTTTCTAAACCCTTGACCTCTCTGGCACAGGAGCCACCTCGGCTGGCACCTGCTGTGTCCCCGCTCCAGCACAGCAAACCACTAAACACAGAGCTGTAGGAAGCCAGGTTTCACCCACTCTGGAAGTGGATTAGGGAGAAGCACATCACGACCCCTCTGCAGGCCCATGGTAGGTATGTACTTGTGCAGCAGCACAGGCCAGCAGCAGGAGCTACTGAGAGGAGGCACCACCTGGGTTTCCACTGACAGAGGCCAGCTCTGCTCTGTGAGCAGGGCACTTGTGTTCCCATTGCTGCTGGCCAAACACTAGGGTGAGAGGAATGACAGAGGGCTTTTGAGAACAAAACTGCCCAGCTGTATGAACATTGTTTTAGGGAGAGGAAATGGCATGGGGATGGGGGTGGACATGTAGTGCTTACAGAGACTCAGCACAGCAAAAGCTGAGCAGTGCATAGCACCTATTGAACAGCCACTTCAGCCTGCTGCTCTTAAGGCCAATCAGACACAGAGCCAGACCAGAGAACATGAGGGCAGGGGTGAGCACTCTTGTCAAGAGACAGCCCTGCACAGAGGAAAATTTGGCAAACATTTTGGAGATGGTTCAGTGACTGCAACACACAGTACAACACTTCATTGAGCCGTCTGCAAAAAAAAA
>NW_024530391.1:0-715 GCF_017590135.1 Pyrgilauda ruficollis
GGGATTTTTTCCCCCATTCCCCGTGTTTTCCCTGCATTTCCCGTTCCCCACGTTTCTGTGTCGCTGGCAGTGAGAACGAGGCGCTGTGGCGGGAGGTGGCCAGCCTGCGCCAGAAGCACGCCCAGCAGCAGAAGGTCGTCAACAAGGTGAGCCCCCCGTTCCCGGGGCAATTCCCACTTTTCCGGGGGCAATTCCCAAATTTCCAGACCCAATTCCCACTTTTCCAGACCAAATTCCCAGATTTCCAGACCCAATTCCCACTTTTGCAGGGTAATTCCCACTTTTCTGGGGGCAATTCCCAAATTTCTGGGTGTAATGCATGATTTTCCAGACCCAGTTCCCAAATTTCCAGACCCAATTCCCAAATTTCCAGGGCAATTCCCAATTTTCCAGACCCAATTACCAATTTTCCAGGGGAATTCCCCAGTTTTCCAGAGAGAATTCCCAATTTTCCAGGGGAATTCCCCAGTTTTCCAGTGGTAATTCCCAATTTTTCAGAGACAATTCCTGGTTTTCCAGATCAAATTCCCAAATTTCCAGGGGTAATTCCCAATTTTCCAGAGCCAATTCCCAATTTTCCAGACCAAATTTTCCGGTTGTAATTCATCATTTTCCCAACCCAATTCCCACTTTCCCAGACCCAATTCCCAATTTTCCAGAGCAAATTCCCAGATATCCAGGGGAATTCCCCAATTTTCCAGACCCAATTCCCAAT
>NW_024530392.1:0-715 GCF_017590135.1 Pyrgilauda ruficollis
CTTTATTTACCGCCATCACCAGCACGCGCGAGCTGTCACCCAGCGCGAGACGCCCCGGCCGGCCACGCCCCCTCCCCGCCCATTGGCCGCCGCGCCCCGCCCCGCCCTTCAATTGGCTGGAGCGCGCGTCACTCAACACCAACACCCGCCTCCCTCTCCTCCGCTTACTCCGGTTGCGTAGCGCGGCACACGGGTTAAGACCGCTGGTGTTTAAGCTGCTTGCGTAGCATACGCACCCCGCTGGCGTAGCGTACGCCGCGGCGGGCAGAGCGGTACCCGGGCGTACGCAGTCTGCGCAGCCGGCAGGAGGCGCTGTTCAATGGGCGCCGAGGGGGGCGGGCCGGCGCGGGTTCGAGTCCCGCCCCCGCCCGTGACGTACCGGGCTTTGTGAATCGCGGGGCCGAAGTTCGGTTGAGGCACGGGAGGGTAAATAAGGGTGTCTCGGAGACAAAGAGGCTCTTAAAGGGGCGGCGCGGGGGGCCCCGAGGGGGTGGCGTGGGGTGGGAGGCACCCCACGGGGGCCCTGAGGTGATGGGGGTGCTGAGGTGATGGGGGGGGCGCGCCCCTCGGGGGTCCCTGAGGTGATGGGGGGCACAAGGGGGAGGTTGTGAGGGCTTTGAGGTGATGGATGCCTTGAGATGGAGATCCTGAGGCGATGAGGGGGCACCCCGGGGAGGGCAGGGGAGTTCTGAGGTGATGAAGACCCTGAGGGGAT
>NW_024530393.1:0-715 GCF_017590135.1 Pyrgilauda ruficollis
CCCATTGGTAATAAGAAAGAAACAAAATTCCTAATAGGTAACCGAGGAGCCACGTCATTTTGTGAGCCAGCTAACATCCGTATCTTTTAAGTTTCCCTCTTCTATAACGTTGCCATAGTGATAGCCTTGATGTGTTCCTTGAGAAAGACACGGGGCTTTCCTTATTTCCAGGAAGCCTTTGCTGGCTCACAAGGACAGCATGAAATGTCTTTCCTACAAGAAACAATTAAGACATCAGTGTGTTATCAACATTATTCTCGTTCTAAGTACTAACCACAGCACAATATAGGTACTAAGAAAATTACTCAGAAAATCAACTCTATTCCAGGTAAAAGCCTGTCTAGGTGAAAGTTCACAGCTTGGGGCCCAAGGCTTTAGCAAATCCAGCTCCTCATGCCAAGCAAGTAAAGTTAAGCAAACAGCATACTAAATCACGTAGTATTATAACTTAATGTGACTTATTTAAAATTTACATATTAAGCCAAACAACCAATATCTCTGTGTAGGAAAGACATTCTTTTGCTGTTCTTGTGAGCCAGCGAAGGCTTCCTAAAGATAAGGAAAGCCTCGTATCTCTCTCAAGGAAAGTACCAAGGATATCACCATGGCAACGTGAAGAGATAGAGAGAGAGAAAGTTAAAAGATATGGACTTTAGTTGGCTCACAGAGTGATGTGGCTCCTTTCCAACTATTGAGAGTTTTGTTTCTTTTTCAT
>NW_024530394.1:0-715 GCF_017590135.1 Pyrgilauda ruficollis
ATCCCCCCCCGTGATAATTTTGGGGCCACCCCGGCAGTTTTGGGGTCCCCTCATTTTTCGGGGTCCCCCCCGCTGTTTTTGGGCTCAATTTTTGGGTCCCCTCCGCAGTTTTTAGGGCCGGTTTTTGGGATCCCCCTGCGGTTTTTGGAGCCTTTTTTTGGGGACGGTTTTTGGGGTGCCCCCTGCAGGTTTTGGGCCCGGATTTTGGGCTCGGTTTTTGGGATCCCCCCCAGCGGTTTTTGGGGTGCTCCCGGGATTTTTGGCCTCAGTTTTCGGGGTGCTCCCTGTAGTTTTTGGGCTCGGTTTTTGGGGTGCCCCTCGAGGTTTTTTGACTTAGTTTTGGGGTGCCCCCGCACGGTTCTTGGGCCCAGTTTTTTGGGTTGTCCCCGCAGTTTTTAGGATCGATTTTTGGGGTCCCCCAGAGGTTTTTGGAGCCGGTTTTTTGGGTCGGGTTATGGGGTCCCCCCCGCAGTTTTTAGGCTCCGTTTTTGGGGTTCCTCTGCAGCTTTTGGGGCCGTTTTTTTGACTTGTTTTTTGGGCTGTCCCCACGGTTTTTGGGCTCGTTTTTTGGGGTCCCCCCGCGGTTTTGGGCTCGGTTTTTGAACTCAGTTTTTGGGC
Organism: Pyrgilauda ruficollis; assembly: GCF_017590135.1. NCBI lineage: Eukaryota > Metazoa > Chordata > Aves > Passeriformes > Passeridae > Pyrgilauda > Pyrgilauda ruficollis. Next base: position 619 of record NW_024530394.1, read on the forward strand.
TCGTTTTTTGGGGTCCCCCAGCGGTTTTTTTGGGATGGGTTTTTGGGCTCAGCTTTTGGGTTTTCCTCGCGGTTTTGGGGGGCCAGTTTTTGATCTC
>NW_024530395.1:0-715 GCF_017590135.1 Pyrgilauda ruficollis
GGGTCCTGGGTGGGAAATCCCAAATTTGGGGTGGAAAATTCCAGATTTTGGGTCCAAGGGGGAATTTTGGGGAAAAATTCCCAAATTTTGAGGGGTCTTGGGTGGGAAATCCCAAATTTTGGGTGGAAAATCCCAAATTTTGGGTGGAAAATCCCAAATTTTGGGTGGAAAATCCCAAATTTCGGGGGGTTCTGGGTAGAGATTCCCAAATTTTGGGTTCCCTGAGGGATTTTTGGGGGGCCCTGGGTGGGAATTCCCAAATTTTGGGGTCCGGGGGGGGGAAATTCTCCAATTTTGGGTGGAAAATTCCCAAATTTTGGGTGGAAATTCCCCAATTTTGGGTGGAAATTCCCCAATTTTGGGGCTCCCGGGTGGGAAAAAATCTCCAATTTTGGCTCCTCTGGCCCCGCCCCCTTTTCAGGCAGCGCCTCGGAAGCCACGCCCACTTCCACATCGGCAGCCAATGGGGTGGAAGGGGCGGGGCCTCTGCCGTCGCTGTGGGGCGCGCAGGGAAGCCCCGCCCAGCAGCCGAGCAGGGACCAATCAGAGGCGGTGGAGGGGAGGCCCCGCCCCGTGGCGCCTCAGAGGCTCCGCCCACGAGAGGGGCGGGGCCAGGGAAGCATTAATGGCGCGCCGCCAGGGGGCGCCAACGGCGGGCCGGCGTGAGGGGAAATAAAAAAAAAATCGGAGAAAAATGAACTGGGATGGACTGGGA
>NW_024530396.1:0-715 GCF_017590135.1 Pyrgilauda ruficollis
AATTCCCCAAAAATTTGGCAAAAAAATTTGGCCAAAAATTCCCTCCAAAAATCCCCAAAATTCTCAAAAAATTAAATTAAAAAAATCCCTAAACATTCTAAAAAAAATCACCAGAAATTCCCCAAAATTAAAAAAAATTCCCCAAAATCCCCCAAAAATCAACAAAAATTGCCCCAAATTTGTCCAAAATTCCCAAAAAATCCCCCAAAATCCCCCAAAATTCCCCAAAATTCCCAATTTTTCCGGGCAGGGCGAGGAAGGAGCTCCGGGATTCAAGGGGGACCTGGGACTTAAAGGCGATCGGGTGAGTGGCAATCCCAAAATTCCCCAAAATTCCCCAAAATTCCCCAAATTTCCTTTTCTCTCCCCCTAAAAAAATCCTCTTTTTTCCCTTTTTCTGCCCCAAATCCCCACTGCCCCCCAAAAAATTCCCAATTTTCCTCCTTTTCCCTCCCCAAAATTCCCATTTTCCACCCCCAAAATCCCCATTTTTACCCCCAAAATTCCCATTTTCCACCCCAAAAATTCCCATTTTTACACCCATTTTCCACCCCCAAAAATTCCCATTTTCCACCCCCAAAAATTCCCATTTTTACACCCAAAATTCCCATTTTCCCCCAAAATTCCCATTTTTTTCCCATCTCACCCAATTTCCCACCCCAAAATTCCCATTTCCCCCCTTTTCCCTCCCCAAAAATCCCATTTTTCCCCATTT
>NW_024530397.1:0-715 GCF_017590135.1 Pyrgilauda ruficollis
CAGAAGGCTTCAAACAAAAGCTCCTGGGGAGGTGTGGAGTTCCCCCATTTCTCTGCTGGGCGTTTGAGCAGCACAACTGTTTAATTGCTGATCATTGTAGTAAGACCACTCCAGTTTCCTTAATTCATCCTCTCTGTTTTGCCCATTTTTCAAGGTTCCAGGAGCTTGCTCTGCTGCCTGCAGTGTGGTCCCCACGTTCTGTGCAGGATTTGCAGTGCAGAACAGAGACAGCTGTGGATAAACACAGCACCACATCAGTGCTCTGGATTGCAAGCTCTTGTTTACTCTGCCCTGTTTGCTCTCCTGGAGTCACCAAGGTGCCTTTTGTGCTCCTTTTGAGTCCAGTGCCACCAGAAAAATCAGTTTCCTTCTTTCCAGCTGGGATAAAACCTCAAATGAAGCCTCAAGTGTTGAACTGAGCACTGAGGCAGGGTTCCCTCTGTAACCTCCCAGAGATCAGTGAGTGCATTTCTGGAGTTCCCAATAATTCCACTGTCCTTGGTTTTTAAGCAGTTGAAGTAAAATCAAAAATAGTGACTGGTAGATGTAGTTCTCACTTGGTTTTCAGTTTGTGCTTGGGGATAGTTGTGTGTCCATGTTGTTTCAACAGCCTTAAATTGGGAAAGAATTTATGAGCTCAACTTAGAATTTGGAAAAACCCAGTTACTTTTTCTGCCTTAGAACTTATGAACAAATCAGTCAACACTTTTTTTTT
>NW_024530398.1:0-715 GCF_017590135.1 Pyrgilauda ruficollis
TGAACATCATGAGAGCCTCATTAGACCACCTTTCAAGCTTATCAAAGTCCCTCCGAATGGCATCCCATCCTTTGGCCATGTAAACCACATTACCCAGTTTGGTGTCATCTGCAAATTTGCAGAGTGTGCGCTTACACTATGTCATTGATGAATGAGTGAAAAGTCATAGCAGTCAAGCGAAACCAACAGTGACTGGAAAATAGGACACACTGCACCCATTTTCTCAAAAGATAGGAAGGAGGACCCTGTGAACTATCTGCCTTGTGCATGGAAACATCATGGAACAGTTTATCCTACAAGACGTGCTAAGGTACATGGAGGATAGGCAGGCAATTCAACCCAACACGGCTCCACAAGGCAAATCTTGCCTGACATATGTATAAAAGCCATTCATATTATTCCTTGAGTCCCTTGCCAAGGCCAGTTCCAGTCCCACCTTGACCTTCCTGATCCCATTCCTACACAACTACTGTGTCCCTATACTCTTCCTACGACACTTGTCCCCATTTCCTCTGCCTGTGCATTTCTTTGTCTCCCTTTAGTTTGGCCAGAAGGGTGCTCAAACTGACTCTTCATGCCAGTCTTATCTTCCTTTCCTGATTGCTTACTAGCAATCAGGAGATCAGGAGATCACAAGCTCTTAGCCTGTCTGGAAGATATCCTTAAAGATCTCCCACTCTATTCTGTGCCCTTGTCCCTGAGGGCAGTTTCCCAG
>NW_024530399.1:0-715 GCF_017590135.1 Pyrgilauda ruficollis
TGTTATTTGGTGGTAAATTTGCTGTGCATATGTCTAAAAATAGATTAAATTATGTATAGTTAAAGGGAAAAAAATTAAATATCTTTCTGTTTTCTTTTCTCCTTATGGAGGAAGGTGACACTAATAATGGTGGGTCTTGATAATGCTGGGAAAACTGCTACAGTCCGAGGAATTCAAGGAGGTAAGTGATTAATTTATCATCCAAATGGAACACTGAGACTATTATTCCTAATTTTCAATCATTTGAATCTGAAAATATTGCTTCATCTCTTAACGTATCTCTCCCTCCCAAATTGTTGAAAGAAAACATTGGTGGTGGTATCATCCAAATACCACATAAATCACATCTTAATAAAAACTCTACAATGCACAATACAGTCAGTGGACTTGATTTTTTTCCTTGTGTGCATGTGCTGAAGTTGCTTTTAGGTGACCACTCCAGTAATGTGCATGCAGCAGTAAACTTTATATAAAAATCAATGTTGTTGTAAGTATATATAAGGTCTAAAAAAAGGAAATTGGTAAGTATAACATTAAGGATGGTTCTAGTGTTACATATTTTTTATCATGATTTATAATCAGAAAATGATGATAAATAAAATAGCCACTAAGAGGCCATTCAGTTTTGAAGGGTACTTTGCCCTGGCACATGCAAGCAGGATATAATTTGAGATAAAACTTGTGCTTATGAAAACAAAAATTCTGTATTTTTTTT
>NW_024530400.1:0-4806 GCF_017590135.1 Pyrgilauda ruficollis
TTTGGGGTTTTTTCTGGGATTTGGGGTGGTTTTGTGGGATTTGACTTTTTTTAAAGTGAGATTTGGGGTGTTTTTTGTAAGATTTCGGAGTTTTTGGGTTTTGTAAGACGGTTTTGTAGGATTTCGGGGGGTCCTGACCCCGTTTTTGGCCCCCCCAGACCACCCTGGGCCCCCTGTTCCGCAATTCCCGCATGGTTCAGTTCCATTTCACCAACAAGGACCTGGAGTCGCTCAAGGGGCTCTACAGGATCATGGGCAACGGCTTCGTAAGCACCCCCAAATCTGGGGACCCCAAAACCGCCCGGGGGACCCCAAAATCAGCTGGAGAGACCCCAGAACATCCTCAGGGACCCCAAAATCATCCCTAGGGACACCAAAACCACCTGGAGAGATCACAAAATCACCCTCAGGATCCCCAAAATCATCCTCAGGGACCCCAAAATCACCCTGGGGATCCTAAAATCATCCCTAGGGACCCCAAAACCACCTGGAGAGATCACAAAATCACCCTCAGGATCCCCAAAATCATCCTCAGGGACCCCAAAATCACCCTGGGGATCCTAAAATCATCCCTAGGGACCCCAAAACCACCTGGAGAGATCACAAAATCACCCTCAGGATCCCCAAAATCATCCTCAGGGACCCCAAAATCACCCTGGGGATCCTAAAATCATCCCTGGGGATCCTAAAATCATCCCTAGGAACACCAAAATCATCCCTGGGGACCCCAAAATCATCCCTAGGGACACCAAAATCATCCCTAGGGACACCAAAACCACCTGGAGAGATCACAAAATCACCCTCAGGATCCCCAAAATCATCCTCAGGGACCCCAAAATCATCCCCAGGGACCCCAGAATCATCCCTGGGGATCCCAAAATCATCCCTGGGGACCCCAAAATCATCCCTAGGGACCCCAAAATCATCCCTGGGGACCCCAAAATCATCCCTAGGGACCCCAAAATCCCTGGGGGACCCCAAAATCAGCTGGAGAGACCCCAAAACCACCTGGAGAGATCACAAAATCACCCTCAGGATCCCCAAAATCACCCTGGGGGACCCCAAAACATCCTCAGGATCCCCAAAATCACCCTGGGGGACCCCAAAACATCCTCAGGATCCCCAAAATCACCCTGGGGGACCCCAAAACATCCTCAGGATCCCCAAAATCACCCGGAGAGACCCCAAAACATCCTCAGGGACATCAAAATCACCCTCAGGGATTTTGTCATATTTGCGGTTATTTGGGGGGGATTTGGGGGTTTTTTTGTGGGTTTTGGGGGCTTTTTTTTGTGACATTTGGGGTGGTTTTGGTGCCATTCTTGGGCCATTTTTGTACCCATTCTGGTGCCATTTTGGTGCCAATTTTTGCCCAATTTGGCACCATTCTGGTGCCATTTTTGGGCCATTCTGGCACCATTTTGATGCTTTTTTGGCACCATTTTCATTCCATTTTTTCACCATTTTATGCCATTTTGGTGCCATTTTATGACAGTTTGGGTCATTTTGGTGCCATTTTTGCACCATTTTGGTGCCATTTTTTGGCCATTTTGGCGCCATTTTTTGGCCATTTTGGCGCCATTTTTTGGCCATTTTGGTGCCATTTTTTGGCCATTTTGGTGCCATTTTTTGGCCATTTTGACGCCATTTTGGCGCCATTTTTTGGCCATTTTGGTGCCATTTTTTGACATTTCGGTGCCGTTCCCTGATCCAGGCAGGCTGCGTGCACTTCCCACACACGGCCCCGTGCGAGGTGCGGGTTTTGATGCTGCTCTACTCGTCCAAAAAGAAAATTTTCATGGGCTTGATCCCGAACGACCAGAGCGGCTTCGTCAACGGCATCCGCCAGGTCATCACCAACCACAAGCAAGTGCAGCAGCACAAGATGGACCAGCAGCGTGGGGTGAGGTCCAAAAACACCCCAAAATACCCCAAAAACACCCCAAAACACCCCAAAAACACCTCCAAAACACTCCCAAATCCTCCAGAGCTCATCCGTTCCTTCCAGATCCATTTTTGGTGGAATCTTCCCCTTTTAACGCCCCCAAACCCCATTTTTCCTCCTTTAACTCCTCCCAAAATCTCATTTTCTCTCATTTTCCTCCATTTTTCCCATTTTTAACCCCATTTTCCCCTCAGATCAAGGAAGAGGACCTGGGCTTCAGCCTAGGCCACCTGGGACCCCTAAACCCCATTTTCCCCCTTTAATCCTATTTTAATCCCCCCAAATCCCATTCTTTTACCAGTTTTTATCCTTTTTTCCCATTTTTTCTCATTTTTAATCCCATTTTCCCCTCAGATCAAGGACGAGGCCTACCAGGAGGACCTGGGCTTTGGCCTAGGCCACCTTGGACTCCTAAACCCCATGTTTCCCACCTTTAACCCTAATTTTTCTCATTAAACCCCATTTTAACACTGCTAAATCCCATTTTTTACCTATTTTTACCCATCTTAATCTATTTTACCCATTTTTGACCCCATTTTCTCCTCAGATCAAGGACGAGGCCTACCAGGAGGACCTGGGCCTCCTGGCACCCCTAAACCCCATTTTTCCCACTTTAACCCCATTAAATCCCATTTTAATGGGATTTTTAACCCCACCAAATCCCATTTTTTACTCCTTTTTTCCCCCCTTTTAACCCTTTATGGCTCGATTCCCCCAAGTGCCTCCCAAACCCCATTTTGGGAGTGTCTTTGATGCTCCATTTTGTGGGGTTTTTCTCCCCCCCTCAACACCCCCATCCCTTTCTTGGGGGTCATTTCTGCCCCCCACTCTTTTTGGGGTCTCTCTGCTGTCCCCAAACACCCCAAATTTTCCTGTCCCCACAGCTGGGGGGCTCAGCCCCTGTTCCTGGGGCTCCCCCATTCCTGCCCAAGCAGCCGGGGACCCTCCCCGTGACCTCGGGGGTGCAGCCACAGGTAAGGGGGGATTTGGGCTGGTTTTTGTGGGATTTGAGGTGTTTTTTGTGGGATTTGGGCTGGTTTTTGTGGGATTTGAGGTGTTTTTTGTGGGATTTGGGCTGGTTTTTGTGGGATTTGAGGTGGTTTTTGTGGTGAAAAACCTTGGTTGGGTTTTTTTTGTGGGGAAAAAACCTTGGTTGGGTTTTTCGTGTCTTTTTGTTCCTACCTGTTTCTTGTCTTCTTTCTCCTCTTATGTTTCCAGCCTTGTTTCCTGTCCTTTTTTCCTCACATTTTCCGTTCTTTTTCTCCCCTCACATTTCCCGCCCTTTTCCCCCCTCACGTTTCTTGCCCTTTTTTCCCCTGACATTTTCCCCTCATGTTTTCTTCACGTTTCCCTTCTCTTTCCCCTCACATTTCCTGCCATTTCTCCCCTCACGTTTCCTTTTTCCCTCACGTTTCCCACCATTTTTTCCTTCACATTTCCCACCCTTTCCTCCCCTCACGTCTCCCACCCTTTTCTCCCCTCACATTTTCCCCTCATGTTTCCCTCCTCTTTCCCCTCACATTTCCTGCCATTTTCTCCCCTCATGTTTCTCCCCCTTTTCTCCCCTTATGTTTCCTTTTTCCCTCACGTTTCCCACCCTTTTCTCCCTCACATTTTCCGCCCTTTTCCCCCTTCATGTTTCCCTTTTCTCCCCTCACATTCCCCACTCTTATTCCCCTCACTTTTTGTCCCTACCTGTCTCCTGCCTTCCTTCTCCTGCCCTTTTTTCAGCTTTTTTTCCCCTTTTTTTCAGCTTTTTCTCCTCACATTAACCACCCTTTTTCTCCCCTCACGTTTCCCGCTCTTTTCCCCCTCACGTTTTCCCGCCCTTTTCTCCCCTCACGTTTCCCGCCCTTTTCTCCCCTCACATTTTCCTTTTTCCCCTCACATTTCCCGCCTCTTTCCCCTCACATTTTCCACCCTTTTTCCCCTCACATTTTCCTTCTTCCCCTCACGTTTTCCGCCCTTTTTCCCCTCACCCTTTTCTCCCTTCACGTTTCTTTTCTCCCTCGTGTTTCCCACCCTTTTCCCCTTTACATTTCCCATCCTTTTCCCCCCTCACCTTTCATGGCCTTTTCTCCCCTCATGTTTCCCTCTCTTTCCCCCTCACATTTCCCTCTCTTTTTCCCCTCACATTTCCCACCCTTTTCCCCTCACATTTTACCACCATTTCCCCCCATGTTTCTCCTGTTTTTCCCCCCAAATTCCTGCCATTTTCCCGTCACATTTCCTCCCTTTTTCCCCTCATGTTTCCCTTTTCCCTCACATTTCACATCCTTTCTCCCTTCACATTTCCCATCCTTTTCCCCCTCACATTTCCCACCCTTTTCCCCCTCACATTTCCACTGGAGATGGTTTTTATTGAATTTTGGGGTGGTTTTTGTGGAATTTGAGATGGATTTAGGCTTTGTGCCCCTCACCCAGGTGAGCCCAGGCCTGGCGCAGGTCGGGATCATGGAGGAGCAGCAGCGGCAGCAGAGCCTGGTCTGGGGGATTTGGGGGATTTTGGGGGGTTTTGGGGCATTTTAGGGGGTCCTAGAGGGGCTTAGGGGCCCCTGGATGGGTCGGGGGGTTGGCTTGGAGGAATTTTGGGGTGATTCCAGGGGGTCCTGTATCAGTTTTGGTGGGACCCTGGTTAGGTTTGCGTCTAAAAAATTTGAGGGGTGGGTGTGAGAATTTTTTGGGGGTTTCCTGAAGGAATTTGTTTTTTTTGGGGGGGGGACTCTATAAAAATTTGAACTAAAGATTTTGAGGGGGGGGTCTGGGACAGGGTTGGTGATTTTTGGGGTGCACCCCTGACCCCCCCTGTCCCCCCCCACAGCCCCAAGGTGGGGTCCCCCCCCGGCGCAGCCCCTGCACCA
>NW_024530400.1:4822-14452 GCF_017590135.1 Pyrgilauda ruficollis
CCCAGGCTCAGCCCCTGCTGCCCCCTCCCCACCAGGCCCTGGGGGCGGGGGGGGGGCAGCTGCCCCTCCTGCACCCCCCCCCGGGGCAGCCCTGGCCGGGGCAGCTGGGGGGGCCACGAGCTCCAATCCCAGGTGAGTGAAAAACCCCAAAAAATCCCCCAAAAATCCCCCCTGGGAACCCCAAAAAACCACCCCAAAAATCCCCTAAAAAACACCCCAAAAATCCACTAGGAACCCAAAAAAAACACTCCGGGAAAGCCTAAATTCTACTGGGAACTCCCCCAAAAAACACCCCAAAAATCCCCTGGGAACCCAAAAAAACCACCCTGGGAAGCCCCCAAAAAACACCCCAAAAATCCACTGGGAAAGCCTAAATTCTATTGGGAACCCCCCCAAAAAACACCCCAAAAATCCACTGGGAACCCAAAAAAACCACCCTGGGAAGCCCCCAAAAAACACCCCAAAAATCCACTGGGAAAGCCTAAATTCTACTGGGAACTCCCCCAAAAAACACCCCAAAAATCCACTGGGAACCCAAAAAACCCATCCTGGGAACCCCCCAAAAAACACCCCAAAAATCCCCTGGGAACCCAAAAAAAAACCACCCTGGGAAGCCCCCCAAAAAACACCCCAAAAATCACCTGGGAACCCAAAAAAATCACCCTGGGAACCCCCAAAAAACACCCCAAAAATCCACTGGGAACCCCAAAACTCAAGGCTGGAACCCCAAAAAACTACCCCAGAAACCCCCAAAATCCCTGGGAACCCCAAAACCCAAACCGGGAACCCCAAAACCACCTCTGGGACCCCAAAATGAGCCCGGGACTCCCAAAATCACCCTGGGAACCCCAAAACCACCACTGGGACCCCCAAAATCCAAGCCTGGGAACCCCAGAACCCAAGGCTGGAACCCCAAAAAATGACCCCAGAAATCCCCAAAATCCCTGGGAACCCCAAAACCACTCCTTGGACCCCCCAAAACCACCCCGGGATCCCCCAAAACCCCCCTGAACCCCCCCAGGTGGTTTTGGGGTCCCCCCTGACCCCCCTGTGCCCCCCCCAGGGCAGATGCTGCTGCCCCCCGGCCCGCGGGGTCCCGTCCCCCCGGGGGGGCTCCAGCCCGTGCAGACCCCCAGCGTGATGGAGGAGGACATCCTGATGGACCTCATCTAAGGGGGACCCCAAAATTCGGGGTGGGAACCCCAAAATTTGGGGGTAGGAACCCCAAAAAACCACCCAAAATATCCTTAAAAACGTAAAAATTTCCCCAAAACCACCCCAAATCAGGGGTCTGCAGGCCCTCAGGTGATGGAGGAGAACATCCTGCTGGACCTCATCTAAGGGGGACCCCAAAATTCGGGGTGGGAACCCCAAAATTTGGGGTGGAAACCCCAAAAAAAACCCTAAAAAATTCAAAAATACCCCAAAACCCCAAAGAATCCCTAAAATCACCCCAAAACCACAAAGGGACCCCCCACCAATCAGGAGTCAGGGGACCCCCCATGGGAGGAGTCCCCAAAATTTGGGGAGACCCCCCCAAAAAAACCCCAATTCTGGGCCCCCTCCCCTTTTGGTTTTTTTGGCTTTGTTGAATAAAATGAATTTTTGCACTTCATCCACGCGGTCAAAAATTGGGAATTTTGGTAAAAAATGGGAATTTTGGGGATTGGGAGGGGCAAAAATTGGGAATTTTGGGGTCTGGGAGGGGCAAAAATTGGGAATTTTGGGGTTTGGAGGGTCAAAAATTGGGAATTTTGGTAAAAAATGGGAATTTTGGGGATTGGGAGGGGCAAAAATTGGGAATTTTGGGGTTTGGAGGGTCAAAAATTGGGAATTTTGGTAAAAAATGGGAATTTTGGGGATTGGGAGGGGCAAAAATTGGGAATTTTGGGGTTTGGAGGGTCAAAAATTGGGAATTTTGGTAAAAAATGGGAATTTTGGGGATTGGGAGGGGCAAAAATTGGGAATTTTGGGGTTTGGAGGGTCAAAAATTGGGAATTTTGGTAAAAAATGGGAATTTTGGGGATTGGGAGGGGCAAAAATTGGGAATTTTGGGGTTTGGAGGGTCAAAAATTGGGAATTTTGGTAAAAAATGGGAATTTTGGGGATTGGGAGGGGCAAAAATTGGGAATTTTGGGGTTTGGAGGGTCAAAAATTGGGAATTTTGGTAAAAAATGGGAATTTTGGGGATTGGGAGGGGCAAAAATTGGGAATTTTGGGGTTTGGAGGGTCAAAAATTGGGAATTTTGGTAAAAAATGGGAATTTTGGGGATTGGGAGGGGCAAAAATTGGGAATTTTGGGGTTTGGAGGGTCAAAAATTGGGAATTTTGGTAAAAAATGGGAATTTTGGGGATTGGGAGGGGCAAAAATTGGGAATTTTGGGGTTTGGAGGGTCAAAAATTGGGAATTTTGGTAAAAAATGGGAATTTTGGGGATTGGGAGGGGCAAAAATTGGGAATTTTGGGGTTTGGAGGGTCAAAAATTGGGAATTTTGGTAAAAAATGGGAATTTTGGGGATTGGGAGGGGCAAAAATTGGGAATTTTGACCCCAAAATTCGGGGTGGGAACCCCAAAATTTGGGGTGGAAACCCCAAAACAAACCCTAAAAAACTCAAAAATACCCCAAAACCCCAAAGAATCCCTAAAATCACCCCAAAACCACAAAGGGACCCCCCACCAATCAGGAGTCAGGGGACCCCCCATGGGAGGAGTCCCCAAAATTTGGGGAGACCCCCCCAAAAAAACCCCAATTCTGGGCCCCCTCCCCTTTTGGTTTTTTTGGCTTTGTTGAATAAAATGAATTTTTGCACTTCATCCACGCGGTCAAAAATTGGGAATTTTGGTAAAAAATGGGAATTTTGGGGATTGGGAGGGGCAAAAATTGGGAATTTTGGGGTCTGGGAGGGGCAAAAATTGGGAATTTTGGGGTTTGGGGTGGTGAAAAATTGGGAATCCCAAACATCCCCTCCCAATCCCAAATTTCCCCACCCCCACCCTCCCATCCCAGACCCCTCCGGATCCCAAATCCCCAAAATCAACCCCAAAATTTTTTGCAGGGGGAGACCAAAAATCCCGATTTTACTGAGAAACACCAAAATAAAAAAGGATGAGAGAATTTGGGGTGAGAACCCAAAATCCAGAGAAGGGGGACGGGGACACCCCAACCCCGCGGTGTCCGTGAGGGTCCGGGGGTGTCCAGAAGGTTCTGGAATTTTCTCTGAGGTTCTCCTGGTGGCCACGAGGTTCTGCTGAAGGTTCCTCAGGTCTGTGAGGGGTTCTAGAGGTGCCTACGGGGTTCTAGAAGGTCCTAAAAAGTTCTAGAGGTGCCTGTGGGGTTCTGGAGGTGCCCATGGGGTTCTGGAGTTGTCTCCAGCGTTCTAGAAGGTCCTACAAAGTTCTGGAGGTGCCTGTGGAGTTCTAGAGTGTCATAAAAGGATTTATAGGTGCCCATGGAGTTCTAGAGGTGCCCATGGGGTTCCGGAGTTGTCTCCAAGGTTCTAGAAGGTCCTACAAAGTTCTAGATGTGTCTTCGGGGTTCTAGAGTGTCATAAAAGTATTTATAGGTGTCTCCAGGGTTCTAGAGGGGCCCATGGGGTTCTAGAGGTGCCCATGGGGTTCTAGAGGTGCCCATGGGGTTCTAGAGGTGCCCATGGGGTTCTAGAGGTGCCCATGGGGTTCTAGAGGTGCCCATGGGGTTCTGGAGTTGTCTCTAGGGTTCTAGAAGGTCCTACAGAGTTCTGGAGGTGCTTGTTGGGTTCTAGAGTGTCATAAAATGATTTATAGGTGTCTCCAGGGTTCTAGATGTCTCGATGGGATTTTACGCATGCTTACAGGGTTCTAGAGGTGCCTATGAAGTTCTAGAGGTGTCTGTGGGGTTCTAGAGGTGCCCATGGGGTTCTGGAGTTGTCTCCAGCGTTCTAGAAGGTCCTACAAAGTTCTGGATGTGTCTGTGGGGTTCTAGAGTGTCATAGAAGGTTCTGGAGGTGTCTATGGGGTTCTAGAGGTGTCTATGGGGTTCTAGAAGGTCCTAAAAAGTTCTGGAGGTGCCTGTGGGGTTCTAGAGGGTCCTACAAGGTTTAAGAGGTGTCTCCAGGGTTCTAGATGCATCTATGGGGTTCTAGAGGCGCCTACGGCGTTCTAGTGATGCCTGCAGGATGCTCAGGGCATCCGGCACAGCGTTTCCAGGGCTGTCCTTGAGACGCCGAAGAAGCTCCTGCAGGGTCTCACTTCTCCTGGACGTGTCTTCCCAGAGATACCAGGGTATCCCTCCCCATCCCCTCTGCTCCTCCAGCACCACCTCGATTGCGGAGCTCGCGTCACAGGACATGGTGGCCATCACCCTGACGGGGCCGTAGCTCAGCTCGGCGGTCCCGTGGCTCTTGCTCACGACGACGCGGGTGCTGGAGCAGGTTCCCTTGTCCTCGGGGGCGTAGGTGGTCCCCAAATCGCGCAGTTGGTCCCTTCCTGGGGACAGCTCCAAGCTCAGCTCCGCGGAGGATTTGTTGTGGTCGACGGGGTTGGAGAAGCGGACGGCCAAGGTGAAGGAGTCGGCCTCGTAGAGCAGCATCCCGTTCACGTCTGTGAGCCCCACCATACCCCAGAGCATGGAGTCACCTGAGAAGACGCAGAAGTCACTGGAGCCAGGGGACAACTCTGGCCGGGGGGGCCTGGAGCAGTACTCGTGGCCATAGACAATCCTGGAGGGGACAAACGTGGTGGGGTCAGTGGGAGATGCTGGTGGAGCCTCTCCCTGGCTCCAGACCCTTCTCCCCTCACTCCAGGGTCTCCTCCTGGTGTTTACCAGCACAGCCGGCGCTGTTCCCTGCCGGTCCCGCCGCCTTTTGGAGTCACACAATTCCTCAGGATCCCATTCCTGTACAAACTAACATTTCCAAGAAAACACTTCTTTCCGTCCCGCCCCAAACCCAAGTGCCTCAATTCCAGGGGCAGGGAGGAAGGGAGTGGGTTTGGGAAGTCCCCGGCAAAAGTGAAAGCCAAAGCTCTCAAGAAATCTGCGACTGTTTTTGGTCAGTTTGATCCCAAAGGGGTCGTTTTTGGGGAGAAACGTTCCCGGCTGTGCTGGGAACAGCGGGAGGAGAGCCCGGAGTGGGGGGAGAAGGGTCTGGAAGCAGGGAGAGCCTGAGCTGAGATCCTGGAGCTGAGGAGATCCTGGAGCTGAGATCCTGGAGCTGAGGAGATCCTGGAGCTGAGATCCTGGAGCTGAGGAGATCCCGGAGCTGAGGAGATCCCAGAGCTGAGGAGATCCCAGAGCTGAGGAGATTTCAGAGCTGAGATCCCGGAGTTGAGGAGATCCCAGAGCCAGGATGGGGTTGGGCAGCAGCCGCTATGTGGAGTTCCAGATCTCCAACAACACCCAGAACATCATCCTGAAGAACCCCAGGTGAGGCTGGGGGGGCTTTGGGGGGACCCCTTGGAGTCATCTCTGGGTGGGATCTCCATCCCGTGGAGGGATCAATTTCCAGGAGTGGGATCAACTCCTGGGGGTTGTTCCATCCCCTGCTGGTCCCACCAGCATCTCCCACTGACCCCACCAGGTTTCTCCCCCCAGGATCTTCTTTAACTGTGGCCGCTGCTCCAGGCCCCTCCTGCCGGAGTTGTTCCCCCGCTCCAGTGACACCTGCCACTTCTCAGGTGACATACAGTTAGGGGGCCTCTCGGGGGTCCTGGCCTACGAGGCCGACTCCTTCACCTTGGCCATCCAGTTCTCCAACCCCAACACCTTCTGCAAGTTCTCCAGGGAGCTGAGCTTGGAGCTGTCCCCAGGTAAGGCCCACCTGGGAGATTTGGGGACCACCTACATCCGCATGGCCAAGGGAACCTACTCCAGCTCCTGCCTGGACATCAAATTCATCCGCGTCGTCGTGGGCAAGAGCCACGGGACCACCCAGCTGAGCCACGGCCCCATCAAGGTGATGGCCACCATGTCCAACGAAACGAGATCCACAATCAAGGTGGTGCTGGAGGAACAGACGGAATTGGGGGAGGAAGCCAGGGGAGGGAGACAAGTCCAGGAAAAGTGAGAACCTGCTGGATCTTCTTCGGGACCTCGAGGACAGCCCTGGAAGCGCCTGGATGGCCTGAGAATCCTGCAGGTATCACCAGAACCCCGTAGATGCCTCTAGAAACCCCTTAGACACCTCTAGAACCCAGTAGACACATCTAGAACCTCACAGGCACCTCTCAAATCCCACAGACATCTCTAGAACCCTGCAGACACCTCTAGAACCCTGCAGACACCTCTAGAACCCTGCAGACATATCTAGAACCCAACGCATGCCTTTAGAACTCAGTAGACACTTCTAGAACCCTATAGTTCATAGACTTCTATAATTTCATCACCTTATAGAACCTCATACACACATCTAGAACCCCACGACTGCATCTAGAACCCTATTGGCAACTCTGGAGCCTTGTACGGCCCTCTAGAACACTGGAGACACCTCCAGAACCTTGTAGGACCCTCTAGAACCTTGTAGGACCTTCTAGAACCTCATGAGCACCTCTAGAACCCCAGCAGGCACTTCTAATGACCCATAGAGACCCCTAGCACCCCACAGTCTCTTCTAGAACCCCAAAAGCACCTCTAGACTACTCTAGAACCCCATAGATGCATATAGAAACCTAGAGACAAATATAAACACTTGTAGAACCCTCTAGAATTTTGTAGGCACCTCTAGAACTCCATAGACACCTCTAGAACCCCATAGACACATCTAGAACCCCGGAGACACTCCAGAAGATCCTTCAGCAGAGCCTCAGGGCCGCCAGAGGAACCTCAGAGAAACCACCGGGACCTTCCGGGCAGAATGGACACCGCGGGGTCGGGGTGTCCCAGACCCCTCCGCTCTCCCCTCCTGTGTCCCCCCAGCCCGACCTCCCTCGATCCCCTTTTTTATTAGCTCAATAAAATGGGAAATTTTTGCAAATGGTCCACAGGATTTAAAAAAAAAATGGGGTTTGGGATGAGGGAGGAACCTTGGAATTGGGAGGGGCCGGGCTGGGGTGGGGATTTGGGAGGGGGAGATCTGGGATTGAGGGGAGACCCCTGGGCCTAGGAAAGAGTCTGGAGTCTGGAGGGGGACAGTTCCACCAGTTAAACCAGTTAAACCAGTTCTGGCAGGGAAAGAATCCAGTTACATCAGTTAGATTACAGAATTAAACCAGTTAAACCAGTTCTGGTAGAGAAAAAAAAAAACAAACCAGTTCCACCAGTTAAACCAGTTAAACCAGTTCTGGCAAATAAATGAACCAGTTGCATCAGTTAGACTAGAGAATTAAACCGGTTAAAATTGTAACACCAGTTAAACCAGTTCTGGTGGAGAAATAAACCAGTTGCACCAGTTAAACCAGTTCTGGTGGAGAAATAAACCAGTTGCACCAGTTAAACCAGTTCTGGTGGAGAAATAAACCAGTTGCACCAGTTAAACCAGTTAGAGCTGAGGAGATCCCAGAGCCGAGGAGATCCCGGAGCTGAGTGGATCCCGTGCCAAGATGGCCGAAAGGTGGAGCCACAGATCTCTGGAGTTCGAGATCTCCAACAATACCCAGAACACCACCCTGAAGTACCACAGGTGAGGACGGGGGCACATGAGAGGGACCCTCAGGGTGCAGGGAGGGTCAGCTCTTCATCCCAGGCTGGGATAATCTCCAGGGCTTGTTCCATCTCCCGATGCTCCCAGCACCTCCCAGTGACCCCACCCCACCTCAAGGTGATCCCACCCCTCCTTTTCCCCCCCAGAGGACCGAAGTCCCCCCAACTCAAGCTGTGGTTGCCCCCTGGCTCCTCTGACTCCTGCCAGATTTTCAGCGTCCGCGACCCCCTGGGCAGCCGGATCATCGAGCAGCTCCTGGTCTACGAGGCCAAGTCCTTCACCTTGGCCATCTTCATCTCCGTCCACCTGGAGCTGGACTGGCTGCCCACCGTGCTGCAGGTGGAGCTGTCCCTGGACAAGGTCCACCTGGGCAATTTGGATCAAACCTTTTCCCGCATGTCTGCTCAGTCTGATCCTCCCGACTTCGAAAAAACAACCTCGTCCTGCTCGACGTTCTCCAGCAAAAACGATGGCGGGTCTCTTGAGCTGAATGCCGGCCCCTACAAAGTGACGGCTGAAATGTCCCCGGAGCTGAGATCCCTCCATATAGAGCTGGACGAACGTAAGTTCTTCATGTATGATTTGGAAAATCTAGCAACCTCCCGCTGTGGGATCCTCTAGAACACCATAAGCACCTCTGGATGCCTGTAGACACTGCTAGAACAACATTGGCACCTCTAGAACCCTGTGGACACCTCTAGCAACCCATAGGCACCACTAGAACCCTCTAGATGCTGCAAGAACCCCATGAGCACCTCTAGAACCTCACAAGCACCTCTAGAATCCTTGACACACCTGAGGAACCTTCAGAAGAACCTCGTGGGCACCATGAGAACCTCGGGGGAACCACCAGAACCTTCTGGACACCCCTGGACCCTCATGGACACCCCGGGGTTGGGGTGTCCCGGCCACCACTGACTTCCGCTTTGGGTCCCCCCCAGACGTCCCATATTCCCTTTTTGCTTTGCTCAATAAAATTAGAAGTTCTTGCACTTGGTCCAGTGAGTAAAAGATCTGGGATTTGGGATTTTGGGGGACATCTGGGATTTGGGGGGGAATTTGGGGCCTGGTGGGGGAAGGAAAGATTGGAGAGGGGCTGGGATTTGGGGGGTGTTTGAGAACGGGGGGTGACTTGGAACTGGGGGGGGAATCTGGGAATGGGGAGACCCTTTTCCCCCTCATATTTCTTACCCTTTTCCCCCTCATGCTGCCCATCATTTTCCCCCTCACATTTCCCTCCCTTTTCCCCTCACATTTCCCTTTTCCCCCTCATGTTTCCCACCTGTTTCTCCCCTCACATTTCTTACCCTTTTCCCCCCTCACATTTCTCACTTTCCCCCTCACATTTTCTGCCTTTTTTCCTCTCCCACTTGCTGCCTTTTCCCTTTACATTTCCTGATTTTTTCTTGTGTTTCCCTCCCTTTTCCCCTCACATTTCTCACTTTCCCCCTCACATTTTCTGCCCTTTTTCCTCTCCCACTTGCTGCCTTTTCCCCTTACATTTCCTGTTTTTTTCCCTAGTGTTTTCCTCCCTTTCCCCCTCACATTTCCAGCCTTTTCTCCCCTCACATTTCCAGCCCTTTTCTCCCCTCACGTTTCTCACATTTCCCCTCACAATTCCTGCCCTTTTTCTTCTCACACTTCTTGCCTTTTCCCCTCATGTTCCCTGCTCTTTTCCCCTCATGTTCCCTGCTCTTTTCCCCTCGCCTTTCCCGCTCTTTTCTCCCCTCACGTTTCCCGCCATTTTCTCCCCTCACGTTTTTTATCCTTTTCCCCTTATCTTTCCTGCTCTTTTCCCCTCACATTTCTCACTTTTCCCCTCACATTTTCTGCTCTTTTTCCTCTCACACTTCCTGCCTTTTCCCCTCATATTTCCTGTCTTTTTCCTTCACGTTTTCCTCCCTTATCCCCGCATGTTTCCTGCTCTTTTCTCCCCTCACGTTTCCCACCTTTTCCCCCTCACGTTTCCCTTTTCCCCTCATGTTTTCCTCCCTTTCCCCCCTCATGTTTCCCACC
>NW_024530401.1:0-715 GCF_017590135.1 Pyrgilauda ruficollis
GGAAAATAAAGAAATTTTCCTTTAAAGAGAAGATTTAACCATAATATCAACTTTCACAGTTTATCAAGCATTGGTGCTTTATCAATTACAGACTTGTGTAATTCCTGGTTAAAACTGTGGTAGAAACGTGAATAAAGCACAATAATGAAATTGCTATATATTGTACATTCTTTAAGAACATGTTTAAGATGGCTGTTTCTTCCCAGTTGCAAACAGAACAAGAACAAAGAAATGCCTCCTTGTTTACTCAGTGTAAGTGCATAACATCACTGTGATTCTTTAGCTCAACAAGGATGTCAGCTGTTTTAACATCCTTCACATCTAAAAATTGTACTTACATCATATATAATATTTATAAATCATTACTCCTTTGATCTGTAATATTTAAATCAAACCCTTTGTTAATTTCTTAATTCCAAGCGTGCAGCTACACACCTAAAGCTGTAACATTAGCTAACAATTTGGTGATTATCTCCAGCAGTAAAAGATTAGATACTGACTGCTGCCACAAGATTTATTGAAATACAACAATAAAACCAGGGACAGTTAAAACTTTGTTTAAGGTAAAGATAAATCACCTTAAAGACAAAAGCACTCTAAAGAACAATCTGATTTGGAATTTATTTCTAGGTAAGGAAATTCTTACTGAAAAACTGAAATGAAGCAATTAAATAAGGATTGCGATTCAAAAAATTGAACATGGCTGCTCGCTAAA
>NW_024530402.1:0-714 GCF_017590135.1 Pyrgilauda ruficollis
TTTTTTTTTAAATCAATCTACAAGTATGAGGGAGCACTCAAACAATCCATGGCCATAGCATAAAAGAAATGTTGGTGTTTTTATTCCTTGACCCACACAGAGAAGCTTGGAGGGGGTCCCAAATGATATGTGAAAAACAGCAGAGATTTTGTTTCAAATTGGAAAATGTCACTGGAAGACACTGCACAACAGGCTGACAAATGAACTGCAGAAAATTACCAGGACCACATGCTAATCACCTAACATTTTTAAGCATTTAATTGAAAAATAGACATAGACACTTTGCTTGAAACGATCCTGGCCGTTGCTAAGGTACTGCCACAAAAGGGGCAAATGCCAAATTATAAAGGGAGCTTCAAAAGAAATCCTGAGTGGGAAAAAAGCCCGAGGAGTTTGTTAAGAAAGATGTAGAGACTGTTTAGAGGAGTAGGTTAAGTAGCAGACAGACTAACATGATACATTGAGAAACAGCTGAAATGGCTTTTGTAAAATGAACCCATGGTTCACAATATCCATGAGAGTGTTCTTGGATTAAAAAATAAAAGTTGACAAGTCCCTACTAAAGCCTAGTAAAAAGTTTAGGGATGAAGTTTTGAAAACAACAAAAAACATAGGGAACAAACAATTAGTTTATCTAATGAGGAAATTGTTATGGATCTGGATGTAGATATCCCATGCTGTTCATAGTATTAATAAAAGGTTTCAAGAAGAGCA
>NW_024530403.1:0-714 GCF_017590135.1 Pyrgilauda ruficollis
TTTTTTTTTTATTCTCTCCCTCATCTCACTGTGGGAGGGTGAGGGAGTGAGTGAAAATCTGTGTGGTGTTCAGTTCTCTACTGGGTTGAATCACAGCTGAATTGCCACAGTTCAAACACAAAAAGATTTGTCTTCCTGAGGTAGGGAATGCAGATCTTCTTGATCTGCTTTGCTTTCTGTTAATGTTTTGAAGACAGTAATAAATGTAAATTGGCATTCACATTTCCTTCTGTATCTCATAATGAATCCAGTTAGTTTTGGATGATAAATATAGTGGAACAGAGGCTGTAATTAGAGGGAGGTATCTTTCCTGTTGCGATACCTCTTGGAGTGCTCCATCGTTTCTTGCCACTGAGTTTATACTGCAGCATGATAGCAAAGGGCATTTTGTCTATTGTGTGGCAGCTTATGAAGTTTTAAATACCTCTAATACTGTCTGTGGAGGGGGTGCCACCTGAGCCCTCTGTCTTGGTTTTCCTATATAACAGATAATCCACCAGCACAGCAGAAGGGAGTCATCCATGCCCAGGAGGACAGATGTCATGTTTCTTCAGAGGGAAGTTCGTGTGTTTTGTGACTAGCTGCACACTGGACACAAGAATTTCTTTACTTTTCTTGTTACACTGACGAAATCAGTCTGTGATTAACCAGGATGTCTGAGGGGATGAAAACAGGCTGAGGCCCTTCAGAATGAAGGGTTCTACAGTCTTTTCT
>NW_024530404.1:0-714 GCF_017590135.1 Pyrgilauda ruficollis
GGTAACACTTTGCCTCTGCAAACGTGATAGGAACAGATGAG
Source organism: Pyrgilauda ruficollis (assembly GCF_017590135.1). Classification (NCBI taxonomy): domain Eukaryota; kingdom Metazoa; phylum Chordata; class Aves; order Passeriformes; family Passeridae; genus Pyrgilauda; species Pyrgilauda ruficollis. Next base: position 42 of record NW_024530404.1, read on the forward strand.
GGGGATGATTTCACGTTTGCAGGATCCAGTGGCAATTACAGCCTTCTGTGCAATGGAGCAGAGGCAGCAGGGACAACTCAGTTCTAGCTACAAATATTCAAGATCAGGCCCACCACTGGCATCCAATGCCATCAGAACAGCCACACAGGCCGGGTAGATGTGACACAGGCCCTAAAGGAGACGTGTCCCTCTGCAGCCACAGCTGGATGCCAGGCAGGCTGCCCTGGAGCATCTAAGCCAGTGCTGCATCCCCTGCAGTGCAGCTCACCCAGCACAGGCATGACCTGCAGGGTCTCTGACACATGGACTGGGTATTTTCTGTTGCACTGAGTGCTCAGACCATTTCACATGCATATGACATTTCACATTTGACAGCCCCTGTCACTGGGGCTGGAGCTGAATCTCATTCTGATTCCTATGTAGTGCAATATTTGGTTTCTTGGGATTCACCCTGTTGGGTCAGTTCCTGCTCTGTCCCAGGTCCTCTGGAAAACTCAGGCAAGCCTGAAGCCTGGATTCTGCTGAAAAGTGAAATGGCTCTGGAAACAGCATCTTCACTCTCCTTGTGCTGCTGTTTCCCACAGACATGTGTCAATAATACTCCCTGCATCTAATCAGATTTGGGGATCAGCATCCAGCACCGTGGTGCTGAGGCACTTCTGTGCTAACAGAG
>NW_024530405.1:0-714 GCF_017590135.1 Pyrgilauda ruficollis
TTTCCTCGGAGAGAAGTGGAAAAAACCCTGTTTATTTAAACAGGAAGAGCACTCCCCAGCACAAAAAAATGAACAATACCCGATGACAAAACTCATGCGCTGCTCTGAAGAGATGGCAAATTCAGAAAGTCTCTCTGGGGGGTGGTCTCTCTGTTATCAGTGCCTCCGGCACTGGGAAAGGCCACTGCCCAGAGCAGGCCCCGGCAGGCTGCAAAGTGCGAGCTCCCGGTGCTCCCCAGTCCTAGTCCACAGCAGGTTTGAACAGTTCCAAGAAAATGGAAAGAAAACCAGTCCAGGGAAAACTCTGCCTCGGGTAGCTAAATTAACTAAAAGGCAAAACGAGTGCAGTGTTCTGCCCCATTCGTGCCCAGACAGCGCAGGCCAACAGAATGTGGAAGAGTGAGTGCAGTCCCTGATAACAAATTCCACACTTCTTCTTCCCTGCCTTTGCTCTCAGAGCCAGTCTTGAAGGCACAGAACACACGGTTAGGGATACAAGCATCATAATGTCACCCTAGGACACCCAGATAATAGCCTTCCTTCTTTAGGACTGGTGTCTCAGCTTTGCTCCAGACCAGTCACAAAGTGTGACCCATCTAAGTTTTGCCTGCCCCCCACATCTTCCTGGATATGTTTATTGATAATCTGGATGAGAAGATTGAGTCTGCTATTAGAAATTCACAAACTACACCAGTTTGGGTGGGAGTGTTGATC
>NW_024530406.1:0-714 GCF_017590135.1 Pyrgilauda ruficollis
ATTTGCCGGAGGGACCGGGAAGGAAATCCCTTCTCTAGGGACTTCCCCGCCGCCGGAATAATTTTCCCCCGAAGTGATGCGCTGGGCGCGGGCCACCGGCGGGCTCCCAGCCGCTGCAATTGCTGCTCGTCTCCACACTCCCCTCCCTCCGCGACCGAAAATGTGCCCTTCATTTCCGAGAATTACCCAAAGAAATACAGGCTTCAGGAGCCATTACTAGACATTTTAATTATTGGGATCATAACCAGAGCGTTCAGGAAGCAGCAATAATATAGTTCTCCTGTTTCCTATTTGAATGGGTTTGGTGTAACATGCTTGGATGAGTTATTTGAGCCCAAATCGATTTCGCAAAAACAACAACAACAAAGAACACACCATACAATTACATTCCTATTACGGTCATTTAAGGTTTCAATATTTTCCGGAGATAAAGGAAATTTGACGTTGAACGAATGATTCCCGTAGAAATGGCCAACTACGCGAGATCCCGGGCGGGGATGCAAGACTACGGACGGAGCGGGACGCTATCCCCGTTGTCATTCTGTGCCGGGCCTTTCAGGCCGGGAAGGACGGCTGACAGGAGAGAGAACGGGGCAGGGCAGGACGCCCGGCGGGGCTGCCAGGAAAGCTGTCACCCCGCCGCCCCGCTGGGGAAAGGATCACCCCTCCGCTCCCGGGAGGAAAAGGGGCGCCCCGCGGGTCCCGCTGGAGCGG
>NW_024530407.1:0-714 GCF_017590135.1 Pyrgilauda ruficollis
CCCCCCTCCCCCCGCCGTGAATTTATCTTTTTGCCCGTTTTTGGTGTTTTTCCCAGCAAATGGAGCGCTTCAAGGTGGTGGAGCGCGAGACCAAGACCAAGGCGTACAGCAAGGAGGGGCTGGGGCTGGCGCAGAAGGTCGACCCCGCGCAGAAGGAGAAGGAGGAGGTCGGCCAGTGGCTCACGGTCAGGAGAAATTGGGGGAAAAAGGGGAAAAATGGGGAAAGTGCTGGGAAATGGCCAAAAATGGGGGTAAAAAGGGGTTTGCAGTGGGAAAATGGGAGTTTGCTGGGAGAAAGTGGGGTTTTTCAGCAAAAAATTGGAATGTTTTGGGAAAAAATAATTAAAAATGGCAGTATTTTGGGAAAAAATAATTAAAAATTGCAATGTTTTCTGAAAAAATCCCCAAAAAAATGGGGGGTGGGGGGGTAAAATGGGGGTTTTGTGAGAAAAAATGGATTTTTGTGGGTGAAAATGGCATTTCTCAGCAAAAAATTGCAGTGTTTTGGGAAAAAATAATTAAAAATTGCAATATTTCCTGAAAAAAATAATTAAAAATTGCAATATTTTGGGAAAAAAATAATCAAAATTGCAATATTTGATGAAAAAATAATTAAAAATTGTGATAATTTATGGAGGAAAAGAAATGGATTTTTCTGGGTGAAAATGGCGTTTTTCACCAAAACAAATCCAATATTTCCTGAAAAAATAATTA
>NW_024530408.1:0-714 GCF_017590135.1 Pyrgilauda ruficollis
GGGGGAATTTGGAAAAATTTTGGGAAAGAATTTGGGAAATTTTTGGGGAAAATGCAGGGAATTTTGGAGAACTTTTGGGAAAATTTGGGTGGAAATTTTGGGTGAAATTGGAGGAATTTGGAGTCGAAATTTTGGGGGAAAATTTGGGAATTTTGGGGAAAAATTTGATTAAAATTTGGGGAACTTTGGGGAATAATTCAGGAAATTTTGGGAAAATTTTGGGAAAATTTGGGAAAATTTTGTTAAAGATAAGGAAAAAATTTGGGAAAAAATTGTGAAATTTTAGGGAACTTTTGGGAAATTTTGGTGAAATTTTGGGGAAATTTTGGTGAAAAATAAGGGAAAATTTGGGAAATTTTGGGGGAAAAAATTGGGAATTTCTTGGAAATTTTGGGGGGAAATTTGGGGGAAAATTTGTGAAAATTTTGTTAAAGGTAAGAAAAAAATTTGGGAAAAATTTGGGAAATTTTGGGAGAAAATTCGGGGGAATTTTGGGGAAATTTTGGCAGAAAATAAGGAAAAATTGCTGAAATTTTGGGTGGAAAATTAGGGAATTTTTTGTGAATTTTGGTAAAAAAAGGAGGAAAAATTTGGGGAATTTTGGGGGAAAATTTGGGAATTTTTGGGGAAATTTTGGGGGAAAATTTGGGACAAATTTGGGAATTTTGGGAGAAATTTTGGTGGAAATTTGGGAATTTTGGGTGGAAATTTGGG
>NW_024530409.1:0-714 GCF_017590135.1 Pyrgilauda ruficollis
TAGCTGTGCATGTGAGGACAGAGGTTGCAATGGTGAAACTTGGCCTTATTTGAATTCCAAAAGCAATGATACAGATAAGTGTCAAAATCCTGTCTGACAGTTCCCAGCTTTATGGCAATGGCAATGAGAAAGCTGAGTGTTTACTGCTGACTGCTGTGAACCTCACTCTGCCTTGCCTACCTGCTCTTTGCTGTGGTGATTCTGAACCTCTCTCAGTTGCAGATGGTGAGAGGTTAAGATACTTTTGGTATGAGTTGCTTTATCTTTAAACGTTATAATAAAAACCTTTCCTACAATTTATTAATTCAATCAAAGTAAAATCCCCAAAAAAAAGTTTATTTCAAGGAAATTCACAGATTTCTCAATCATTAAATGCTTGTACTGGTACAGCTACCAGTGGCTAACAGAGGAAATTAAGAGAGAATATTTACACTATGTAGATGAGAAACAACTCATATCTGGTAGTAGAGACATATTTTTTTCTCATGATTTCTTAAGTAGGTTGCATTTGTGATGGGCTTTGTTTCTCCCAAAACTGATTTCCTTTTCTTTGGATAGTAAAACATCAGAGGAAGAAAGTTTCCCAGTTAAATCTGTCTCATGTAAATTCCAGAAACCCTTTTCACTGTAACTATTTTCATTATTTTGTTTATATTGGAACCCACATATTCTCCCTCAGACAGAGAATCACATGATTGTTTAGGCTGGAAAAGA
>NW_024530410.1:0-714 GCF_017590135.1 Pyrgilauda ruficollis
AAAAAAAATTAACATTTCCAAAGTCATAAAACTATATAATGCAAAGCAGGTAATTAATCCATGCAAAAATTTCAAGACTCTTGTACTCTACATTTCCTGTCTTTTAAAATAATCTGCAGGTATGCATGTGCAGAATTCCACCACAAACGAACACGAGAGAAGGGGAAAAAACTGACATAAATGTATTGTAATACTGACAGAATATATACACAGACATCCAGAATGAGACTGATTCAGTTACAGAATAAAAACTTATTGGAAATGGCCAATTCATCTAAAGTTTTATTTACTGAATGTTTGGAAACATCTTGTCATGAGCAATACACAGAACAAGAATTCATCATGCAAATTCAATTAAATTAATAACTTTAAACGCAGTACACTTTTTCCCTCGAGCAGTTTATTTTCTCAGTGGAAAAATAAAACCTACTTTTATCAAGCATGCAATTATTTGATCAGTTTTTGTCTCATCTCTGAATAAAGGCTCACAAGGAAGAGAGAGAAGTTTCAGTACAAAACCAAACTGTTCCTGCTGCCAGGACAGAAATATCTTCTCAGAATCTCAAAGAACTTTACACGTCACCTAATCAGACCTACAAATAAAGGATCAGGTTTAATTGGATCACTCACAGCATCCCTCTGAAACTCTTTCTCATGGATGTTTACCTGCTCCGAAACAAGCGGGAGGAGGATGCGTGTCTTCATTATTGGGTA
>NW_024530411.1:0-14427 GCF_017590135.1 Pyrgilauda ruficollis
TAAAGGCTGTCACCCCACGACAGAAATGTGTCCCCTTCTCCCAATCAAAAAGGACCATAAAAGAGGTTAGAGCTGACTAGTACCCTTGAGATCTCCCCTGACGTGAAGATGACAGGCTCTTCATTGACTGGACTTCAAGGGACTTTGTCATCTGCACATCTGGTAGCTATACACCTTCTTTCTCTTCTCTCTCTCTTTTTTCCTTATTCTTTCTCTTCTCTTCATTCCTCTTCTCCCTAACGCATTTTTGCTGTGGTTATTCAATAAAAGTACTTTTGTTTTGATTTTACTGCAAAACCCCCTTGTCATGTCAGTTTTTGCACCCTGAGATCAGTGAAAAGAACCTTCACGAATCTTGTCCCCCAGGACGGATCATGACACCATGCCAGGTAGTTACAGATTGGTAGGATACATTTTTTTTTTATTTTAAAAACAAATACACATTTATTAGAGAGACTTAAGGGGACTGGACCTTACTTTTGAAATCACATTCATTTCCATTGCATCCCCTGTTCCAGACTGAAAATGAATGTAAAGGTTATGATCAGCCGAACTGATGAGTTTTTGTAGATGGGAAAATTTGCAAGAAAATTTAATTACTTATAAACCTTAAGGAAAAAGACTACATTAGTTTTAAGTGTCAAAATGACAGTAAATAATTTTAGATAGCACTGTTAGCTACACTGTGCTATCTGTACTTCTCTTTCAGTGCAGGAGAAAAACATCACAGCTACCATGCACATAGTTCTTTGAAGTAAATATTCACTTTAAAAGTGCTCACTGTCTTTTTGTGTTTTACATCCCTGGACTTCATGAAATAAAATATCCCAAAAATGTAACATAAATTTAACTTCTCTATATTCCCTAAAACATCCAACTTCCTGGTATAAACTAAAAAGGAGGTCTTTGGAAATTCTGATGCCAGTTTTACAGCAAGGCAAAACCCATGCTATCTTCAACAACCGTGCAAGCTCCACAAGTCAAAGATTTATTCATACAGACAAAAACTGGGAAACACTGCATTTAAACAGCAGCATGAGTTGATTCTTGCCAAAATAGACATATGTCCCTGGGTGACACTTGTAAGATTGGTAAGAAACATAACTCACAAGGAAATATCTTTCCAAATCTTCCTAAAGAAAGCTGGTAATCATAAGTCTTAGAAGAAATTCTAGGGCTTGAAATGAACTGAATACTGTTTTACATTTTGTAAGCATTTCAGTTCTAGTATTAGTTTATCCCATATTCTCTCAAACATCACAAATAAATTCAGACTTTGGAACCCAGCCTTTCAGATGATATTACTAATGTTAACAATGACTTTTTAATAATAACTGCTTTAAGTTAATTTTTAAATGCTTTGACAAAATTATGTTTTAAGTATTACACAAGGCAAATGTATTCATTGCTATGATCTAGTTGTTTACCACTTTTTATCAGAAAATATTTATTACTAGCCTTGGTATATAGCCAGAGTAACTTTTGTTTTCTTAGATTCACAGAAGATGAAATAGCTCAAATGACTGTAATTTCCCATACTACAGTATTTAGCCTTCCACCCTCCATAGAAGTCTAATATTGGATAATAAGGCTGGAATAGCGATTTTACTAACATACTTGTACTGTCGAAAGCTTCCTTCATTATTTCAAAGCCTTCAGGGCTTTCAAGTCAAACTTTGACTTCTGCAGTCTGGCAAATAGTGGGCACTTACAACAGGTCCTTGAGTCATCCCATCTGCCAGAATATGGCTACTTGCTCCTCCACTCAGCTAAAAATCAAAGCAGAAAGGAAACAAAACAAGATTACTGAAAGTAAATATTAGTTTTTAGGAAGTTAAAAAAACCCAAAACCCCACACAAAACCAAAAGACAACCCTAAAAATCCCCACACCTTGTATTGATGCCAGAATGATTTTTGCTTTCATATTTCTTTCATATATATTCCTAGCTCTGTAGACTATTGTATAGTTATATAGTTCCTAGCTAGCTCCAGTATTTTTCCCTACCCTTATAGGCAGAAAGTCAAAACATATTCCAGATGCTCCAAGCCCTGGGAGTCCAAGGCTCCTATTCTATCTTGGTTCTTCCTGGGAGCCAAGCATGAAATACCCTCCCTAGACACATTTTCATAAACACAGTTTAGTTCCTGTGGTGGGGGGGAGGGTGAGGCAGAAAAGAGAATTACCTCATCACCTGTGCTTCTATTGGGGATTCTTGTCAATTATGCTAATTTGCCTCCAGTAAAGACCAGCCTTTATATTACCTCCTATACTAATATTATCTCGAAAGTGTGTTGTTTTATTCCTAGATCTTTAAGGCATCAGTATCACCCCCAAATATGTTTTATAAGAAATATTTTTTTCAAGCTGGACAAACAATTATTTACACATATTGTTCTACATCCTCTGTGCTTGCTACGAGACATCCTTCTGTTGTTGCCATTGGAACGTGAAACTCTGTAATCTAAAAATAGTGGTCCTGCTACACCTACAGGAATAGGCATATATCCAATCACATTTTAACAGCAAGCTCCCATAACCTTTAATCTGGAAGTTACAGTTAAAGCTATCAAGAGGCAGTACTATTAAAGTCTAGTATTTCACAGAATTATTGAATCTTATTAACCCTTAAACAGTATTAAATAAAATTCATTTAATACTGTATGCTGGTTTTAACACCAGCAGGAAATTAAACTCCAAATAAACTATTGTCCTTTCCTTGCCCCTTCCAGTAAGGGAGAGACCAAAAAAAGACAGTGGGTTGAGATAACAATTTAATAAAAGCACAAAGCAATGGAATAAGACACAATAAAAACAGCAGCAATAATGGCAGAAGTATACAAACAGAGAAGGTGTTTTACCTACAAAAGGTGTTCACCACCAGGAACAAAACCAAGTTGGTGGACGCTTCCTGTAGATGACGTCCGCATGGCTTCCCCAGACAAAGGCAATATGGCAACTATTCCTGTATGCTGCCCATGTGGTTGTCAGGAAGAAAGGCAATATGGTGGGGGAGCTCCCATGGCTAATATTTCCTGCCCCCCCCCCCAGCCTGAAATAATGAAAAACAGTGACAAAACAAAGACCCCAGAAGCTAGGCTGTCCAAGGAGGGGTCATGCTGCCGGTCCGCTGAGCTCAGTTCCATATGGGTGTCTCTGGCACTGCTTCTAACACTGATGCATTGTGGGGTCACCCCTGCTGGTCCTTTCCCATGTCAGCCTCCCCATTGGTGCTGTTGGTTAAGCACTACAGTTGATTCACTTTTTCACCACTGTTCCTTTCAGCACCATGGTCCATTGTGGATGTGACAGCCTGGTCAGAGAGCGAGAAAACAAGATTAGTTTTCTCACAGTGGACTTGTGAGACTTTTTAGGGAGTTGTAGAGAAATTATGATAACTTGTTATTATAAACAACCTGCAGGTGGTGTTTTCCTACTCTGTTTTCCTGTTCTTCTCAAGGATTGTTTGTGAGAAAAATGTTTTTGTTAATTAGCCAATCAAGGGGAATGTGTCAGAACAGTCTATAAAAGAGAAGGGTTTTCGTATTAAAGAAGTTTTTCATGCAAACCAACCTTCTGGTGAATCTGTGTCATTTCTTATTCAATGGCGACAGTCCATAGCTGCACTCTGGAGGAAAAATGCAAGGGGGAACTGGCAAGGTGGCAGAGGGACTGAGTCCATTGGGGTTGATGCTGACACCTCTCCAGAAGAAGGCAAAAATGGCCAACTTCTGGCAAGAGCATCTAGCTTTTCCTGCCAAAACCATGCCCTCCAGCAGTGATGTTTCTGGTGTAGAACAACAACATGATCACACCCATGCAGCACTAAAACTGTCCCCTCTCTGGATCCAGGACATACTGTTAAATTAATTTTAAATAAACTTCCATTTTAACTTGAGCTCAAGATACTATTTTCATTCAGCTGAACTCAGACTCAGTATAAGTAGAATTTTGCATTTAGGAGATAAGGCAACTGCATACCTTGGTAGGAAATATTTTTTGGGAAAGCTACAAAACTTACCTATCTCCCTAGGTTTAAAGACATCAAAACCAATAAAAGGTAGTGTCTTATGTTTGCTACCCCCATCAGTTTTGACCAAGATCATTGTTACCTAATATATATCACTTTGAGCAGATATTTCATAGATTTGGAAAGTGGTTTTACAGTGAGTTTTGTTTGTATGTCTTTTGCTTACTAAATAATAATTGTAATTCTTATAAGGAAGATATTGCAATGATGAAGGTTCAGGGAGTTTTTTAGATAACATTTGTATATGAATGGACAAACCTCGCTTCTGAGTTTCCACAACAGTTTCTAGTTTGTATGCAGGAATATGCTTAATATTAATTAAGCTGATGACCTCAGCATCAGCAAGGAATTTTGCTCCCTTCTAGAAATGTAAAGGGTGGTTAGAGAAAGTATAAATTCTCTTGGTGAAAATACTTTTAAATGTTTCCAAATTAAAAAAGGTAACAAATTTACTTAGACAATATCTGAGAACATCTAAAGGAACCAACTGTCACTCTTGCGCCGAGAATGACACATGAACAGGAGGGAGGGAATATTGTAGAAAGAGCAAAGAAGGCTTTATTCAAGAGAACCGTGTGGTTTTTATAGAGTGCATTACCCTTGAAGATCCATTGATGTACAATCATTTCTCTCCTTGGAGTGGTTGATCTGTTAGGTCTTCTCTTACTTTAGTTTGACAGTTTATAACCTTTAGGCAATTATGTACTAGTCCCTCATCTGGTTCTCCATACAAAAACTGGGCAGGGTTGAGTTGATTGCTCACAATTAGTTCTAAGTTATTATCTATTAAGATGGCTTTATACTTTAACACTCGGGAATCAGTGAGTAATTTCTCAGCCTTTTGGCTTAGGATACTTCTAACTGAGTGTGGGGTATATATTTTCAATTTTCCTCCAATTCATTGCCTGAATGCAGGTTAGCCACCCCCAGCTGACAGGGTCTAGCAGTTTTGATAAATAGGCCACTGGTTTCCTAGATCCTCCCCAGTCCTGGGCTAATACTCCATATGCTACCCCTTTTTTAATATCTACAAACAGATAGAAAGGTTTGTCTAAGGCAGGAAGACAGTGCCAGTGCACTGACTAATTTTTGCTTTAAAGCTTCAAACTTTTGATCATCTTCTTTTTCCCACTTAATTTCTTCTTCTGCTAACTTTTCATACAGGAACCTGATGGCCTGCATGTGTCCTTCAATCCATAGCCTACAATATCTTAACAAGCCTAAAAACCTTCTAACTTCCCTCTTAGTTTTTGGCCGTAGAAGTGAGACTATCCCTGTAATTCTTTCAGGGTTCAGTCGTCAGCTCCCTTGACAAATCACATGTCCTAGGTATTTTACTTCACGCTCTACAAATTGTAGTTTCCCTTTTGATACCTGAAGTCCTTGATCTCCCAGAAAATTTAACAATGCTATGGTAGATTCCTGAACATTTTTTTCTTCTCGTCATGAGAGAAGCAAATAATCTACATATTTGATAAGTTTTATCTCAGGTTTGATGGAGAAGAGTTGTAGTACTTCTAGTGCTTGAGTGAATAGGTTTGGTGTGGAGGCCTTTGAGCCTATTAGGGAAACTTCTAGGGTATTGCCCTGGAAGAATTTACCACAGACTTTGAGAATGCCCCACTGCTTAGGGTGAGACAAAAGGGGCTTCTCCCACGGTACTCTGCAGCATTATGTTAATCTGCCCTTTTCCTATAGGTCATTGCCCTTTGCCTTGCCCTTCTACTGCCCCTGTGCCCGCAGACCATTGGTCCCTGACTCCATACTTAACCCAGGACAATCACTGCTTGTCTTCGTCCCTGGATTCCTTCAGCACGACTCTACAATAAACCTCGCTGGAACTCTATACAGAGACCCTTTCCATCTTTCTTCGCTGACTTATCTGCGGTGTGTGGATTGAGTGACTGTCTGTACTTGCCTGAGCAGCTTTCTCAGAAGACACTTTTGGGAAGTAGCAACAAAATACCATGCATTTTTACCACGCTGCCACAGTTTGGGGATTCGGAAAACCCTTGGGGTAACCTAGTCCACCAAAGCTATTGCTTTCTTCTTGAATCGGGGTCTTCCCATTCATGACTTCTTTACTGGTAATATGGGTGTATTATGGGGGAACATATATGGTTCTAAGGTCGCCTTCTCAAGTAGGTCCTGGATCACCAGCTGGAGTCCCCGTCTGCCTTCCAGGGAGAGTGGGTATTGTCGTATCCGAACTGGATGGTTTTAATTTACTATTTTTATTACTACAGGTTTCATGTTTAATTTACTTTGGTTTTTCAGTTTTGCCCATACCATTTAATGAATTTCTTCCGCATCTTCTTCCCTTAACTGGAGAAGCTTAACTGCTGTTTTCCCTTCCTCTGGGAGTACTCCAATGTCTAACTGTACCTGTAAATCCCATCTTAATAAATTGCACCCTGCTTTTGGAACTAATAACACATCTCTAATTCACATTTTATTTGTGCTTTCAAACTTTACTTGCTTTATAACTGAGACTTTGAACCCTTCCCTTTTTGCACCTATGACTTGCACGGTATTGTGGAGCGCCCCTGTTCCTAAGAGGCAGGAATTTGATCTTACCCTTCTTGTGTTGCTAATAACTCCTCCCTTGACCCAAACCCTAAACTCCACCCCTGCGATACCCGATAAAAACCCCACGACCCTGCCTTTACCTTGTCTTTCATCTCCATCTCACCCCTCTTCCCTGGGGGTAATAAATGGATTCTTGAGTTTTCTGAAATGAGGACCTGTCTCATTTGTTCCCATGCCTGGTGCTGGCAGCTGCATTCTCCCTGGACAGGATGAACCCAGTTACAATGCACTGCAACAAATGGTGGAGAATGCAGGCAACCAGTGAGGACAGCACGACCGGCACCCCATAAGTCACCCACTGAACTACACCTTGCGGGATCCCCATTTTAAAAGGAACATGGGGGTAAAAAGCTTATGGGGATTGGAATTCCCAGTAAGGGCACCAGTTTACTGGGACCAGGCGATGGGACTGACATCTACCATCACTCAGCGAGACATTTATGAACGGTTTAAGTTTTTTCATTTTTCATGGGAGGTAGTTTTTAAGAGCTACAAGCCACTAGTCTGCCTGCAAGAAGGACCATTCAACGGACTCTTGTCAACTTTCCCGACACGTCTGCTGCAGTTTATGGACAGTAAAAGCCCTAGAGGCTACTTATGGATGATTATGGACAATTGCATGCAGCGTGTCGATGCCCTAGATCAGTGGTCCCCTCTCCTGTGAACCCCTACGTTTTTCAGTTTCTCTGAAGCTGCCCATATCTTTCTTTACCCTTTTGTTCCTAAGAGTGTGGCAAGGAGTGAAAACTGCCAGGACGACATGGAGTTGCTACCGTCTCTCCGTCACCCTGTGTCCCTCTCTGCCACCCTATCCCCCTTTCCCTGAAGGCAGAACAAGGGACAGAATCCGTCCAGAAGTGATGCGGGACCACTACTGTCCTCTCGCTGTCCTGTGTCCTCCTTCATCCCCTGTCTTTCCATATACCCTGTTCCCAACCCAGGAAGGTGATGGCTGCGCTGTCCTGGGCCCTCCTTCTAAAAAGGGTGCTTACCAAGCTGTTTAAGATTCCCCTTTTTCCCACCGAAGTCCTTCTTTTTTGGTCTCGAACCTCCCCTTCCCCCTACTCCCCCCTATCTACCCCCCCCCCCCCCCCCCTTCCCGCCAGTGGCGGGGCTGCTTGGCCCCGTGAAGAAGCCGAACCCTGCTGTGATGCTGCCGGCCTTGCCACTGCCCCCCTGACGCTCTGAGCCCTACTCCTGGGGCCCTCACTGCTTCCCTCGCTTCGCAGTCATCATCATTCAAGATAACAACACCCATAACACCAGTACCAAAGCCAAGACCAAACACTAAGGACTGTGGCCCTTGTGAAGAGGAGATCAAAGAGCTGCACCCCTTCTGGTGAGATCAAAAGCCAGAGGAGATTGAACTATTAACTCATTAAGTAAAAATGTATTCATTTAATCAAGTATCATCATTTCTGTTACTTTATCCTTTGTGATTAAGTCTCAAATGCTTTTCTATTCCTTGTTAATTTAGCTTAATAATATTCAATTTGGTTTTGTAAACTATTAAGTCATATTCCTGAGAATCCCCTTATTATAAGTTATTCAGCATGCATTGATCAGTTTACAAACAGAGGAGTTGTGGAGTGCCCCTGTTCCTAAGAGGCAGGAATTTGATCTTACCCCTCTTGTGTTGCTAACAACTCCTCCCTTGATCCAAACCCTAAACTCCACCCTTGTGATACCTTATAAAACCCCACGACCCTGCCTTTGCCTGGTCTTTCGTCTCCGTCCTGCCCCTCCTCTCCAAGGGTAATAAATGGATTCTTGAGCTTTCTGAAACGAGGACCCGTCTCGTTTGTTCCCATGCCCGGCGCTGGCAGCTGCATTCTCCCTGGACACGATGAACCCAGTTGCAACACACTGCAACACAGTATCTTGATACTTTTTATACCTGTCATGGTTTAGGGCAAATTTGTGAGAAAACCTCCAAAGGGGGCCCCTCCAGAAAGCAAACCCACACAGCCCCTCCCCCCAACCAGGTTCGGGAAGGATTCCTCAGAGGGAAGTGGAAAGAACCTGTTTATTTAACAGGCAAAGCACCCCCCCAGCACACAAAATGAACAATACCGGATGGCAACGCTCTTTCACTGCTCTGAAAAAGATGACAAATTCAGCAAGTCTCTCCTGGGAGTGGTCGCTCTGTTATTGGTCCCTCCGGCGCTGGGAATAGCTGCCACAAAGTGCAAACTCTTGATGTTTCCCAGGTCCCAGTCTTGGAGCAGGCTTGAGTGGTTCCAAGAAAGGGAAAGAAAGACAGTCCAGGGAAAATTCAGACTGCCTAGCTAAACTAACTAACAAGCAAAAGCAAAAAAGCAAGAGCAAAGCAGGAGCAAAGCAGGAGCAAAGCAGAAGCAAGAGCCATAGCAAAGCGAAAGCAAAGCAAAAAGCAAAAGCCACACTATGTACTGCCCTGTCTCTGTGTCCCGCCAGCCGTGGGGGAGCAGGCTGATAACAAAACAAAATCAAAACATCGCTCTTCAGAGCCAGTCTTGAAGGCCCAGAACATAATATTCAGCATAAACAGAACAGACAACTGGGGATACAAGCATCATAATGTCACCCTAGGACAATATCCCTTTGGAATTTTACAAACACAAGTTCTTTCAGCCCCTGTGTCTACTAAGAATTCAAATTCTTCCTCCTGGGGACCTATTTTTAAAGTCATCAAGGGCTCCTGATGGTATTCTGTCCCTAGGAGGTAGATCTCCTGACACCCCTAGTCTTCTGCTTCTTTTTGCTCAGTCTCATAGACCCTCAGGTACTTTTCTTTTGAAGGCAATTTTTTCCTGAAATGTCCATTGTCTTTACAGTAAAAGCAAACTGATCCTAGGTTTTCTTGCTTCCAAAATTCTCCTTTTTGTGTTCAGTCCCAAGGAGCTGCATCCCCCCTCTGTCTTCTCACATTCGGGGTCCCCCTTACCTTACATGAGTTGTTCTTTATGTATTGGTTTCCTTCCTTAATGGCAGTTACCATTACATTGGCCTTTGCCTTGGCCTTTTCTTTGTCTCTCTTTACATACACCTTTTGTACCTCTCTTAAAAGATGTTCTAATCTTCTTTCTTGCCAACCATCTAATTTTTTTAACTTTGTCCATATATCTGGCCAAGCGTGAGTGATGAAATTTATCTTTAGCAAGATCTGTCCAGCCACTGTATCAGGGTCAACCCCTGAATATTGCCTCATATTTTTCCTCAATCTTTCTAACCACTCTGTTGGGGTTTCTTCCCTCTTCTGCTGCTCATCAAAAGCCTTATGAGCATTCTGATTTCGCGGAGCTGCTTCTTTGATACCTCTTATAATGAATGTTCTATATTCTTCTATGTCTTGCCTTCCCCCGGTGCTGTTGTGGTCTCAATTAGGGTGCACTGTGGGCATTTTCAAGTCCCTGGGGAGGTCTCTGCATATGCTCCCTTTCCCATATCCGTATCCCAGCCACCCAGATCATCTGTCTTTCCTCTGGTGTAAATAACATCGTCATTATTGATTGCATTTCTTCCCATGTATAAATATTGGGCTCCAGAAACTGGTCTAACTGTTCCACTAATCCAATGGGGTCCTCTAGTAATCCTTTTAATTCTTTCTTGAACATTCTCATGTCAGAGGAATTGAGTGGTACAGTTATGAATCCAATTCCTCCCTGCACCCCACCCAGTGGTACTTCTCTCAGAGGACATGATCTTATTGCTTGGGTCTCATCCCCTGATCTGCTTTTCTCTCATTGTGCTACTTTGTTTCTAGTGTTTTGACTAGGCCCATCAGGGGGCAAGGGAAGTTCGGTTGGGGCTAATGGAGGTAGAGGGGGCAAATGGTCTAACGAGTCCCATTCTTTATTTCCTGATACTTCAAACAAGCTTACCTTCGAGGGTGAAGTCTTCCTTTCCCAGCAGGCAGCATAGTTACTCTCTTCCCAACTGAATGGTTTCTTAGATCTTACATAGATGTTTAATGGCCAACATATCCATCTTTCGTCTGATCCATATCTCGGCCCGTGGACATGATCACTCCTAATTTCCCTTTTAGTCCATTCTACCATGCAGTACTGAATCATTTTCTCTCATGAAGAGGGCATCAAAGGACTGCACCCGTTCTGGTGAGAGGATCAAAAGCCAGAGGAGATTCAACTATTAACTCATTAAGTAAAAATGTATTCATTTAATCAAGTATCATCATTTCTGTTACTTTATCCTTTGTGATTAAGTCTCAAATGCTTTTCTATTCCTTGTTAATTTAGCTTAATAATATTCAATTTGGTTTTGTAAACTATTAAGTCATATTCCTGAGAATCCCCTTATTATAAGTTATTCAGCATGCATTGATCAGTTTACAAACAGAGGAGTTGTGGAGTGCCCCTGTTCCTAAGAGGCAGGAATTTGATCTTACCCCTCTTGTGTTGCTAACAACTCCTCCCTTGATCCAAACCCTAAACTCCACCCTTGTGATACCTTATAAAACCCCACGACCCTGCCTTTGCCTGGTCTTTCGTCTCCGTCCTGCCCCTCCTCTCCAAGGGTAATAAATGGATTCTTGAGCTTTCTGAAACGAGGACCCGTCTCGTTTGTTCCCATGCCCGGCGCTGGCAGCTGCATTCTCCCTGGACACGATGAACCCAGTTGCAACACACTGCAACACAGTATCTTGATACTTTTTATACCTGTCATGGTTTAGGGCAAATTTGTGAGAAAACCTCCAAAGGGGGCCCCTCCAGAAAGCAAACCCACACAGCCCCTCCCCCCAACCAGGTTCGGGAAGGATTCCTCAGAGGGAAGTGGAAAGAACCTGTTTATTTAACAGGCAAAGCACCCCCCCAGCACACAAAATGAACAATACCGGATGGCAACGCTCTTTCACTGCTCTGAAAAAGATGACAAATTCAGCAAGTCTCTCCTGGGAGTGGTCGCTCTGTTATTGGTCCCTCCGGCGCTGGGAATAGCTGCCACAAAGTGCAAACTCTTGATGTTTCCCAGGTCCCAGTCTTGGAGCAGGCTTGAGTGGTTCCAAGAAAGGGAAAGAAAGACAGTCCAGGGAAAATTCAGACTGCCTAGCTAAACTAACTAACAAGCAAAAGCAAAAAAGCAAGAGCAAAGCAGGAGCAAAGCAGGAGCAAAGCAGAAGCAAGAGCCATAGCAAAGCGAAAGCAAAGCAAAAAGCAAAAGCCACACTATGTACTGCCCTGTCTCTGTGTCCCGCCAGCCGTGGGGGAGCAGGCTGATAACAAAACAAAATCAAAACATCGCTCTTCAGAGCCAGTCTTGAAGGCCCAGAACATAATATTCAGCATAAACAGAACAGACAACTGGGGATACAAGCATCATAATGTCACCCTAGGACAATATCCCTTTGGAATTTTACAAACACAAGTTCTTTCAGCCCCTGTGTCTACTAAGAATTCAAATTCTTCCTCCTGGGGACCTATTTTTAAAGTCATCAAGGGCTCCTGATGGTATTCTGTCCCTAGGAGGTAGATCTCCTGACACCCCTAGTCTTCTGCTTCTTTTTGCTCAGTCTCATAGACCCTCAGGTACTTTTCTTTTGAAGGCAATTTTTTCCTGAAATGTCCATTGTCTTTACAGTAAAAGCAAACTGATCCTAGGTTTTCTTGCTTCCAAAATTCTCCTTTTTGTGTTCAGTCCCAAGGAGCTGCATCCCCCCTCTGTCTTCTCACATTCGGGGTCCCCCTTACCTTACATGAGTTGTTCTTTATGTATTGGTTTCCTTCCTTAATGGCAGTTACCATTACATTGGCCTTTGCCTTGGCCTTTTCTTTGTCTCTCTTTACATACACCTTTTGTACCTCTCTTAAAAGATGTTCTAATCTTCTTTCTTGCCAACCATCTAATTTTTTTAACTTTGTCCATATATCTGGCCAAGCGTGAGTGATGAAATTTATCTTTAGCAAGATCTGTCCAGCCACTGTATCAGGGTCAACCCCTGAATATTGCCTCATATTTTTCCTCAATCTTTCTAACCACTCTGTTGGGGTTTCTTCCCTCTTCTGCTGCTCATCAAAAGCCTTATGAGCATTCTGATTTCGCGGAGCTGCTTCTTTGATACCTCTTATAATGAATGTTCTATATTCTTCTATGTCTTGCCTTCCCCCGGTGCTGTTGTGGTCTCAATTAGGGTGCACTGTGGGCATTTTCAAGTCCCTGGGGAGGTCTCTGCATATGCTCCCTTTCCCATATCCGTATCCCAGCCACCCAGATCATCTGTCTTTCCTCTGGTGTAAATAACATCGTCATTATTGATTGCATTTCTTCCCATGTATAAATATTGGGCTCCAGAAACTGGTCTAACTGTTCCACTAATCCAATGGGGTCCTCTAGTAATCCTTTTAATTCTTTCTTGAATATTCTCATGTCAGAGGAATTGAGAGATACGGTTATGAATCCAATTCCTCCCTGCACCCCACCCAGTGGTACTTCTCTCAGAGGACATGATCTTATTGCTTGGGTCTCATCCCCTGATCTGCTTTTCTCTCATTGTGCTACTTTGTTTCTAGTGTTTTGACTAGGCCCATCAGGGGGCAAGGGAAGTTCGGTTGGGGCTAATGGAGGTAGAGGGGGCAAATGGTCTAACGAGTCCCATTCTTTATTTCCTGATACTTCAAACAAGCTTACCTTCGAGGGTGAAGTCTTCCTTTCCCAGCAGGCAGCATAGTTACTCTCTTCCCAACTGAATGGTTTCTTAGATCTTACATAGATGTTTAATGGCCAACATATCCATCTTTCGTCTGATCCATATCTCGGCCCGTGGACATGATCACTCCTAATTTCCCTTTTAGTCCATTCTACCATGCAGTACTGAATCATTTTCAGCTTGTCCTTATCTCTGGTATTGGGGTCATATTTCCACCAGGCTAGTTTTCTTCCCAGTGGTCTATCTGGGGGTATACCTGTTGGTACCTCCTCATTCCCTCCTTCTTCCTTGGGGGATTCTCTACTTGTTCCCAATCCCATCTCTACAGATAACCACAGGCCCTCCCAAAAAGGCCCACCTTCTTAAGAAGGGAAAAGGAAAGGAGGGAAAAAGGAAATAAGGAAAGGAGGAAAGAGAAAAAAAAAAAAGAAAAAACTTTACCTTTTTTCCAAAAAGTAAAAAAACCTCGCCTATGTTTCAGGGACCCCCATATCACCGGATTGGTGCCTGCTATTCCTCTTCTCCTCGGCTTGATGCTCTGGTCCCACGGCCTTATGCCAGTGGGTATTACAGGGCAGCTGGTACTACCCGGCGTCTGCCCCGCTCCCTGCCCCTTCCCGGCTTGGCTCAACGGCTGCCCTGCCCCTGGCTTAGCTCTGCGGCGGCAGCCCCGCCTCACTCTCGGCTCAGCTGGCAGAGGCCACACCCCGCTCCCAGTTCAACTCGGCGGCCGCCCTGCTCCCGGCTCGGCTCAGCGGCAGCCCCCTCCCCCAGCTCGGCTTGGTGGTGGTGGCCCCCCCGCAGCTCGGCTTGGCAGCGGCCCCGCCCCGATCCCGGCTCGGCTTGGCTCCACCGATGGGCGACCCCCACCGCAAACCTGGGGACTCCTCACACGGTGCCCCCCCAATGCTCTCGAGTCCTCTCAAATCCTTCAATCTCATGCGTGCCACCAGCCATGGGGTCCTCGCTTTCCACGGGGTCCCTGCTTTTCTCCCCCACACGTCCCACCCTTTATTTCTGACTGTCCACTGTGAAAAATGTCTATTTTATGATTGGCTTTTCACAAGTATTAAAATGAATATTGTATGTGTTGTGTTAGAAAGTTATGCTGCATTAATTTTCTTAAGTAGTGTGATAATTATAGTTTTAGGTTATAACATAATGTT